>NC_051848.1:77407809-77638493 GCF_002237135.1 Teleopsis dalmanni | reverse complement strand
ACTTAATAAGTGGTTAAGTGGTTGCTATCATTTCGTGGCTTTATTCTTAGTGGTACTTCCGTGTGTACTTTGCTACAACGAGAACAATAAATATATCTTAAATTAATTTCAGATTAATTAAATAAATAAATATTTATTTATTAATTATTTTTTATATAAAAAATATTATTATATTCATATGAATTTAATTTAAATTAATGATCCTTCACTATGTTTTGGAATTAACAAAGATTATAAGTGACTTCTTTCTCATACCTCATTTAATATAATAAAAATTCATGTTCAAATATAATTTACGTACTATATTGTGCTGGTGTTTCATTATTACTCTTCACCTCTTCTTAATAATTTTTAATGTATTTTAAGCGCAGATTTATTTTATCTACCATATACAGGTATATATATTTTATTTGAACCAAATTGCTACAATTATTAACTTTTTACTTTTAATAAACAGTATTTAGGACAAAATAGTTTTCTGGGACTTTAGTTCGAAGGCACACACCACTGCCTCATATATCTCTAATTATAAAAAAACAAAAAACAAAAATACCATTAAATTTAAAATTTAGCAATAGTTGTTTAACAAAAAAAATAAATAAAAAAAAATAAAAAAAATACAAAAAAAAAATAAAAAAAACATTTTTTAAATTACTCACCTCTTAACATTAATTAGGCACTTTTTCACCACGACTATAACAATTTTGATTATTATTTGTTGACCAAAATACAATGAACGAGGATCTTATCAAAAAATCGAAGTTTATTGATTACATGACTAACAAATTTATTTTAGCTTTTTTATTAGCATTTGACTAAACTAGCACTTAGTGACTGTAGATAGAAATATAGATTACCAAACTAGTTCAACACTTCAAATTATCTTTAAATCATAATTTTTTATTGTGTGGTGTGATAATTCTTAATAATTATTTTCAAATTTTTTTCCTATTGCTTTTAATTAATTTTAAAATTAAATCAGTTCCATATACTTGAGGCATGTGCTTTGTTGTAGAATAACAAAGTAGGTTGAATTTCACCGCTAACAAAGTTTGTAGATTTAGAGTTGTAGATTTATAGGTATTAATTATATGTATATTGCAAGTATAAACTTAAAAGCCAATAGTTTAAATCTATTTTACAGTTACGGTTTATTAAGCGACAAACAAAAGATTTTAGGTTTTTTTAACTGCTCAATTGGAGGACAATTTTTTTTAAACCGTAAAATCAAATTTAATGTTATTTGAAACAAGCTTTCGGGGTCATCTGTCTTAATGAAGAAAAGTGAGGAAGCTTGAGATATCCTCCACTATAGTGGTTATTTAATGTTAAGATATGTAATCAGACTATATTAATCAATATTTTTGTATGTAGATTGCTCAAATATATCAAAATTTTTCATTTAAAAAAAATGTTAAGAAGATACAATTAAAAGTGTGGTGTTGTGTTGAGGTTTTTCCAAAATAGTGCAACTGGGCATTTTCAATCTTTCTTACCTGTGGGGTTTCTACAGACTCTCCTACTTCTACTCTTTGACTTATTAATGTATTCCTCACAAGCTTCGCTGATTATTCAATGACTGATCTAAGATCTGCATATCGCCCAGTACGGCTAATGACTGCTCTGAGTTTAGATAGTGCAGTTTTGATTGAAAGGGAGACCTAATCTTCTGCCATGGTTTCCTAGTTTACAGTGACCTATAAGTAAACTCACCAAAAGACTGATATCTCTACGTGGTATCTCAATGAGAATTTCGTATTTCCTTTTATCAGAACATGACCAGATTGCATACAGATGCCTGCATATCGTTGAGTCTTCCCATCTTTTATTAAAAATACATAAGTTATAACTATTGGCAATTATTATTTGTTATTCTTAGTTATAGAAGTAGTAGATATGATTTTGTTCTAATGTCACTGTTAACAATGTCTTGTGATCCACATTTATAATTGGTTTATGTAGAACGCTTGTATTAAAACATAAGGACGCATTCAAAAGATATTTATTCTATTGATTCGCTACATTTAATATAAACAGTTAATATGTATATATATATATGTATATACATATATGTGTGTATAAAAAATTACTAAAAATAACTGAAAACTTTTATTTTTCATACAAACACACATATGTCAAATAAATAATATTATATATAAATAAATTCGCTTAGTTAAATAAATACTTGGATAGAAAAATAATTTTTGCAAAAAGATTTTTATTTTTATTTTTATTTTTATTTTGTTCTGATAAAATTGTTAAAAAAATCGCCATTGTGTGTTGTATCTGAATTGGTTGTTTGAAATCATGCCAAAAGCACATCAAGACGTTTGACAATTACGTTTGACATGCGTTACGTGTTGTTGTACTCTCTGCATAGCAGAGATAGTGTGTAGCAGCAGCAATCTTAGCAGCTGTAGCGGTGCGATCGAGTTTGCATGCAATAACGAGTGCAGCGCCGCCGCTACTGTAACAACTTGTTACAGCATACACAACAAAACAAAAAAAAAACAAAAAGCAAAGAGAAAAAATGAAAAGAAATTAAATAATAAATTAAAGACAATTTTGTTTTGATTCCTTTTTCTATTTGTTTTGCATAATTGTTGGCATATGCAAAACTGCTGAGCATTGATTTGTTGTCTTTGTTTATCTCTGCTTTTTTTTACTATTTTTTTCACTGCTTGACTGCTTAACTGCATTAAAGATTGTTTATGTGTAGTTCTTGCTACTGGTGTTATTATTATTGTTGTTGTAATTATTACTGAAGTTGAATTATAGCAATTACTTTTGAGTTTTTTAATGACAATTGTTTGAGTATTGCATGTGCTATGCTAATAAGTTACTTTGTTGCTTTTATTGCTATTAATGCGTTTGTTGTTGTTGTGTGTTTGTTGTTGTTTGTGTGTTTGTTGTTGTTTGTGCTTTAATGCTGCTGCTGCTGTGCTTTGTCGTTGTTTGTGTACATTTGCTATTGTATTAAACGTAATTGTTATTACTTTTATTCTGGCTTGTTGGTTTTGCTAATCATATACAGTAAGACCCCGCTTAACGCGTAGGATAGGTTCTATCAAAATAGAGCGTAATGCGAAACAGCGCTAAACGAGGCTATCTTGACATGTAAATAATGGGATTCGGGGAAGATTGATAGAAAATTGTTTAGGTATTAAATTTAATAATTGTTTTCTTTAATAATAATAAAATCAAATATTTATTTTCTACAAAAACAAAAACAATGTAAACAAATATATGTATATAAAAACAAATAAAATTTTAAGTCAGTCAGATCAGTCAGATCATTCAGTCTATTCTGTGTTTCCAACCTTTTGCTTTTTTGTATAGAAGACATCTGATAAAGTTTGCGTTTTCCTTTTCCAACTTCTGTTAGAAGTTATTCATAAGTGGATAAAGCATCTATAACACCCCTTCTTGATTTTGAACTCCTGTCTAAACTTGGATTTTCAACAAATTGGTCTATAATTTCAGTTGTAGTGGTCAAACTGCTTTTTGCTCTTTTTCGAAATTACTACTATCAAAATTTTTGTTTTCTGCTTGCTCAGTTAATTCTTTGAGCTCATCATTAGAAAGACTAGCAGTTGTTTCTTGAACTAATTCTTCGACGTCTTCCACATTTACCTCATCTAAATCGGTTTGTTTCGCTAAGTCCACTATTACTTCCACTAATTCATCCATATCGACATTGGACTCTCTGTTTAATGTCTTCGCTCTTACTTAAATGAAGCCAAATGTTCTTCTATACTCCTTTTAAAAGATCTCTCTGTTTTCTACAGCATTCATGATATTGTAGTTTTATCAAAATGCTCTTATTGATTGCTTCTCTTCTTTAGCGTTAAGCGGGGTCTTACTGTATTTAAATTAGTAGTTTACTGTAGTTTAGCACATTTTAAATATTTTATATTTTCTGCGTTTAGATTTATTATATTTTATTATTTTTATATTTTTTTTTATTCTATTTTAGTTTAGTAAGAAACCAATTTTTTATAAATTTTTTTGTTAAAATTTGCTGACTTTTTTTGTGTTCCGTTGGTTACTGTTTGCTGTTAATGACTCAAATAACGGATTTTTATGCAAGTATTACTGACATTGGTATTTTTTTTGTTTTTTTGTTAACCAAAAATGAATGAAAATCGGTTTTGTTATCTCTGAAGATCACGACAGAAACCTGTTCGCACCAAAAAGTGAATGTATAATGCATATAATTTGCTTCTGGCTTTCGTGCTGATTTTTTGTTTCGGACAAAGCTTTGTTTTTAATAAATTATATACATACATATACATATGTATGTATATGAATAAATAATAGATCATTTCAAATGCAATTAACTATATATATTGATAATTATAATTTTCTTGCATAAAAATTAAAATTATATAAAAAAAAAAATAAAATTTTTGTTGTTGTATTTCACTACTGTTCGAAAAAACCTTTTTATAAAAATTTATAGTAAAAATTTACAATAAAAAAAATTTTTTGTTCTTAGAATTCACATTTTAAATATTTTACTATATCTGTATTAAAAATAAATAACTATATCCAACTCAAATTAATAAGTCAATCCAAATTTTAATTACAAAAGTAAGCACTGTGCAAAATATCGTCAGAAATACTGTGGAACTACGTATACATATGTACATATGTACATCATATGATAGTTTATAATTCTTAACACAATACGAATCGAACACAACCTGAAGACCGATCAATCCAAATGTATGACGGTCTTCGAGGACATTTTCACAGAAATTAGCCAAATGTCTTCAAAGACATTTTGCGTACTAGTCTAGAAGACTGGATGCATCCATGTTTCGAAGTTGTACGCTGTTAGCGTAGCAAATCATTTCATTTGTTTAAACATTTTCTTGTTTTTTTTCTTTTTTTGTGCTTTTTAAATTATAAATTTTATTTCTCTTTAAATAACTAGTGAGAAATTTGTACGTAATTATTCTTTGTTATTTTTTTGATATACATATACAGTCAGCGACAAAACTCTACATACACCCCCCATTTTTGCTAGCTCGTAAATCCAAGGATTGACATGCTTTCCAGTTGCACTAGCAATGTGTTCGACTAATTTTAAGGCACTTACTTTCGGATTTTTGTTAACTTCTTTTAAAACCAAGCTGACATCCCTACGTATGAGTATCCTTGGGCGGCCACTGCGAGGTTTATTTTCAGGAGAACCAGTATTTTTATAATTTTTTATTATCGTCTGAACTGTTGATCGAGTCAAATTTACTAGTTTTGATATTTTTACCATAAGGTTTTTTTTCATTTCTATGCTTAATAACCAGATTTCGCATATCACTTGAAATTCTTTTCGTGGACCCATCGTGTCAATTAAATACTTCTCTCAAAGCACAACTAAGTGCATTATATAAATGTATGACTCATGCCACAAGCATGAAATATGAAAAACGGTACTTTCCCGTTTAACATTTAAATTACGTATGTAGACTTTTGTCAATGATTTTTTTAGGTTTTTTTCGAATAACTTTGTTAATTTATATTGATGAATGGATTTTCTTTTGTTTATTATTATTAAAAAACAGTTCTAAACAAAACTGTATCATTACTTTTTCCTATTATGTCCTTGGATTTACGAGCTAGCAAAAATGGGGGGTGTATGTAGAGTTTTGTCGCTGACTGTATATATTATACATTATATTTAGATAATTATTTATTTATGAAAATAAATTAAAATTAAATGAAATCAAAAATTATGAGTGACAGTATCAAAGACTGTCTTGAAGACAATGTCTTTGAAGACCACGTTTTCAACTGGGAGGTTGCTGTGAACACTACATATTAGAAATCAAACAAAAAAGAGGTTTTTTACATTTACATACATACATACATATGTTCTGAGTAATTATTTTGCAAATTTGCTTAAACATGCGAACGCAGTATCAAAAACCGTCTCGAAGACAACGTTTTCGAAGACCACTTTTCCAACTGAGAAGGAAACTATATTTACTCACACACATCCATATTTTTTAAATATTCTATTGAACCAAACATAAAAACAAAAGTCGTTGATTATAATTCCTTTTCAACCCATGCACACACACACACGCACACTCGCACATTGGCTCAATTGAAGTGCTTATATATTAATAATTGTGATACACTTCAATAAAAAACTACAGAAATCTTTTTCCCCACCAAACAATGCCCCCCTGTAAACTTATACTTTACTGCCAGCACGCCTCGTGTCACTTTTGCTATTGCTTGCTTGGTAGATAGATTTTTACTCCACCACAAACGATGTGCTTGACAGGCAACTAATTTGTGCATAAATTAATCAAACGCATAAAAAAACAACAATAACAAACATAATAAAAACAACAACAACTATTTACAAAACTAACAAAACAACAATAACAAATACAACAAAAAGAATTAAATGAATTTTTTGCTGACTGACTGCAGTGAAAGAAAAATGATTAAGTGAAATTATTAAATTATGTGGCAGCAACAAACACACTTTCAGCGCACACACACACAAACACAATAAATGCAATTACAATAGAGCACAACCATGAAATGTTGCGCCTTCTCTACTCTGTCGCCCGCACTCACTTTATACACATAAACTTCGAAAAAACTTCATCATAAATAAAAATATTCATCATAATTTTTTTTTTAAATAATTAATTTTATGTTTTAAATTGTCTTCTCCATGCACAACTCTTCTGTGTGTGTGTGTATATGCAACTCTTCTGCCAGCGAACAATTCTTACAAACGTTTCTCTGTCTGCCTCGACAGACAGCACGCTCGTTTCTTTGCCATCCACAGTGCAGTGTGCAGTGTCGGAGCAACAACAAAATGCATTTACAATAATACAAAATATTGTCTGTTTACCGCCTGACAAATGCTGCACACGCGTACATTGAAGGGCTTCAGCTTCACACTGTTTAAGTACGACTCCAAGTGGGGGAATTATTGCCCAACAAGAGCTGCTCTAATGTGCATGTATCATATTTGGTAGTTGGTACTTGGTAGTTGGCAGCTCCCAAGCTGGTTGGTGGTTGCTTCTTCAATTTTCAGCTCGATTCAGCTGAGTTCAGTTCAGTTCAGCTTAGTTAAGCTTAGTTATGTTCGTTTTGGATTTGGGTTTGGTTACATTCAACTGCATTTATAGTTTGGTTTTTGGAGGCTTCCATTGGAAACGTCACACTTTGTTGATTCTATTTTATGAACATTTTATGATTCCCCCACTATAGTCATTATATTATTTTTTCCTTTTTTCCTTTTTTTGTTGGTTATTATTTTGTTTCAGTTTTTTTTTGTGGTAAATTAATTTGCTTACAAGGGGAACATTATCAATAATAATGGATAAATGCATACATATTTATATGTGGGCTTAAAAACATTTCATATACATATACAGATATGCAAATAAAAATATGTACATATGTTGTTGTTTGTCAGGCGAACCCATTTAATTATAATATATGCCAGTTTTCGTAATTACAAATATGGGAAAGCGTTGAATTTGCAGTCAGATCTTGGAGAGCAATTCTAGCACTTCTACTTCAAAAAATACTTTTCTTTGATTTCTCCAAGACGAATCTACAGGTCAGCTTCCGTCAAAAATATACATAGGTGATCTTTGTTCTTTGTATGTCTGATCCAAGTACTCTTCTTTGGAATGCGCAGGAGTTATATTCTCATACCTCTTCCATTGTATATCGTATGTATTTTAGTTATATTTGTATAGAGACATGCATATTTTCATAAATATCGTATTAATAATAAGCTGTCTGCTATAGCGTTATCACTAAGAAATGCTATTACAAAGACAGCAAGCATCAAATTCGGTGCCCAGGTGCAAAATCTGCTGAGTAAGATATTTTGCATTTCAGGGTCAACTGAATTTAACTATGCATTTAGACTTAAGTTATTGTATATGAAATATTTTTAAGTTAGTCTTAGCATTCAATTCATTAAAGAAACATGTAAGGTTAAGCTTTCTGTGAGTTTTTTTTATAATTATAATGTATAGATACATTACAATATCAGCGTAAAACCCAGTAATTCCATTTAATATAACAACCCATTCATTCGAAAGAAAATATGCTGAAAGTACTTACAGGTAGCGCTAGTTCTAAAAAACACTGTTGGATACTTGGATATTGTATCACTGTTGGACACTGTGGCTCATGCTGCATCAGTATAAGTTCCACATCTCTGCGTGACACACAGGAATAACATTGAAACTTCTCAAAATTCAGTGACACGTATTTTTTAACATCTCTTGTTGCACGTTAACCAACTATTAGTAAGATCAAAACTATTCTCCAGATATAAATTGCACAAAGCCAGGCTCTAAGATAACTTTTCAAGGCACTATGGTATATTAGGACGAATGACATCCTCAGGGTCCCCATAATTGATCCGATAAAAAAATACATAAAGGATAGAGCCCTGAAATTATTTACAAAATCTGACAGTCTTGCCAACACCGCATAATGTTTACAGGCTCCTCGGGAAGGTATGCAGATCTGAGTTCAATTAATGCTTAGTCTGATGAAGTGATAAATAATAATCCAGTCAAGGCGTAAAGAGGGGTTTTGAAGATACCTCGTAGTGCTGTTCACATTATTCGAAGTTTTTAAAAATTCGAAGTTCTTCGAATATTCGAATATTCGCATTTCAACGAAGTCTTCGAAGTTGGAAAAAACTTCGAAGTTTTTGTGAATTTTTGTTCTCGAAGTCTTCGAAGTTTAAATGTAGTGAAAAACTTCGAAGACTTCGAAGACTTCGTAAGCAAAAGGTGAAGTGAGAGCGCACAATGCAAACAAACGTGCATCACACAAATTATTTGAGGGATGAAAGCATTTGCTTCGTTTGTACGTTTTTGTTTTTTTTTTTTTTTGGTATTCTATGCAGAAAATTAAAAACATGTTTTTTTGTTTTATTTTATTACATAAAATTTATTTTATTATTAAATATGTATTATAATATATATTATTATTAAATATGTTATTATTAAATATTTTTTATATTAAATAAAAAATTCACATTTTAAATAACTTATATTTATTATTTATATTTAAAAAATTATATTTATGAAAATTTTTAATATAATATAAAATACATGAAAATTTGATGGAATTTCTTTTATACAATTTTGCTTATACACTAATTTACATTTTATTTAGATACTTCCTTATAATATTATGTATTTCTTTTCCTAGAATAAGGGATTTAAAAATTTTCCATAAACAGTAAAATAACTGTAACTACAACAAAACATTCAAAATTTTATAATGCAAAAATAAATTTGCGCTTACCTGCGTGATCATCACAGCTCATACAGGTCAAATAATTAGGCATTAATGAGCAAAACTCATTTTTTCATAACTAATTTTCAAGGTTTTAATTTGTGATTTTTTTTTAAAGGAAAATGAAAACTTTTATAAAATTCCATTACTAATAAAATCCATCAATATCAATATTTTCATATTATTACGTATATATTTTATATTATATTAAAAATTTTCTCAAATATGATTTTTTAAATATATATAATAAATATAAGTTATTTAAAATGTAAATTTTTTATTTAATATAAATAATATTTAATAATAACATATTTAATAATAATATATATTATAATACATATTTAATAATAAAATAAATTTTATGTAATAAAATAAAACAAAAAAACATGTTTTTAATTTTCTGCATAGAATAACAAAAAAAACATAAAACCGTACAAACAAAGCAAATGCTTTCATCCCTCAAATAATTTGTGTGATGCACGTTTGTTTGCATTTTGCGCTCTCACTTCACCTTTTGCTTACGAAGTCTTCGAAGTTTTTCACTACATTTAAACTTCGAAGACTTCGAGAACAAAAACTCACAAAAACTTCGAAATTTTTTCCAACTTCGAAGACTTCGTTGAAATGCGAATATTCGAATTTCTTCGAATACTTCGTAAATTCGAATATGAACAGCACTAATACCTCGCATTAGAATGAAAAATGAAAGATGAATTACAACTAATTGAATCACAACAAAATTACTCCAAACTTAAGGTGATACTCATAACATTACAAAATTATTAATTTCTTGCATTTCGAATTCGTTCCAAATATATAAAAATTCAATAGATAAAAAAATTAAAATATGTTAAAGCCTATGTGTTGAAAAATTTGATAGACATGCTTATGAAAGGTATATTCCTAGATTATACACGATGATGATCATGAACAACGGACACATTCGATTAGTACGGTTTAAAATATCTTTAGAAGTATAATGACAAAAACGGAACGCAGTTACAGTTTATGTTTAAAATATAAATTTATTTATAATGGAATTGATGAGTAAAAGACTATCTCTAAAAGTTAATTATAAATTGTACTTTATAAATTAACTTTAGCGAATCATGTAAATATACGTAAACTTATTCAATTAAAGATATGTACATAAATTTGAAAAGGCTTAATTGGAAATACTCTCAGAATATCCGATCTGTACAGCTCTACATTCATTATGATTGAACCTTTTAGAATCACGGAGCACCGATGTACCATCTATGAACTAAAGAAAAATAAAAAATTGCGAATTAAGAAATGCAGAACGAACATTTAGTAAAATAATTTGGTTGATTTAACCAGGTTTTAACTAAATCTTAGACCACATTTTGGTTTTCATATCTTCTTTACCACATGAACTAAAATTTTTCTAACAAAGGATCAGGTCAATTTAACTAGTAAGTGGTTATAGCATATATTTCGAAGTGTAAATGGAATAACTCAGTTGCCTACTAGAACGCCATTGATCAACTACAGTATACATCAGATCTGGTTTCATTAGACTTTTTTTTTCAATTAATGCCAAGAACCAATATTTATGAAAAGATTTTAAGTACATACATACCGGTAAGTGTTAATAATATTGCGTTGACAGGGATTGTTTGAAGAGAGTTATATGAATTTTGTCTAGATAAAATAATGAAGAGTGTGTGACTCTTTATTCTATGTACCATGTACATATGTATTTTTCTTTTAGAGTTGTGAAAAAACAACATTAAGTCTGATTGAAACAAATTGGCATCACTTTTAAAATATGTTAAATGATTTTTATGACATATGTTTTTTGTTGTGTTGTGCACAATATGACATGACACGAACGACTTAAGTTTTGTAAGATATTTTAAGTGAACATTCATAATAGACTAATTTTTGAATTTGGCTGCACTGAAGCTTAAGACGTAAAATGTTTTGCTAGTAAAACCGAACTCTGAAGATTTTAAGAGCATTGTTGTTGCCTCACAAGTTTTCTTTCGTAAGTTGCGAGTATTTTTTTGCTACTCTGAAAGAAAAAATACGGCTATTGTTGTATATTTTATTATATAGTAAAGTTTTGGTCACAGGACTTAAGATCTCATACGTAATAGCTTCAAAACTTTTTATTTATTCAATCCGCATCGGAATTTTTAAATAAAAGCAGTTCTGTTGCTGTTTTAGAACATCAGTACCAAAAAAAATTATTGTTTCATTTTGATTGTTAATTTTTGGGCATTTCTCAGAACTTTATAGCTAATTGAGATTTTTTCGCAATTAGTGGTTAACAACGCTGAATTTAGTTTTGGCATAAACAAAACTTTATTGGCAAACTAAAAATGGCAAAATTACCAAAAGTCAATAAACTTCAATTAGCGTTACAAAAAAAAGATAATAATAATAATAAAATAAAAATTGAAAAAAAAAACTCAAATGCTTTGATCTTTTTCCATTGCTGCTATTTTATTGAAATTTTATTGTATAATTAAAAAAGTTGCTTTAGAATATTAATTCGAAATCAACCACAACAACAAAAGTGTCAGTATCTTTAGAGCTGACGTCGTTGTGTATTCAAGAGTCAAACTGTCAATTAATCTGTGGTGAGATATGGAATATGTGAGGAGACAGCAAAAAATAAATACGTTACTTTGAATAACGTTTGGTTTCAAATATGGAAATTAAAACGATTGTATTTTACTAGAGCGTTGCCATATCAAAATATTGTTAAAGTCAGTAAAGATACATTTATGATATATGGAAGAAATAACTTGTTGACTTTTTATAGACTATAATTGGAGCACCTTTTCACAAAATTACATTTACCTTCAGTAGTAAAACATATGTATGTATATTATTTAGAGATTTTTTTAAAATAATATATAGAGAACTGATTTTTTTTTGTAAACCCTCTAAAACCAACTCTTAGGTATGAATAGAGAAGATTTCTACAACAGTGTGGAAACTTCATTCCAGTAATCATGGGAGAGAGATGGGAGCAGATAGGCTTAATAACAGAACCGGAATTAGTACAAAATAAGCTTTAACTTTACAGAAACTTGAAAACCTTTCCCCTTTTTTCTTTCTAATATATTTAGAAAACTAATATATATTTTTATATATTGTACCAAGATAAAAGATTTTTAATATTTAATTAAATTGTAATTACTCGGTAACAAAATCTAATTAAATAATGTTTAAAAATTAAAACTTTTTTTACGATTCTACATCTGCCAATGGATTGTTTAAATCCAAATCGATACATATGAGTTTCTCCAACTACTAATTCAAACACATTTTTTGCTGGAGTATCTTTATCCATTCTCTCGTTGAAGTTTGTCAATGTTGTTATAAAGCTTGTAAGGCATATGATTCATTTATATGCGGTAGTCGTCGCCAACTCGTAGAGGACCAAAAATGCTACGAAGAATTTTTTTCTCGAACACATCCAGTGCTGCTTCATCATTCTGTGCTTCAGCATGATGCTTCTACAAGTTCTGATTACTGTTCCCTGAAACAGTGCTTCTGAAATGCGTTAGAATAGAGATCTTTCCATTTACAAACATTAGATAGATATGATCTGATGTAATATCTAATATTAGAAAGTGGTCCACTGTGAATATTCTACCCTTTATTTGAAAATCTATATGTTTTCTAAACGATAATGATGAGTTTCTGTCACAAAGTATGTGCTAACTGTTTCATACTAAATCTAAAGCCTGAGTCCAGGAAATCATTTTGCAAAATTTATAGGTTAAATTTGAACACTATATTTATAGAACTTTCTTTTATTTATTTTATTCTATTTCTTTACTTTTGTGATCTTTGAAAAAGGCCTACCGCAACAAATATCATTCTTTCCGCACGTATTACGACATTGTATATTCCTTATTGTTGTGAAATTATGTATTTTATTTGAGTATTTATTTATGGGAACTTGGGTGAATTTTGAAACAATTCGCTGAAAACAAATCAATTCGCAGACAATGTTTAGCGGAAAAAGCTATTAATTTCGATTTACTTTAAGAAATGTCGAAAAATTTAGAAAATTCAGAGAAAAATTGAAATGCGGGGAAAAAAATTAAAAAAAATATATTGTATAAAAAACTAATATTAAGTTAAATAAAGAATCAAAAAAAAACAGAGGTGTTTGAAAATGGTTTTAACAAGGGTCTTTCTAAGGAACTTTTTAAGATTTTCTCTTCTAGATGTCTTCTCTAGATAATTGTTCGGATAACAATTTAGAGACTATGACTCCATATACATAAAACTGTTCCTTTGATAAAGGAAAAAAAAACTAACATGGAGAGTGGTCACGAGTTTCTAAGTGATAGTGCTTAAGCGATGGTGACCATTCGTATGTTGAAACCTTCGTATGATAGTCTGTTAAGTTGACTTAAGTATTTGTTTGTTTAAGACTTATTGAATTGGGAAATTTTTGTTCTCAGGGTGGACGATGTAGAACGTAATAAATGAGGTTTCAGCTCTTTTATGTATATTCTCTATATATCTCATAGAAACACCGATATAATATTGACTTCATTAGAAACATCAAGTTTTATTTACAAACTTGATGTACATATAAAAGGTTTAAAAAAATTTAAGCAAACTACTCGTATATATAGATATATACATACATTTCACTACGGAGAGTTTATTAAAGAATCTTTAATCAAGAGTGATGAGCCCCTTTCTTTTTTTAATTTGCATTTCGATGCTTCTGAAATCTTCTTGAGTATATATATTATGTGTATCGAATGTGATGGCATTAGCGATTTATATTTTTCACACTCTCGGTCCCAAACGATCGCAATCGCTATCACTTCGAATTGCTTAAGTGGCAAGTCATGTTGTTGCTGGCACAGTAGGCGTTCTCGCAGATGTCGTTACTATTAACAAGAACAACAATTAAAAGCATTTAACGCTCAAGAAAAAATAAGTTAAGAAGTGTATTTTATAGTAAAAAACATAATGAAAAACATAATCAAACCAGTATTTATTTATTTTTTATTAATAAAACTCATGTTCAGTCCTGCAACACCACAACGACGATACTTTTGCACTTAATTTTTTTTGAAATATTAAACAATTTAAAATATATATACATATATATGTGTCTGTATTTGTATTTTATGTTGTCTAAAAAATATTTATCACCAATTAGCCAAACACTAATTTTCGCCATAAATTTTGCTGGCCGCGTTTAGATGGCAAAGACCAGAGTAAACGACAGCGACAACTTATTTAAACAAACTTTAATTTTCGTGTTAATAATAATGTTTCAATATGTTTTTTACAATTATTAACTGCAAGAGCCAATAACTGCATAGCTAAGTTAATTAAGATATTAGTAAATAAAGATACTAATAACGCTCGTAGAGCAAAACGTACGAGAAAAGCCTTCTGCTCCCAAAGGGAAATGTTGCAAGCAAACTAAAAAAGTAATTAAAGTAAAGCAAATAACAAAAAAAGCGACAGCAAATGGGCGACTTAACCGGTACTGAAGCTATAAAACAGCTCAGAGCTCAGATAACACATCTTGAACGTTTGCACGTTTCCACATTTGCCCATTTGCTCATTTGCTCATTTACACGTTGACATTAGTCAGTAGTGTTAAAAGGCAAAAGTACTAAACCCATTAATCTTCGGTCGCATTACATTACCATAAAACTACTTTATTGCAACTTTTCTTGCCACATAAAGAGCTTAACAAGTGTTGCTGTTGCAGAGACCCAATGATCTTGTTAGGTGTTTCAAATTATTTTCTGTGGTTACTGTTTTCACAGGTCTATGAATGGTATGTGAATCGATGTAAGCAATCTTACCTACCAACATAAAAAATACTACTTACTATTAAATATTGAAATACTAAACTCATATTAATAGTTTTTACAGTGTAGTCAATACGACGCTACACTATAAAACATATTGGTTGAGTTAAGTTGAGAGTAATTATAGTTCTTTCGCTAAAATACCCCATTCAGTATAATGCAGAAAATAAACTAGATGTTTAAAAGCTACCATGCTCTCCCAGCTCTCTGCGGCCCATCGGCACACCTATGATAATCCTGCAATGTTGCCGTGACAGCGGTAGTATAAACTTTGTGCCTTGACTTTTTCAATTTTCAAAGACTTCCGTGTATTATGTTTTTCTACAAATGCCAGTTGGACAGAAGTTTCGATAAGTTTATTTACTATTTTACTACCTTTAGTGCCTTTACGACCCAGTACTTAATCGATATGCTGACATCGTTAACGGCAAACCTCTTGATCTCTGCCTTGTATTTTATAATATTAGCGCTTCACATTGATATTAACTTTGTTGTTACTTTCTATTTTAGCTGGTTACCTTTACGTCTTGTCTCACAGAAGAAGTGTTCATTTGGAAAATACGGCAATGATACCTGATTAACTTATATGCAATAAACATAACCCTATCGTCAGACGCTGTATTCCAAAAAACACTAAATTTTAGCTCATACTCGTGCTTTATTCATTTTTGACCCATATGCAGTGATGTTACAGATCTCTTCGCCAGGTTTCTGGCCATTACGCAGAACTTCTTTTTCAAATGCAATTCGGGACCTTTTTTTCCCGATTCAGACATTGGACCTTATATAATATAAAACAATAAAAATAGAATAAATGAAAAATATGAAAAGATAAATGAGTCGTATTTACAGCGGTTGAGTTAGTCTTCATTAACTGGTGATCTAGATTAACTTGTTTCTATTGTCTATGTGTATATTGTATTTAGACCTATTTAGAAAAAATAGGCATTAGAAACAAGTTTTCATTTTTTTTAATATGAGTTTTTTTGCGATTAGGCAACAATTACTGTTTTTATCGTTAGCAGAATAGATAAGATTAGTAATGAAACCGTACCGAATAGGTTTATTTTCCGTAAAATATTTTTGATTTTTTTATTATTTGTAGTAGAAGTTCTCGGATCAGTGTTCTAGATAGCAATATTTTGCTTTTAAGAACAGGTCCATTTTGTTGACATAGTAATGTAGATCTTCTTTTATCCAACATCACCACATATGTTAGGTGTACTCATATTTCATAATAGATATAGAACTGCTGTAAATGTCAGAAAACAATTATAGGTATTGGATAATGCATAACATCGATCAAATAAAATTAATTACATAACCTTGATATAGATGTATACATCCATATTGTCATTCTAACACTGTTTTCAACATTGCTTCAGCAGAGCTTGTGAAAGAACTTTCTACAAATGATTCTTTTCTGATTCTAAAATTGGATATTAGTAATTCTTCATAAAATATTCCTGAGGTTAAGATGTTACTTATTTAAATATAATTAAATTAAGGAAGATTAAAAAAAGTTGGTCATGTTCTGAATTAAAGATATTGGAATGCAAGTGCTCGTATACAAAACCTATTCTTTTCCCATAAGACTTCAATGAACTGAAACATCTTTGTATTTGACTATTTTTCGTGCCAAAAAGTAGTCCATAGACTTTAAAACTTAAAAATATATTTAAAAATTATTTCGTTCTATTTCGTACACAATCTCACTGTCAATCAAGTACCCTTCTCGGGTCCCATATTGTCAGCTAACACAACTTGAACCAGTACATCAGGCATTTGCTGCTGGGACTGTGCTGCTGTCAACTTATTCCTCTGCACCCTGTATTTATTTATTACATAATTAAGTCTAATGGCATGCGTATATTTAATTGTCATTGTTACAACAGAGCACGCATTGCTACAACTGACCACAAAACCTACATTTCATGTTGCCAAGAAATCGCGACCCTGGCTGCCCTTAAAAATAATTTCGAAAATAAAAGTAAAATTGTGCAAAGCAAATCAAAGCATTTTATTGGGCACATAAAATGTCGGAAAAGATGCAAATAACATTTTTTTTTGCCTAAAAACAAAGTGAAAGTGATATTTTCTTTGAATAAAGCTATTCACATTTTCCATTTTCTTTTTTGTTAGAATTATTTATAGCATGGGTCCTGTGGGATAACCACCAGTAAGCATGGGGTAAGATGGTTTATGCATCAGAAAATGGTAATCAGATACTTTTAGGCACATTTTTGTTTGATTTTTTCTATTTTGTACTTACATCTATTCTTTAATTATTTATTTAATTATAGTTAGGAATCCGTATCTACACTTCCTCTTATTTTAATTATTCTTCATCTATTTTGATTTCATTAAGGAGTAAATAATTTTTCAATTTAAGACTGATGTTCCGATTTCTGCTTAATATTTTATATGCTCCTGCAGTGTAGATAGAAAAGAACGAAAATCTTGGTGTGTCTCTTTCTACTGAAAGCATTCATTTTAATTTTAGTTATCAAACTTCGTATAACTCAAAAATATATATTACTATATAAAAAATTCCAGAAATTATTCTTGACATAAAAGAAACTATTGTATTCTTTTTCCTATTTAAGATTTAAAGTAGTGAATAACCAAGTCATTTAGCCCATTTGGATGTATGGTTAACAGCTTCGTGAAACGTATAAATCAGGTAAATATTCCTAGAATGATAACTGGTGCACCTTGGTATGTCAGAAATGAAAACTATTTCGATTTGAGACTTCCGCTAGTTAAAGTCGAGTTTAAGAGAATAATGCAGAAACGTGTTTCAAATCTTGAAAACCATGTGAATCCGCTGGCTAGACCTTTTGCTAATATGACCAATTTCTCTAGACTGGAACGGAATGATAGACCCTCCATTATGCTTTTCTAAAGAGATCATCCTGATTAATTCAATTTAAGAGCCATGATATCTGATAAATGAGCCCTGGTCCCTTAAACTAATTTACAAATCATTATATAAATCATTATAGTATGTTTTTATAAAACCGATTTGTAATGTGATGTTCTTAATCTTTAAGATTCTAAAACTTTTTGTTAGCCTTCAATTAAAAGCGATTCAATAAAGGCATATTGTTAAATAAAACAAAAAAAGTACTCAATAAATTGTTAGAAAGCCCTAAATTTTTTTAAGAAATAAAATGTTTTTTTCTTTTTTGTTAAAAAAATCTTTAACATTCAATCACCCTCTTCCCCTGTACTCTCATGCTTATTCCACAACTGTGTAATAGTTAAATTATGTGTCAAAATATGTATAATTCGGTGAAAGAGAAATATAAACTATATAGCCCAATAAAATCTAAAGTATCTCCCAACCAGTAAATCTCCGGAATGGCGGAACCGAACATTTATTGTCGTAGAGTACCCTATAAATCATACTTACCAATTTCGAGTTAAATTGGTGATGTTATCTGATTGTCTGTTCGTCTGTTTGATGAATATTTGTTTTGCAAAGTAGCCTCGTGATGTTTGAGTTTGAGTAAAATATTACGTAGGAAGTATTAGAAGTTAAGTAAAAATTAGTTAATAATGTCAAGTAGCAGTCTACAAAACTAATGAGAATAGTACAAATGTAAAAGCTGAGTTATAAGTCAAACGGTATACTGTTATTTCAAATCTTCTGACTGAAGATTTGAAATAACATCTATAGTTACCATACTATAAATTACCGATAAATATCAGTCATGATTCTATAGATTTATCCTGATCAATCCAGAAATTTATCGATGCATTATAGTAACATATCAGACTTTTCTCATTTCGACAACTGCGAATCGCTTTTCTCTGCATGCACTATCGCCTGTAAAGCAAAACTGCAATTGCCGTTGCAGATCATCTTGAAGCCTCCTCTTTTATGACCTCATTTAATTTGCATTTTCTAAACATTTGCGATACTATTTTTATGTTTCTTTCTGCTCATACTTTTAACAATTAAATCGAACTAAAATTACTAAAAGTTTCTATTTTAATTTTCGAAAGCACAAAATATTTACGGAATTGGAGCACGAAAATGAGAAATGTATTTTAGTTTTAATTAAAAAAATTCGAGTCTTTAAATTATAATTTTTATTTAATTTATTTGCAGTTTTCGTTACTACAAAAATTTCAATTGTTTAAAATAAAAATTTATTATTCATAAAATATTGCAGCAACTGCAACACACGCACACGATATTGCTAGTATTGTTGCTGTTTTAATTATAAACAATATTGCAAACTTCTACAATAATGGTTGTACACCAAGAATTGTGTAATAATGATATTAATTTTGAATGCTAGAAAATATTAATTAATTTATTAATTAAATTATTAATGTAAACCCCAAGTTTAATGGAGTTTTTGCTTCAAAAGGACCGTATTCAATTCTCGACTAAAAATCGTGAATTTATACCGGGCTTAAGTGAGTCTTAATTATTCCATTTAATTCGATAAAATTTGCATCTAAAAAGCCCATCTTATAAGTTAAAAATCGATAACAACCGTTTCTAATTACAGGGAATTATCTAGGCTAAAATAAGAAACATAAAAACTAATATAGAGGGTTTCATGCAGTATGATCCTTTACTTTACTAGTGTCCCTTCAATACATATGATGTACAATCCCACCAAGTAATCATTCTCATGGATTATCCACCGCTTTTATTTGATTTGTTTTAAAGGGATTTATGACTTTTTCCCAAATTGAAATCTCGGCAATGAGATCCAGGATGGTGCCAAGGAGGACATATACTAGAAAACACTCTTTTGTCAATATTTTTACAGTTCATTAATTTAATTATGAGACTTAGTAACTGTTTAATTAATATCTACATATCTAGGTAAATTTGATCTTTAATCCACCACAGCATACTGATGACAATATCGGTGTATAAGTTTAAAAAATGTTTCGAAAAATTTATTGATCATTTCCAGTGATGTTTTGGCTCGAAAGAAGAGTACACATTTTGATAAAAAAAGGAATAAAAAATTTAAATAATTTGAGAATTTTTTTTTGAAAATAATTTGCACAGATCTGAAACATATTGTGTATCACGAGTTTTTGAGAGTATGATTTCAACTAGAGTATATTTAGAAACTAATTTTTTATTCTATATTTATTCTTCTCAGTATTATAAACAGCATATATTTCTGAAGTGTTTATACAAGATAGTTTGGATCCCACACCGGCAACTTCGATACGTGATTTGGTTCATTTGCATAGGAAAGCCAGATTTGTCATTTAACACAAATTAGGATGTCCAATTAATGCTTTCAGTTTGGTTTGTCTCCTCTGTGTATGCGATGAAGGCATATACCTTAAAGCAATAAAATAATCTGGATATCATGATCATACAAATATAAAGCAATAGTAAATTTTAACCAATTTTTATATTGAAATGAAGTTCATTTTTATAAGGCAAGTTAGAGATAGCAAATTTCAGTATCTTCTACAACAGTCGTAGTTAAAAAAATAAAGTTAAAATTAAATACTTCTAAGCGTAAAAAAAAACTAAATTATAATCGGCGAACTCACCTTAAGAAATATGCAAGAATGGATTAAAGAAACCAATAAACTTTAAATTCTGTGCGAGTAATCAAAATTTATTTTGTCGCCTTCATAAGTATAACTCGCATCGATTGCTATATAGCCGTATAGTGTATAGAACTGCTTGAACCAATCCTGTACAAATTTTTTGTTAACGTTCAATACCGCAATCGACTCAAAACGCCGTCCTCGAAGTGATAATTGAAGGTACAGAGTTTAACGTGATTACCTGCCGTGTAGGCTTAACATCACACCATATATTGCGCCGATGAACGTCCCATTGGAATGCCAAGGAATTCCGTCGGTACCAGTTGAAGTTATCTGTTTGGACAAAACTGAGGAGCAAGACCTATTTAACACCTTTACTGATCTTTGGGTCACAGCACCCCATTGGAAAATGCAACTTCACATCGGATGAAAGTAAATAAATGAGTGAATAAGTAAATGAATGAATGAATTAACCAAGACTGTTGACTACAGTGCGTTCAAATATTTTCAATATATCAAATATTTACCAAAGGCTTTGTGCCAATGTGGCACAATTCCAAAAACAGCTGATGTAACCATACTGGATAGTACATAACACTCGAAGGCATAGTTACGCATTTACGTACTACCAACTTAAAAAAAAAAAATTGTGACGGTATTTTTCACGCGTTTTTTTTAAGTTATAATTTTCTAATACTTTATATAAAGAATAGTTATAATTATATTAAATTATTTAAGTCAGGGCCTTTTAATGAAAATTACAAAGTTAAGATTTACAAAACAAATGTAAGAACAACACTAACCTAGGGTTTGAAACTCTAAACGATTAATTTGTAGGTAGAACAGAACTTAAAGTTATGTTCTAAGTTCTAGTTAGCTACGCCATTACATTCAATCTCGTAGTTTTCATTTAGTCTGCCTCTAAACCTTATGAACATCAACATCAACTATAACATAAATAACATAAATCTGATACCTAAATATGCAGCTTCCTACTGCAACCTGTCGCAAAGAATTTTCTATTTTGAATATCTCCTCATAAACAACACATCTTAAATCATTTAGTTTGTGCTAATTCCATTTATAAATATTAAATATATTCGCACTAGCGAAGTTTAAATATTTTGTTGCCATAAATTCATTATCGTTCAACTTTCCAATGGCGCGAGATAAGCTGCACTGCCATCTACCTGGGTGGGGGCAAATGCTGCATTCGCATAAAATTCTTTGCATAAATACGTCTATAATTTATGACTTATTGGACTGGCCATAAATTTCCATGTCTATGAAGTCACTAATTCATGTGCACAAACTCCGCTCAGGCACATATTGGCTTGGCAGCCGGCCTAGTGCGTGTGTAGTGCTAGCTTCAACGAAATCGACAATTTAAGCTAATTTGAACTTACGTCGGAGCTCCGGGTGACAAGGCAACCCCAGCGTTTCACATTTTTTTCACATTTCGCGTTTCGCTGACAATTACGTGCTGTGCCAATTTCGTTGACATTGCGGCATTGAGTGTGTGGCATAAATGTCAATTTTTGCATTACACAAATCTTCTTTAAAGTCAGTGCAACGCTTTCTGTTCTTTATGTTGCCAACAAATAACAACAAGAGCAACTAAAATAACAAAATCTCTAGCATTGTATCATTAGAAAACTTCACACAAAGGTTTTCTAGAGAAATTTTCATGCCCAACAATATTTTTATTCACCATACTCGTATACATTTGAATTAAGTTGAAAGCACAACACAACAAGCACAACAAGCAGCAATGCAAATGCAAAAACTTTGTACAAAAATTAAAAACAACTATTTGCTATAAACACGATGCTGTCTTGTGTAGTATGAATGTTGTTTGTTTTTATAAAACACAGTTTAGAAAATAATGGAAAATAATAAACTAACTTGAAAGTGAATTAGTCAAAATTATATTTGTGAATAGTATATTTGTATATGTAGTATAGACAAATACGTAGATTACATTAGATTAGATTAGAAATAAACAGGGTACCAGCGGTAACTTAATTATTTATGCTGCTGGAGACCATAACCGAACAAAAGACATTCCGCCCTTCGAATGAAAGTCAAAATGTCAGTCGTTAAGGACCCCCTAATGTCAGAAGGGTAAATTAATTCTCGACCAAGTGATCTTCTCCTGGCCCTGATCAAGGCTGGACAGTCACAGACAATGTGACTGGAAGCCTCGCCTGTTTCTAAGTAGAGCCGACAATCTATCTCTTCGAACAGACCCATTTTGTTAATGTGATACCGTAGTTCATGGTAACCCGTTAAATATTTCATTAAAAACCTCAACTCTTCTGCTGAGGAATGATATCTTACCGTAACTGTAGGAACGAACCACCTCGTTAGCCTGACGGTTATCTGGGATGTCACGCCAGTAGCGATATCTTTCGATTGAAAACCAATCGAATGGTTGTAGACCAATTTAATCCACAATATGGCTCCGGACCACAGAATTGAATGGCAGATCATGTCCTAGCAAGTTTGTCCGCAAACTTATTACCATTAATTCTTGTGTGACCAAGCACTCAGCAAATCCTCACTTTGTTTTTGCTGCAACTGCTGCAGCGTGTCATTGAAGTCTAACACAAGGTTTGAAGAAAATTTTAAACAGGATAATGCTTTGATTTCTGCTTGACTATCTGAGTACAAACAGATACGGGTACCTTTCCACCCATTACTAATGTTGATTCGAGCGCAGACCTTGACGGTGTGAACCTACGCTTGGGAGAAAGTAGACCATATAATTATCGCGTACGAGATTCTTGTGTTAGGACCAAATATCCCTGCGCCAACTCGTTCTTTAGTTTTTGAACCGTCGGTGTAATACGAAATCACTTTTGGTTCTAACGCAGGAGTACCATTTTCCCAATCCATTCAATCCAGAATGAGAACTTCGAAAAAAAGCTTGTTTAACTTTTTTTAAAAATTATAATTTTGTTAAAAAATAAATTTTATTTACTTAATATATTAATCTTAGAAATCTGAAACCTAATTGAAGTATATCCTTTACAATGTGATTAGCAAATATGACGATGTTTTTTTTTACTTTATTTTGTTATATAAAGGATTTAATAGTTTAATACTCTATGCCCTTAACTGTCTGATCAGGTCTGAGGACTTAGTATGTTGTTGCTTGCCTACTGAATTAGCTGCATTTATCGATTATAGAACTTCTTCTGTGTCTGTGTGTGTGTGGAGTTAGTCTAGTCGCATGAGCCACAGTAAACGCTTTTACGACGTCTTTAACGGGTTTCAACTACCAGGTCAGAATACATCAAAATGTATATAGCATGTTTTTTCAATACTTTGTACTGAATTATAAAAAAATGTTAATAAATTGTTAATAAAAGCATTGCAGCAAATTGCGGTGCAAATTGTATATTTACACATCTGCACTTCTCCACATCTACACAATTGTGCGCTGCGCGTTGCAACTACGAAAAATTAGCAATATTTAATAAGTAGTATTTCTCTCGATATGTGTTATATTCACATGCATATATTAGATCGGTGTAGCTTCTAATATTGTATCTGTTGTATCTGCAACAATTGAGAATTTATTTGATTTCAGTGCTCCAACTTGGTCACTAGGTTACTTAGCTAATTTTCTTGACGGAATACTTTATTATGAAATTAGTTGCATGGTTGTTTTTCTCAAGCAATTCTTGCAAAATATTTCTATTATTGCTGCAAATAGACAATAAGTACATATACATTTTTTTTAATTTGTTTCTGCGATATTGACAGTTGTGGCGAACGTTGGATGTCGAACTGGTGGCTTCATAATTTCATTTGAAGTGCGTACAATACAAGTACGCGCGCCTCACAATTTTCAATAAATTTAATTTTTAAAATCATTTGATTTTAATTTGATTTTTCTCCATCTCTTCTTCTTTGCTAGAGTTGCTAGAGTATCTGCAGCAAGTTGCTAGCAAACTTCACTGCTTACATGTTTTTTTTTGTCTTACAAAACGCGTAAAACACAGACAATCTGTAATGGTCGGACAGGCAACATTGCTATTCAATGCATCGGTTATAGACACTTGTACTTATAGTCAAGATTTCTAAGTCTACTTGAACATTTTTTTAATTGGCAGGCCTATGGATGAGTTACTTCGCTTTTATTTTCATAATTGGATTTTATTTTCATTTTCTTTAATTTGTTTTGATTTTTCAATTTATTGATTAGTTGCAATTTATAAATTCATTGCAACTTTTCAATTATTCCCACAAAATTGCTTAGAGCGAAAGTTGCTCTGCTACTGTTTTCGTCTTGAAATGCACTTAAAAACTTGCCTTCAATTTAAACCAAGCAATCACAAGAATTCTTTAAAAAAGTTCTAAGATTAAATTTTCATTAAATGGCACTAGCCATAAAAGCTTAAAAAAAATTGCCATATTAAAGTTAAAATAAAATTTAAGAAACACTTTAAAGTGGTTTCAATGAATGACCAGAACAGACATTATCCCCAACTAAAACAGTCAAAACCATTTTTTTGGGGAAGTATTTGAAGTCATTGACGTCATGATGTAGGAGTACCAGCTCCCACTTCTCTAAAGTACCAAAAATTATTTAATTAAAATAGAGAATAAGAAATAATGTTATGCTGTTTTCGAACAGTTAAATCTCACGACCGTCATATCAGAAAGTTTTCAAATATTTGAATTGAGATGATGTTAGGACACTATTTTTATAGTCAAAACAGTTTTTTTGGGGAAGTATTTGAAGTCATTGACGCCATGATGTAGGAGTACCAGATTCCACTTCTCCAAAATATCAAAAATTATTTATTAATAAAAAAATGTTGTGCTGTCCTAGAGCAGATTAATCTCACGACCTTAATATCAGAAAGTATTCACATATATAAATTGAGATGATGTTAGGATACTATTTGTTGTCATTCTGGTTAAAATTTATATGATGGTTTTTTCACTCATCTTCATATAGCCAGTTTAGTTTAAACTAATTTTAGTCATTATGTTTGTTTTAATTTCTTCTTGTATGTCTTCACTGATATATGTAGTTATTGATAGATATTAATAGTTATTGAGTTAGTGCTGATATCTGCTGTTTTTCATACTACGTTTCTACATAACTAGCGCAATATCTAAAGATCTTTTCTTTAATAAATACCTATAATTTGAATTTGGGCATAACGCTTAACAGTCGGTTACCAAGGGCTTATTTGATGAAGAAAATCGTACAGAGTAGAGAGGTTAATTTTTTGTACTGTAAGGGTGTTTGAAAGACATTATATATTTTATTATTATTATTATTAAAATTCTTGACGTGAAATCGAAATTGTATAAATTTCACTTTTAATTGCACAAAGCCCTTTAAAGCTTTGTGAACAAAATCCGAACTAAATCTAGAAAAGAGCTCTTTTATCTGTTCTGGTGACAGAAGGCACTATATAACTTAACAAGACACTATATAATTTGACAAGACACTATATAACTTGACAAGACACTATATAACTTGACAAGACACAATATATTGTCAAGTTATACAGTGTCTTCTGTCACCAGAACGGATAAAGATGCTCTTCTCTTTTAGCAGTGAAATTTTGAACTTTGGTAAAAGTTTGCTAAAGACCTTCATAAAGCATATTCATGTATATTGCTATTCCTTGCTCTCTCTATCTCGCACATACAAATCTGTTCAGCAAAGGCGAGACCAATTTGATTGTTTATCACTTCTCTCGGTACTCGATTTGACTTGGTGGTGTCTGACTAATGGATTGCATGTTTAATTTATCGTGTTGCCATATTAATTTTCTGAATCATTAAAATAATCTTTACACTGCTTTTGGTACATAAAACATGCTCAAATGATATATTTATAAACAGCAAATCAATTAAGTTTATTTACAGAAACGAAAAAAAAAAATAAAAATTAAAAATTAAAATTAAAATCGATTTTAAACTGAATCACTCCAAATGAAGCATACGATGTTAATGTTAATAAGAAAGGAAATAAAATTAAATATAACAAAAAAAAAAAATTAAATGAAAAAAATTAAATAAAAAAAAAATGAAAAAAAAGATATAAAAAAAAATGCAAACTTGTTTTCAAATTTCACCCAATTTCCTTTCAATTTGATTAAATTTTCACATGCAATTTGCACTTGCAACACCAAAAACAGTGCAACAACAAACTACACTGCTTGTGTGCCATGCCAAAGCATGAATTGTAAATTTACTGAAAAAATAATAACAAAAATTGAAAACAATAACAAAATAGAATAAAATTAAATTAATATTATTTATGAAAACGACTGATGAATGCAGTTGCAGATATGATTTAATAGCAACTTCAAAATCATGCCACATCAGATACTCGCTCGCACAACGCAACGAAGTAATTGCAGCAAATAAAACAGCAGTAAGTCTAGCAACAACAACAGCAATTGTTGCACCGAATATGGAGTGCAATCAACTCGTCTTGGTCAACAGCAAAAACAAAAACAGGAAAAAAACATGTATAAATGCATCAACAATTGCTCCAACATCAACCGTCGACGTCCACGTCCACGTTTTTGGCCAGTGACCGTTGACCACATGGCGAACTTTCAATGTGGCAATTTTAAGCGAGCACTATTAATAGTGGAGCAAAACAAAAAGCCATCTTGATTTATATACTAGTACTTGTACTAACATATATCTCTCGAAAATAATAACGAGTTCCAACAGTTGCTAGTACGTTGCTCTGCAGTTGCCGCAATTACCGCTGTTATTAATCTTAGAAAATTAGTGGGTTTTTGCTGGTGCGCACTTCGCAGACTAGTTTCCATCTGCCTTGCTATATTTTTATGCTTCAATTTTGATTAACGAATATTACATATTTATGTATTATGAGTATATAATAAGCTATACAAGCACCATATAATCATCTTATGTATCATATCCAAGAACAGCATTAACTCAATTCCAATTCAAAATGTACTTCATCTTTTGTTAAAACTAATGAATTGTAACTATTTTTTTTGCTTTCAGGTGAGCTTTTATAACCCCGATCCATCCATACATTATTAATTAATCGGGGTAAGTTTTATTTGTTTTAGAAAGTTGAAATGGTCATATAATTAATTACTTTTTATATACGGTCAGTAATTTTATAGCAACTTAAGGTTTAGTAATAATTGAAAACTATACTTTATTTAAGACTTTATAAACTTTTGAATCGAAAATATAAACATTTATAAAAATATTGCAAAAAATCTACAAAAATAATATATTGCTTTATTTTGCAATATTTTATAACCCGAAGAATGAAAATTATTTTTCTATTTTTAATAATAATCGCTTCAACCTCAAAAATAGAAAGTTATTATTTACTCAAATAATTAGGCCAGTACTACTGTACGGATGTGTAACTTACAGCAAAACCTCAAATACTGGTATAAAGCAATTACAGATAGCACAAAATCTAACTTTAAGGAAACTAATTAAGATTCCTTGGTATATTAAACAACAGACATGCATACAGATCTAAGAATCGACTCAGTGAAAAAGTATATCAAGGACAGAGCCCTAAAATTATTCACAAAAGTTGATACGTTGCCTAACCCCGTTAGAAAATAAATAAATGATAATGTTTCTAGTATAGCTAAAGTTTAGTGTGGGGCAGGGATAAGCCCCCTAGCCACAATAGAGTAAAAGTGCGCAATAACACTAACTCAAATCACAACAACAACAACAACATATATGTATATATGAGAAATGTCAAACATAACTGTTATCCATGGCACCATACGTTAAGTTTGAAGTAAGACTCATTTAACAACCACCGAACGTGTAAAAATTTTGATCATTTCTTGCATCAAGCATCAGGAGTGATGAGGATCATTTTTCCTTTAGTGGATATGTGAACAAATGCAATTGTCACATCTGAGACAATTCCAATGAAATATACAAGTAACAGGTTAAAAAAACACTGCGTTCTTAAAAACTCACTATAAGATGTAATATTTGGTCTGGAACTAAAGATTGGACACAAACCTTAAATTCTGATCGCTGCTGTCACATATGTAATTATAATTTTTTTAATTGGAAATATAGATACGCAGTATATATTGTTTCAAAAGGTCCAACTCACACAATGAATTGCCCACAAAGTAAAAAGATTTATAAAGACAGGACTGTCCTTGTGCAATTATGCAAGCAATCCCTGAAATTCTGACGCTTTAAAAATGAACATCCGTCAAATAATAGTCAAAGTATTGCAAGCGGTGTGCCGATAAGTCATGGAAAAAAAGAATGTACTGTACGATATCCCGTATAGGATATATGAATGTTGTATTTCACAACTAATGAAAGGTTCAAACAATATATTGGAATAAAAATTCTATTGTTATCTCAATCATATGCGTATTTTAGTCGAAATTACAAAATGGATAACACTGTATTTACAAATAAAGATATATGTTGAAAATTTGGGGAATATATTTCAGTAAGGTATTTAGCAAAATCTAACCATAAAAAAACGTTTTTTTAATAAAATTCTAATATCTTCAAAACTAGATTCCATGCCACTTCATATATGTTTGTATTTCAATGTGTCTGATTATTATAATTTCTTAACCCTTTTTGGTATAAATAAATGTTATATTAAAGGATAGTTAAATTTTATAAAAATTAAGCTCGGAATCAACTATACATCTCGGTAAATATTGATGACGCACTAAATCCTCCTTTCCCTCCTGCATGATTTTTTTAATTTATTGGACCAAGAACTCATCTCCAAACTTTACGATACCACATTTGTGGTCTTCGTACATTTTTGCGTGGCTCGTCAAACCAAACGCGCCAGTACTACCATAATTGGGTATCAAAATACCCGAACGATCAAACAACTCCAAAAAATTTTTAATTGTAAAAAAATACGTATCTTACAAGACACTGTAGACTCAATTACCACAACGGCCCAGCGAGGGCAAGACGTAGACTTGACTACCTCGGAAGCGGGATCTTAGTCCCAAATAGATATAATTAGGTAAAATTAAGCTCACAGCAACTACGAAATTTATAAATAGCCTGGAATTGTATTAGTTGACCCTTTAGGCGCACAATAGCTCTTTTAGGTCGGGGTGCATTCATAGTCTATTATTTGTGTATTATTAATAATAATAATACATAATAATTATTCGAATATTTGTAGTCAAAAACAATTTAGCTTAACAAAAAATTGTTCAATTTTTTTGACATCTGTCTTTATAAGAATGAAGTATAATATCTGCTTTTTGTTTTTTAACGTCTTCTCATAAATATTATACTTTTGAGCTCAAATCTGCATTCCGTCTGGCAGTAACAGGTTGAAATTCAAAAAATGAGATTTGAAGGGCTAATAAAAAAGTCTTTTATATTAACAGATACGAATTTCGTGGCTACAGCTTACTTCTTACAAGTTAATAGAAAAATATGTATATTTTTTATTGATGTATTCTCAAAATTCTTCACCTTTCCTTTTCCTTTCACCTTAGAAAAAGAAACTTTTCATTTATTTTTTTACAAAACATTTTTTTCTACAGTATATTTTCAAGAAATATTTAAAAAAAAAACCCTCTTTATGACAGGTCTAAGGTAGAAATGTTGATCTATTTATTTATGGCAAACTTGCTAAATCCACAAAATGTATATCACTTAAATTAATAAATTTGTTTCAAAATGTTTATTTATGAACCTTAACCCGTTTTTTCCACTGACTTGAACGTCTAGGCGAGAAGCAGGCTAATTTGCAGCCTCAACACCCGAAAACCTTTGAAAAATTAAAAAAGATCATTGATTGTCGCATAGAATACGTTACGTTGGGACATTAGATCTTACAATATTCATACGTTTTTGATTTCACAACGAAAGAAATTTTTTTTTATTTTTGCCCGGTATACCGGGTTTGCACGGACTAAAAACAATTCCCCTCATTTACCAGACCGTTTCTATCCGGGAACTTTATCGGGAATACTTCAGGATAGGGTCCCTATGTTGGTTTTCCATTAAAAATTTGTTGTTTTTCTTCGTTAGCCTGCGTTCAGGAAAAGTTTTTTCGAAAGAGTTTTATGCCAGAATAGCTAGCATCTTACAAAAGGTCTTCAAGCCGATCTTAAAAAGATCGTGCGAAAGACTTTTAACGATCTTTGCCTTTGCCAAAATTACCCTGTAGATCTTATTATATTCATACGTTTTAATACAAGTTCGTTATTTTTTACAATATATTCTAATATTTAATAAAAATATAATATGCATATAATACCTATAAGATTACTTTAAATAAATAATTATCTCTAGCAAGGCATATTCTCAAATGCCACCAATAACCCATTTTATATCCATATATACATATATTTTATATGCATGTATGTACATTCTCTCAGTAGTCGCACTACATAAACTGATCCATTCATTTATTAAAAAGAAATCTTTTTTTTTTTTGCATTAAATCGCCATAATTTTTGATTTAATTTCCAGTGAATAAAAATTTTTGTTTTTTTAGGAACACACGAAACATTGACTTCCTACACATATTAGCAAACATCTGCAATAATTTTCGACCCAAATCCGTTTCTGTTCTTTACACCACTGACCCATATTTTTGCAAGCAAATGTTTAAATGGTTTTCCAAAAGTATCAAAAAATGCATAAATCACGCGATTTAATTTAAGAAAGCAGCGCGACAAAGACATGTACGGTCGGACACATGTACGGTACGACGAGGGCGCCCATAAAAGTTGGGTTTTATTTATTGCGAAATTGTTAAACTGACAGAAATTGTTGTAATTAATTTTAAGTTTATGAGGACTTAAGAGTAAATCAAAAATTAAAATAAAAGCTAAAATATAACTTAAAACCAGCAATAAAAATAAACTGAATTTTTTGGTACTTTTTAGGTGAATTGGAAAGATGTGCAGTGAAAGCGTGACATCAGGCATTAATATAGGGTTTCATGTTTTATTTAACAAACAAATAGCAAAAAAAAAAAATATTACCATTTATCTATGGTGTGAAGTATGAATTAATATGTGACTTTGCTACATTAGCAGATAGATATAGGCAAATCGCATGTCATCGTTCTGCAAGTTTTAAAACAAATTAAGAACGGAACTACAGATAAATAACCTATATTATTTTTCTATTACCTTCATTAAAGCCTTTTTGTTATTTTTAATCAAGATTATTTTTAATTAAGATGAAGTTGATTAACCTCACAAAGAGCTTTCGTGCTTCCCAACTTAGTTAAGAAGAAATTAAGCAAATTTACTGCAAAACTGTCAAACGCAACATCGCAAAATAAATTTCCCAAAAGGGAAATTATTGAAATTTGACTTATTTGGCATATAAAACAAAATGTAATTAAACAAAAACAAACAAGTCAGGATACTATCTTAAATATTAATTTCAAATTAAATTAATAAAAACTTAAGAACTTCTTAAGAATATTATACACAAAATTTTTTACATATTCTACGTTTTCCATGATCAATTAATTAATGTCTGTTAACAATACAAGACAAAATGTTATCTATTAACAATTAAAATTTAAATAATCCGAACGCCGGATCGACTGTATCCAGTGAATACGTTTTTCACACGACATACTTAAGACTTCTTAAAATTAAATGTTATTTACGTCGACTTAGAGGGAAAAAGTACTAAATCCAATTCACAAACACAAAATAAATAAACAAAAATGTGCTTATAAAATGGGCTTATAGACTGTTAAAAAATTATGAACTTCTTTTATTTGAAGAGAGAACTAAAAAATTATTAATCGAAATTTCGAAAAATGTTAAGAAACAAATATGTAATTGACTTAATTGTGGAGGCAAAAATGGACCCTTTTCTATATATGACGAAGTCATCAACTCCTATTAAGTTGATCTGTTATTCCTGTAACATAAGCTTGACTTATTTAGGAATCTATTAAAAAATATTCTTGTCTTATAAAACGGTCTTACACACGTTTTTCCCTCTTTAAAAAGTCCATATGACAACTGTATGGCGGAAAAAATATTCGAGACCCTGCACCGAGATATTTTAACAAAACCGAGTTTTGAAATAAATATGAATAACTATATCATTTACGCTGACATTATAATCAAACTCTCCACCAATTTTTACTAACATTAAATTACGCCATATGATATCCATGTCCACCGTAATGGTCTTGAGTAAAGTAACAGTCCAATGACCATTACGCATAATTTCGATATCCTCCCACATGAGACGTATACCTTTCTTAAACAGCAAATATCAACATCCGTATCAACATCAAGGATAGATGGTGACTTAATATGTTCATAAAGTATGTAAAAATGTTGAATAGTATTAACACTTCTGATTTCTGTCAGATTTTATGGTTTAGTATCATCATGCTGTACAAACCACAAAGTCCAAGACCAATATAAGAGATCAAACATTCTGGAATAAACTCAGGTACTGGATTAAATCTGAAAATTTAACAATTTCTCCTAAATATTAGTTTAACATTAAATACAATTATAAACAACAACCATAATTTTAATTATTCCAAACTGCATACAGTGGCTCCATCGCATAATGGGACAAGAATTTTCTCGATATATATGTGCTCTAAACTGTAAAAATATGTGCTAAATATACTAAATATACTAAATATTTTTACTTCAATTTTCACTAAACATACTTATCTATCTAAATAATAAAAAAACTGCAAAATTTCTCATATTAATTGTAAATTTGAAGTAACGGATAACGCATAATCGGACGAAACAGCAATTCTAAAAATGCAGAAATGTGACAATGAATATTATTTTCCATATTCTTTGTTATACAGAACGGTCTGTAGACGATTTGGAACTGATTTAACCAAGTTTTGGCACACTTTTGGCTCTATTGAGTACCATACCTTAAGCTATACCATTGTATTAAATTTTTTTTGATACACTCTCCTAGCTAATTCCTCCCAAACATGTTCAAGTACATTAAGGTCTGGGCTTTGTGGTAATGTTTTTACGAAGTTGGGACAGTTATGGATGAACCAAAGCTTTGCTACGGCTGACGTATGCTTGGGATCGTTGTCCTAATTAAAGGTAAAATTTTCCGCGATGTTACAGCTGTGTTCTATTATCTCGGAATTCCCATTTGCAATAACTTAATACTTTACGACATACTGTCACTTTCGTGTATAGTCAAAAGAGCGTACGGGACAAATAACGGCTCATATGTTATAAAGCGTTTTGTCCAAATTTGTCATATTCCATTTCTAATGTCTTTAAAAGCTGAACTTACTTCAGAAAATAAAAAAATTTATAATATACGCACATATATACATCTTTTTAATTGGTAAAACATTGTATAAATATTGAAATTGAATTATTAACAGTTGGTTTCGCTATCCTGCGAAGCACCATCCGGGACTGTGCTACTTAATGCATTAGATTGAGCGTTTTGTTTAAAATTATTGTAAATTATATCAGCCAGTTTCGCACGGCGTTCTGATCACAAAGAAAATATAATGAAATTGAAAATAAGGTAAAATAAACGTATATATGTTAAAAATTATATGTTTTAAATTTACCGTAACGTCCAGTAGTTTTGGCAAACTTGTGCTCCTCGGTGGTATTCATGAAAGGTTTAGACATCTGAGCCGAATATACAATCTCACGTTGAGTATCTACGAAAAATTAAAACAAATTAAGTATTTTATAAATTTATATCATTTAATTTTGTGATTAATAAAGATATGTACTATCAAAACCAATTTTAATTCAACTCGATTAGAGACATAATAGTAAACCGAAAACCTTAAAAACAGGGCGATATATGATAAGAGAGACACCCATGAGATTTTCTTATTACAAATTGTATTAAAAAGAATATCATGGTTCAAATAATTCTTCAGTACTAAATCTTATACCTACGTACGTAGTTTAGAGTTAACATTTTTGCAGCCGCTTCCATATATGGTTCTACTATATTTGAAAGCTCAACTTTAGAAATATATTATCTCAATTTTGATGTTTTAACAAAAAAATGAGAAGTGAAAGAAAGTCTTATATAGTCTCTTATAGTTCTCCTACGTATACCCAGTAAATTACATGCTAGTACATCGATAAAACCATGGTCTTTGGCTGAAAAAACAACAATGGAAATATCATAAAGCAAAATTTGAAATAACCAGTGATATACATACATTTTCTAATTATAGTACTAAGAAAATCCTACGTGTACTTAGTGTAAAAACTGCGTTCAAAAGTAAATAATACTTTAAACATAGATCTTTTAAGTGAGATCATCTATTGCCCAGACGTGGGTAAAGTGTCTTACTAATGTAATGTAAATTTGATTTCATTCGTATGAATAGAAACGAATCTATGCACAATTTAAAAACGATCAGGACTATATAAACAGACCAGATTCCATCAAAAATGATTGTGAATTCATTAAACATCAGCTGAAATCTTTATTGAAATTTATAGAATTCATGGTACTGAGTTCAGTTCTATAATGATAAAAACACAAGTTGTGTTCTAAAGCAAATGAGGTTTTTAAATATAGCAGCATATCTAGTCCTATCAAATCTATTGATAAGGCTATCTATTAGCAATTACTTATGTCAAGAAGTATGGGTTTACTTTTTTGAGGACTTTGGCCAGTTTTAGAACCTTTTTTTAAAGAGCATTTTAACGTTTAGCAAAACTCCAATGTGGTTCTAAACCTTTAAGATGTTTTACATAAAACAGTGAGCTAATAAACCGAAATGAATGCTTGTTGGTATAACCTAACTTAACCTAAGACAGTCTTCGTACAGCTCTGACTTGGTACCATGCGTCTTTAAACTTTTATAGGTTTTTTTTTTCACTTTAAGTGGGAAATATAACATAAAGGTATACAAAAGAAAAAATAAAAAATTAAATCGTTTGGATTTGAGCCGAATGGTGGCGAGATATATTTTATATAAACACTACTATAGCTTACCAGAAGGATCCTTTAGGTCTTTTGCTGAATCTTTATCGATATTGCCATGCTTCATTTCTAATACTCCAAGCTTCATTGATGTGGCCACAGGTGGTGCACTATCAGACACGTGAACTTGGGCATAATTTTCACCACGCATAGTCTTATTTTCTTTAATAGTGATTACTTGAGGTTCCTCAAGAATTTCAACTTTAAATATCGTAAAAAAATAAACAGAAAATATAAATTAGTTGTGAATAAATTTTTTTGTTTTATTTTTTTTTCTTTTGTTGTAATCCTTTTATTATTTTTTTTTTATTTTAATTTTTTTGTTTTGTGCATAAATAGCCTGTTTTTTTTATTATTTAATAAATTCATTATAATAACAACAAACAGTGATGAAAACACAAGTGCAATAACCTGAAAGAGTGAACTACACCAACAACTATTATAAACGTCGTTTAAAAATAGCAACAACAAATAAATTGATTGCTTTTGCTGTCATCATTAGTGCAGCGGCACTCAACGTCAACGTTGCAGCCAGGCGTCGTCAAGTGTTGTTTTTGTCTTCTTTTTTGCTACTTTAACGTTTTCTATTGTATTATTTTGTTAGTGTAAGGTTAACTGAGAAACTGTTCATATTTTCCAATTCGAACTGTATCAGTTTTAATTAAATATTATTTCGTTTTTATAATTCACTTTAATATGCTGCTATTATCTTGTTCTTTTTCCCCTACTGCTACGTACGAATTGATTGTAGGGTCAGTGGGAAATAAAAATAAACAAACAGGCACATATGATGAAGCTATGTATTGATTCATGATCTTGAAAATAATTTTTTTCAATAATAAAAACAAAAAACAAAGTCTGTAACTATCATTTTAATTTTAAGCAAAAAAAAAAAACAGAAAAAAAGAATGAGAAAAAAACTATAACAACGTAGGCAGCAAGTTTATTAGGAAAGGAGAAAAAAATGCTATGTTGGTTGAATTGTCGTTGCAGCTAAAGCCAGTTGTGCAGGTTCGTTTATGGTGAAGTATAGATAGCTAAGGTGAAATATAGCTAAGGTGAAGTTTAAAATTATTTTATTAGCTGATTTTAAACGCAGTTAAGTTTATTATTTTTTGTTTTTGCAACACCATCCATAAGCTGAAGTATGGAGTCATTGGCTTTAATAGTTGCAGACATGTACCACAAAGCAGCGAGTATCGCTTAGGAGCTGGATAAATTGCTAATCTGATATTTGTTTACAGACACAAATACTACATACATACTTATATGTACATATGTATATTATTTTTTTAAATAAATAAAATAGCATAAAATGTATGTGAATCAATTTTTAAACAAATAATTTGTCTTTTTTCAAATTTAATAATTAAGCTTAATAAATTTGTTATAAAAAAAATTTATAGAAATTTTTATTCATGTTTCTTAAAATTGTATTAAGCCATTTCGGACCACTGTGTGGTACACCACACTGCTAATTTTGAATAGTTTTTAATATTCAAAGAATATTTTATATTGTTTAGGTAAAAGGAAAGTGAGAGTAATCTCTCAAAAAAATATTAAACATTTCTCGTCTACTAAAACTTGTTTTACTTTACTATTTACTATAGAAATTTTATCGTAAAATTTAAGTCTGAAATTGCCTGGTACTTAATGGGTTAACAAAATAAATAAAATAAATTGATAATTAACGAGCAATTAAAATTCATTTCAAAAGCAATGCCATTTATAGTGACTTCACGAACACAAAATATATATTATATAAAATATAATATATCGTTCCGAAGCCTCTCGTCAATTTTTACGGTCAAGTGTCGCTCACTATCTGCTGTACTAGCAGGACACCGCGGATTACGACAACCAGAACATATCAAAAAGACTTGTCGATGGTGTTACTCAAATCGTAAACCACCGATGTTACAGATTACGCCCCTTAGCACAAACAATGCAACATCACCAAGTCGTCAAATTTTAAAATGAGATTAGCCAAAACCGTGTCAGAGTTAAACGTTTAAATCTTACTTCAATTATTAGTTTTACTCTATACACATGATAGCCGCGCAATCTTCTAATATTTCTGGAATCACCCTTTACCACAGGGAAACACGTTTAATCCTAAAACAGTATCTTCGTCGTTGAGTAGCATAAGCGCGTCTGAAAGGAAGGTTCAGGTTCATTACAAATCCAACCAGTATTGTAAATTGCGACAGACATTCTGCACAAAAATTAAATTTTTAAAACCAGATGCAATTTTTTTTTTAATGATATAATGTAAACAAAGAAGCGCAATAACAAAAGCAAAAAAAAAAAAAAAATAAAAGAATGCCTAGTCATGACATTGAAAAACATAACAGAAGGGCGTTAAAGTTAAATAAATTTTGCTTACGCTGTCTTGACATTTAATCTAGTTTTCGTTAAATTTTGGATTGCCAAAAATATTTTTAATTCTTTAATCCAAAACCTCTGATATCACAACGGGTCCATACCTTTAGTTAAGTGAGCTTCAAAATGCTTAGACTCCACCCTAACCTAACCTCAACCGAAAACAAAAAATACTTTTCTTTGTAAAGCGCAATAGTAAAAATTCATAATCTATACATGTGTATAAACATGTATATATGTATACTTGTATTTTAATCCTAACCTAATATGCAATAGATATTTATAGATATATTAAATGTTTGATTTTGTTGTACTCTAAGGTGACCAACGAATAATGAAATATATTATGGGAAAATTCGACATTCTTCAACATAAATCCAATACAACCATTGGAAGAAAAATTGAATAGAATTATTTTTAACTATTATGCTTAAATATTGTTTTATGTAAAAATATATTAGTTTTAATAGAAAAAACTGTAAATTTATTATATTATATTATATTCTATAAATTACTTCGGATCTTTTCCATTTCAGCTTTACTTAAAAAATCACTCATCTTTGATTTCACAATTACTTTCACAATTCACTTTACTATTTACACAATACTAGATAAAACCAACGATCAACTTCCTTCCAAGGCGAATTTATTAGAAAGAAATTCGAAAACCAATTGAACTTACTATTAACTTCTGACATCCAGCATTAAGTACAGGCTGTCCTTTTTATACTCATAAACATAATAGTTAAAAGTTGAGACAACAAAAACTGCCTAAAGGTTCTTAGCTTTGCCTTTGTTTTTTTTTCGCCTTTGTTGGCAAAAAGTAGTAGGAGTAAATAGGAGGAATATATGAAGTGTCAAATTCTGACATACATATATCAATGCCCGGCAAGAAATAAATTTGTCCGGAAATGTAATATATGAAAAATGGTGTGCTATAATCATAATCACACATTAAATATATAATTATAAAATAAAACATTATACATACATACATATATAATAGTAAATATTAATTTATTACTAACTAAATGTGAAGCACCTGTTCTACTACTGTACACACGCGTTGGTGTATGTACAAGTGTGTTATATTTAAACAAACCCTGCATAAAACCGATTTAGTACGAATAGTATTCCAGAGACGAATATTAATGTAATTAAAACTGTCCTAAGGTCTCTTCCACTGCTATATTAATGGTTCCATTTAAACGTCTACTTATTAGAGGTGACAAGTTGATGCTACAAATTCGTCGAGTAATTTGGATTGATTATACTACTTATGAATTTATTTGAAGATTTCAATATTAACTAGAACAAATACTAGTTTTAATGGTCCTCTGAGCCAGAAGATAACAACGGTTTGCGCTATTGCTGTTTATATATTTGGCATCCGAATTAAAACGATTTTACTTATTCGATAAATTGACAATAGTGCTGCCCAGCAAGGAGTTAAAAGGGTTTCATAATTGCTTAATTGCTTTTGTAGGTGTTGTTCTTTTCTATACATGTTATCATTGTTTATTCGCAGTTGAACACATGACAATAGGGTAACTCAATACCCAATATATATTTAATAACAACTGTCAACTATTATACGATGCTTTTTATAAGCCGAACATGAACTACTTCAATTCATCATAACTGCTGATTACTTGTTTCAACGGAAGTCTAAAAACGCACTGTAATACAAATGTTAATTATGGACAATCAGGTGATAAAATATGCAAATATGCGATATACAATAAAAACTATGCATTAGTTCTGTGATCAAAAGTATATAAACCACTTTTATTAATAATTTAATAGATTATTTATTATGTAATCAAATAAACAAAAAAGAACTGCGTTTTTCCAATTTTAAATACTTTTTTATATACAATGTATTTTATAATAGTATGTATGGAATATTTATAACTTATGTAGAAAGTTAGAACTCATCAGCTGTTTTGAATATTACTTGAATTTAACTGCTACAAATTCAACTGGTAGTTGAAGTATCTTTGAGCTGTAAGAAATGACAGTTCATTTCATAAATTTTATTTTCTTAATTGTTTTTTTTTTTTTTGTACGAGTATACCAAATATTAAAATTCAAGTACCTTTTTAATTGATATTAGATCTGTTCCACGAGTTAAAAGTGCGTTCCACCAGCAAATTTTCGTGTAAATTTTACTTGTGGTTTACTTGAGTTTTACGACGAGTAGCTCGTGGAACAGACCTAATATTATAAGTATACATTCATACATACATGCATAAATATGTATATAGAAACAGACCTGCAATGTATTCCGATTCACTTTAATGGACTTTTTAATACCTTTGATTGTTTGTTGTTTAACAATTACTTGAGACAAGAAATACAATATACATATAAAAACTTTATACATATTATAACTTTATTTATAAGAATTAATTTATTATACATATGTTCTCTTCTTAAAACTTCTTTTTATATTCAAACTATAAATGTAGTATGGTAGAATGATATATGCGACAACAACAATTCGATTTAATCACAGTCATTAACTTGTGTTTAAATGTTTTAATTTAAGTTTTTTCTCTTAAAATATTAAAAATTACATATATAATATATGTACATATACTGTAATATACATATATAGTGTCTTATTTGCTCTTTAAACTTTTAAAAAAACAGTTTTATTTTGATTTTTAACACAATCCACAAGTACTAATATATTTAATTAATAATTTTAAAAGTATAATTTTACTAATGTTCTTTTCGTTTTTATTTTAAAACCTTTTGTTTGACATAAAGGAGCATATAGTGTTTAATATCGTAATTGATAATTCTTGAATTACTCACATGAGTAAAAATTAATCAAAGTAATTACAATAACTTAACTATATTCAATTAATATTTGTATAAATTTGGCAACAATGTAAAGTTGCCGAATTGCATTCCCTTTCACGGTCCAATTCTGATTAAATGTCAATTTGTTTTTGATCTATATTCGAATTGGGAAAAATCCCAACAAATACAATCTAAGCGGAGTATGAAGCAGAAAGAGAAATGTAAACAAACGCATGACAACAACAATTTATCCTTTCTACATACAATATTTGTGGTTCTTTTTGAATTTTGTGGTTTATTTTCGTTTCTTTCTTTTGCTTGTTGATTATATGCTATTTTGTTTTTGCATTTGCTGCTTTGTTACTTCTTTTGCGTGATGTAGTTTTGCATTATTTAGTGAAGCGTGTACGGAGTATGGTGTTGCTGTACTTAGAGTGTTAATTTTGAATTTGATGTGATGAAATTAAGATTTTAACAAAAATTTATAATTATTTAAAATAAGTGAATAGAATATATGTGGGATTTCTGTTAAATAAGTTTGAAACGTAAGTTTAAAATTTATATTAAGAATTAAACACAATAATTTAAGTGCGTCGTTTTTTTCATACATCATTATTTATTTGTTGTTGTCGTGCGTTGAAGTGTCAACACAATTGGAGTACTTGCATTTGTGTATGTATGTGTGTTTCAGAGTGAGTACGTGTTTCTGCATAATTTCTGCAAGAGGCCTTACGTGGACTGCCGTTTTCACTTTTTTTTTGATTTAATGTCCATTACACAGTTTTCTTATGTTTTTTGTTTTCTTTAAAAAATGCGTGAATTTCTACTAAAACAAGCTTAAAAAATATTAAAATTAAATCTATCATCATAAAAAAATATTATAATTATGATTATAATAAATAGTGTTTAAAACCAGAGAAAAATTATAAGGAAAGAATCATTCATCAGTAAAAAGTAAAAAATTCCTTGAGTAATGTTCTTATCGCAACCTCACTGTAAAATTTATAGTCTCATTGTACCCTACATACATAATGCTAAAGTTGACATTAAGTGTGTTAACTTACTGTTCAGTTGATGTTTTGTTGTTGTAACCCGCATGGACGGCACTTGATCTTCAAATGCGATAAATAGTTCCGGGACGTAGGCTTGACCGTTCTTGAAGTTTGGTCAGGTTATGTAGATAATATATGCATGGTTAATACCATCGATTGTTTAAAATGTGTTTACAGCAGATATAAATCTTCTAAAATTTTTGATTTAGTCACATATATTATTACATTATTTTATTTGTTGTTGTTGCAAAATGCTCTATAATTGCATATACATAGGTACTTTGTCTATACGTAGATTTAAAAAAAAAATTTTCGAACATATATCAGCAGTGTTCCCTATTGTGAGTTAATATCATTCATTTGGAGAGATTCGTTTAGAGAATACATGCATCCGAGAATCCTGACCTACAATTTTGTCCTAACATAGAAAGAGTAAATAAATGATTTTTTTGAAAGCCCTATTTAATCATCTCTTAAAATGAAGCCATATGTATGCATTTTTATGATTTCATTTGATTTTACTTATAACTATATTTCATATATTAAAGCAGAATCGCGTGAAATATCCTGCTAATGAAACTAAGTTTCTTGTTGTTGTCAAGTAGATAACAGGAGAGAGTTCCGGGTGTAAGATCGGAAATCACTTGTTGAGTTCAACAATGAAGTGCCGTTTAGCACTCTCAAAAATGCTACAACATCAACAAAAGAATTACAGAAATATATACCTATATACATGCGTAAGGATGTGGTAAGGTGATGGTAGTGCGAGAGGATGTTGTTTAGGAGTAAAAGTGGATTGTCTATAGATGGGATTTAAATTGAAGTCAAACTGGGTAAAGGTGAAGAAAGAGAGCCTCTTCAATGGGGGTGGAAACAGAGTTCATTCGTTTTTTTTTTTTTCTTCACTTTAAAAAATGATGAAATTTTCAGAAATAGTTAATATTCGTATGGATCGACTTCATGTTTTTATTATTACTACCGACTGACTCCACTTCATTATGAGAATTTGTGGAAATAAATTGTAATGCATTTTTCTCTTCAATCCAAAATACTGAATATTTAAAGGAAAGATTTTCAATTTGTGAATAAAACTGCTAAAATTACAAAAAGATAAGTAAATGAATTTGAATTATTTTTAGTGTCGAGTAGTTTTGGAATACAAACCTTAAGATATATAATCACTGGGTAGTGCTATGTAAAAGTTCACTAGTTTTTTGCTGCTTGCGTTTATTTTCAACGGTGTGTCATAGGATCACACGAAAAAAATGAAAGTATTAGTTTATATTAAGTCGACTAGGCTGGTTGTAAGTTACTCATAGATCTATTGATCCTTAGAGGTACCAGATGTACATAGAAATACATTGAACATCATGCAAGTTTTCACCGTTTTTAGGAAATGGTAAGAGTACTTGAAGTTCCATTTATGTAGTTTTTCAACTTTCCAAATTATACATTACAAGAACATTAGATTCAAAATTTTCTTCGTTCTAAGTGTCTTACACATATTATCGTTGATGATTTTTATATTATAGCCGTGTGTCGCTTATGGATTTTCTCATAACTATTATAGCTCTTTCGTGACTGCATTAGCACAAATTAAGCATAGTTTCTTTCGTTTGATATACGCATGAGTTTTGCTTAAGGCTATTATCATTTCTCTATATCTTTGTCAATATTATTTTGTAGATTTAATAGAGTTTTTTTTCTTTTTGTTGCCATACCAGATTTATAACGCTTTTAACAATTTAAATATTGTTTTGTTTACTTCAAATAATTTATATATATAATATATAGTCATATATATACATATATCATTTATAAAAATAAATATTTATATCAATCTACCTATATGATTGCAAGTCTGACAGTCTGTCCTAATGAAAGACGAAGTCATTTGGGTCCTAAGGAAATGGCTCGCTTAGAAATGGAAATTAAAATTTATATTTTATGTAAATCAATTTAGTTTACTTAAGTTAATTTAATTAATTCATTGAATTATATTAATTATTGTAATGTTAATAATCTAATTCATTGTAATTAAATTGTTTTATTATAGCTGTACATTTCCTTTTATGTGGCTCACATTAAAAATCACAACCACACGTCCTACATGTGTAATAATTATTTATTCAATCATTAATTACTTAATTAGTTAATCATATCTTTAAAATATTCTGTGGCTGCATCTCTTCCACTGCCGGCAAAGTTTCAAATATTCCTACTCGTATTCATTTATAATAATTATTTAACTGTCACAACACACATCAAAACATCAACAAAAATAAGCTGCTGTTATTTATGTTGCATGCAACATGTCCAATTAAAAAAAATGTATCTACTCTTTGCTTGAGACGCTCATTCAATAGTAAAACCACAACCGCATTTAGCCATTATGGGCATTATATGGGCATTATAGGCACTTGCACTGTAAAAATCGGCTTCAATTACCCATTGCAAATGGCAAAAATGAAGTGAAGTGAAGTGCTGAAATGGAGTTTTTCCTCTGCTCGAACTGAATCTACAGTTGAACGCGTTTCTGCACAGACACCATTCAACTGTGATAATGAACACAATCGTTTTGTGGTATTTTTTACGATACTCGCTTGTCTCTCCATTTTATTACTACATGTATCTATGTAAATGTATATATTGTATATATTTATCCTACATACTACATTGCTTCATCTTAATATAAAAATAACTAAAGCAATTATGTATTTTTTTTCTCTGTTTTATTTGTCTAATAAAATAAAGACGACACTGGGTGAACTGAGCAGGGAAGAATCAAATCGTGAGACTATGTCTGGTTGAATCACACAGCTGTTTTTATTAAGTAGGAATATCTACGTTTCAAGACTCATATGATCTGTTGTGTGAACCACAGTTATCTTTCGATCCTTAAGTTTTTAATGAACGTGAGAGCAGCTAAGCAGGTTTCATTATCTTCCGTATATTGTATAGGGTAAAGAGACTTTCCCTAGGATGGTATGGGGTGCTGTTATTCAGTCTTGAGCGTTAACAGAGAATTCGTTTTACGGAATCGACAAATGTTATAATTCTATATAAGCAGCATTTTATTGATATGTTATCTTAGCCTGTAGAGATCTGCTAAAAATTCAGTTTTAATTTTAATATGTGTTCTGTTGATTACAAGGTGTCTACTTTGAGCTTGTATCAGTGGAATGATCCTATTTTGCTGTACAGCCCACATTGAGTTGTCATCTGCATCTGCATCTGCATTGTCTTTACTTATCTTTATATATTTTGCAACCATACACCACTTTCTCACATAAATATCTGCTGAATGACTGTCAATATCTATCCACCTTAGTCGTGGTCTTACTTTACTATAATATAAATAGCTCGTGATTCGCAATATATCTTGTGATGGTTGAACATTACTTTTTCTAATTGCGTGCCCTGTACGTCTCGTCAATGAAAACTACATTAAGTGGATGTGGATTTCAAGAGTGGATTTTGTTCTTTAACACTAACTAAAATATGTGAAACTTTGGATTACATTGTGTTTGTTATTTACGCGGGACATTAGTCTTTTGATTTGAATTGTAGTTCCAATATTCACTTTTTAGACAAACTTCTTAAATCATTATGGCATTGGCATAAGCTATATATTCCTACAAGCAATTTTCTTTCAAAGCCAATCAATATTCTAATGCTCTTTATTCTGTAGAGTACACATCTTGCTGGCATACGTTTGGATCAAAAATGTTAGTGTTCATCCACTGGTACTGTTAGAGTACGTAGGATTTTCCACTATGTCTTCATTCACTAGAGTATGAAAGCGTTCAGGTACATTTAATCGGCATTGAGCTTTTGATTAAGCAAGACTATATAAAGAGAAATATGTATATTGCATATGATTAATGATATGTTAGAATATTGGGTTAAAAAATGTATCTGGATTTTTTTAGTCAAAATTAAAAGCTGTTTTGAATTAAAGAAAAAATAATTTTTTTTTATTGATATTGCTTATCTTTTCAGTCTATATGTTGTTGTTGTTGTGGTTTGAATTAGTGCTATTGCGCACTTTTACTCTTTTGTGGGTTATCCTCCCCTATAATTATTATCATTTATTTATCTTTTAACTGATGACGGACCGTAGAAGAGCATATCTTCCTGTGCGTCCTGAGGTGGACTTAAGGTTTGTTAGGGCGGGGTTGGGCAACGTATCGACTTTTGTAAATAATTTTAGGGCTCTGTCCTTGATACATTTTTTCACTGAGTCTACTATATTAAAACCAAGAAATCAAAGTATTCTATTTGATTAGATACACCTTGTATATGTGATGATTTTGATTCCTAAATACCTAGATGCTATATTTCTCAAGATCGCGAAGCAGTTTTGCTTGTCGTTGCTTTATTGACAACATTTAGCAATTTTACGTCATTAAATCTGTACGCCTCTAGGCTTTCCAGTTACTAAATTGTTAAAGCATAAGGGCTAGCATATCATATACGAGTACATATGTGGTAGGCTATGTGTGTGTTTAGGCATTTATAAGTACTTTTAAGTGTTGATTTTTTGCTTTGCTTACTTAAGTGAAGCTAAACAGTTTCAATTGACATTTGATTGACACTTCTGCCGTAGTATTTTTTCGGCTTTCTTCCCTAGTGATTTTGCCTCTTCTCTTGATCGGATGTCAACGTAAAATAGACATTTTGACAATTAAGTGCAATTAGTACGTCTGATTTTATTTATCTTAATTGCTATGTTTTCGTTGTTGGAAAATTTATTTGGTATTTAAATTTAATGGAAAGTTCCAAGCTTGAAAAAAAACTGAAGATCACAAATTTTGTAGATTCTTATTTTTTCATTCTTGTTTTGTAATTCGAAATTTGGGTCAGCTGCGTGCGATTGCTGCCGTTTCAACTTGACATTTCAACATCTATTCTATGAGAACATTCGAAGATGGTAACAAAAATATATCATACTCAAGTGGTGCTTAAAAAAATTTTAATTCATAGAAAAATTAAATTAAAATTTTTTGCTTCTAGCTTTATTTATCTTTTTAAATATACATATGATTGTTTACACAAGTATCTAGATAGCTTCTGTGAGTGTGGGTTTTAATATTTATATTACTCAACTAATAGAATCTTTATTTTGAATTTACTTTACCAATTGCTAACATTGCAAAATTATTTTTCTTATAAGCAATAATGTGATAGTAAAAAAAAGCTTTGGAAAAATAAAAAGTATAATTTTTGATTTTTGTATGTCAAATAACGATTGCATGTATTTACTCTAGTAATCTGTTTCATACTGAGTTAGAATAGAATTAAACAGGGTATCAGCTCCCAACTGAGCGGAGCACCGCGACTATAGTTGATCTTTTGTGCTACTTCATACCTTCATACACACAAAATGTTCCAAAGCAATTAGAGGGTTGCCCACTTTTTATAGCATGATCGTCTATTAGCTAAAGACCTTTCTAAACTGTCGTAAGCTTTGGAATATGTCGTAATTTCTGGTTAGAAAGTCTGCCAATTCATTTGGTCAACACTTGTATGAGATTTATTCCTTCGATTAACGTGCTTGAAAGATTGTAGTTTCATCATGTTAACTTAGCTTTTTTGCATCCTACCATATATATATACCTATACACATTTAACTTCTAGGAGGATCATAGGACCGGAAAATACTTATAACTTATTTATATTCAATTTTCAGTGTCTAACGAAATCCGGAAGAGTAAAAGACACAACAAAGAACAACTGATTGTGTAAAAATAACCAGATAACCCACGTAAAAGCCTATTCTCAGAGATTATTTTTAATTTTGTAACCACATAACCTGATAACCAGTGCTCCGTGAACACTAAGTAATTTTGAAATTATGTACTTCATGCTAAGAGACCTCAGTTAAGTTTTACACTATTTAACTTTAATTTTGTGTTTTGATTACACAGGGCAAGTAATGGAGTTTTACACTCATACAGGTGCAAAATATCCTGCTTTTATAAGATTATTATTGAAATGCCGTGGCCAGCCTTTTTAATAATAAAATAGATTAAAAATAGATTTCGACGTGATGAAATCTTGCAAGATGAACATAACTCTATTTATTGTCTTAAACTAAATAGATTTCTGTGCCTACTTTAGATTGATTACAGTTTTGGACTACTCAAGTAGTCATGGTAATCCAAATGACCTATGCTGAATCATTTTTCACATTCGTATTTCAATAGAAAGATTTTTTGAAATTCATTTGTACTACATGAGTAGATAGTGTTTGCTGTTAGAATAACTTTTTGGATCAGAAGAATAGAGCTGTTCCCTTTTGATTTGATTTGCCAGCACAGCATACTTATTTGTCTGAGAGGCATGTGTTATGTCTATCCGAGTTTAGTTTTTAGATAAATGCTTGTTAATAGCACAAATAAGCTTTGTTAAATATTTTAAATACCTTTAATTATTTATTAAGTATATAAATTTAATGGAGAAATATTGTTAGTGGCGATTATGATATACATTGCATGTATCTATGTTTTATATATACAATATTGGATAGCGTTTTGATTTGATTTGATAGTCTTTTACAATATCTTAAATAACTAGTAATATGTATACTATTTCTCAATATTGAGAAATATAAAAAAGTTGAAGGCTATCATATCTGGACAATATGTTTCAGATCTAGATGTTATATGTCGCTGCGGATGGGCACAAATCTCTTAGCATGACCCAAATAAAATCTTTGTTTTTTTAATGTGTTTTGTAGTATCAATTTTCCAATTAGCACAATTCGTTTAGTATTTTTACAATTTGTTATCATTGCTAGATATGTTAGATAGTCATATAATCTTTAATGTCCTTTCGATCTTTCTGAAAGCGTTTGCATCCTTCATAAGCGTGTGGTTGTCACAAAGTATCATCACCTAAGGCTTTTCTTAGTACTTTTTAATGTTTGACTGCACTTAGTTCCGTTTGAATTTTGAACAAACTTCTTGATTGTTCATTTTTCTATATAAAATAGCGACAGTCGTCTTAACGTTATCTTGCTTATTCCCTCCATAAATAAATATTAAAAGCAGTACAACCAGTACACAAAAAAATTGAGTTGATAAAGAAATTACTGTGCTTGCAATTTGAAAGTTCTCGTTATTGTTTGCTCACACCCTGTATATGTATAAATATCTCATTGAAGTAATTTACGTTTATTATTTACTACATTATTCCTTTTTAATCATTATTTAAGCTATGAAAAAAAAACAATTCAATTAAAATGAAATAAAAGAAATTAATTAAATTATTACAACTATCTTACGCAACTATGACGAACTTTAATGAAACTTTTAGATACCCGTAACTGGAATTAACTGACTGTAGCTATTACTAAAGTAAAGTGTCTGGTCTAGTTTTGCTAGTTGTCGTCGTTATTTAAATTATATAAACGTTTTTTCGCTTTTTCGTCACACTTGCAATGTCTAGCGAAAATGTCACAGCATGTTTGTCACACATTAGATTACAGCGACTGCGATTAACTTTCACTTCAGATACAAGATACAAGATACAAAAAAGAAAAACAAAAAGCGATTTCAGTATCTCGAAACGCTCCTCGTAATTTAACGCGAAACGGCAAACATTTTCAAGGTTAAGATCATGACGATCAAACAGACGTTAATGGTCGAAAAATTCTGTGTTTACACTTGAAAAAGCAATTGCTTCTAAAGTTAAATTGCAGTCGTTGAAGTTTTCAAGAGCTCCGTATGGGGGACTTGAAGAGTGAGGAATGAGAAATGAGAAATGAGAAGTGAATAGCATGTGTAGATTTTATCATTGCATAAGACGATAATGCGAAAATGCGCTACGTGAAAGAATTAAATAATAATAAAGATATTATCACTGAGAATTATGTACTTATGATTGTTGACTTAGCAAGCTTAAGTGCATTTGGAATTAGAACGTTATTGTGTGGGAATAAAACGTGTATTGAAATAAAAACAAAAAATTATTTTATGCAATTCCTATACGTTATTATCGGAAAATATACTTTCTGCTTAAAAAGTATCGGGAATATTTAAGATGGTGCTTATTTCAGCTGTTTTTGCAATTATACGTTTAAGTGTTCTGCGATTGCATAAATCTTTTGGCCGGATGTGATCAACAAAGCATAGCTCTCATCCAACAAGAAGATCCCTTGTGAATTTTTTCGGTTTCTGAAGTTAGAATTACCACTTCGAGGAAGACGTTTCAAGTCTACTGTGATCGTAAAGAAATTTGAATTGAAACTGATCATTACTTAATCAATCTAAGAAGCATGTATGGAACCACTGGTATATTTTGGACCTTTTTGAAGGCGATAAAACAAATTGAGTTAGATTTAGATTTAGATTGTTAAGATCAACTCAATGAGAGAACATCAGTTGTATAAAAAATGTACTATGTATTGTATAAAAGAATATATTAAATGTATTATTTTAAATATTTGTAATATTTTTTTAAATATTAAACAACTTAATTCTGAAATATCTAATTAACAATATTTTCTTTCTTTTTAGAGTAAACACACTTCACTGAATTCAGATATCAATTAAAAGGTAAGTCTATTTAAAAGTATAAACGCATATTTAGTTTACATTTTCTTTTAATTATTCTTCTAAAGCCAAATGGATTTGACCGTCCAACAAAATTTTATTTTTGGTATTGTATCAAATTTGGGATTCAATATTAATAACTTATGTTGCGTTAAACCGATCGATTTGAATTTGACTATAGTTGAGATTATCCTAAAAATAATTTTAAGTTTACGGCTCCAAACTGAAATACTTTTGGAATTTTTTATAATTTCGCTTGGGAGTATATAAGCTTTTGTTACTGCAAAATTTTATTTATTTATAGTTAATATGCATACAATAGCAATAGTATAGAGCAATGAGCTATAGCAGTGAGCTATATAATACAGAATTGTTATATTTCGTATAAGTTAATTGCTTTCATAACAACCCGTTACCGAGTTTCAGTCTGACGCAGCATGTCGTTCCAGACGTCTTCGGTTAGTGCTCCCTCCACGGTTGCCACTTATGGTACTTTAGTACCAAAATTGGTACTTTTTGTTTTTTTTTTTTTTCGTTTGGTACTCATGTTCAAAAACTGGTACATTTTTGACGACCCAATTTTATTGTGGATATTTTCAATTAATTTTTTTTATAAATGCAACTTTGCACTATTTTATATTTTGTTCATTTATAACACTATGAAAAACACAGAACGAGAAAACAAAAAGGTCCAAAAAAATTTTGGACGTTTTTTTACAGAAATGGTACCTTTTTAAACCAATTTTGGTACAGAAAAAAATTTTCAAGTGGCAACCGTATCTCCCTCAAACCTTCGATATTGAGATATTGTGGAAATTATTGTGTCACATGACACATGGTTATGGGTAGAGAGAGAGGGAGAAAGAGAGAGAGAGAGAGAGAGAAGGTGATATCCGATAATCTCCAAAATTATTTTCCATCTTTGCTTTTATTTTCTAACAGCTAACTTATAGCAGTTATTTTCTTTTAAAATTCTATATTTTATTCTATATTCTATTCTATATAGAAGGTAAATCCCTTTTTTTTTTTTGATGCCAACATAATTAATCATGTCAAATTTATGAACGATAAGTAATAGTATATCGTATCGTTCTAAATTTTTAACTAAAGATTTCTTATTATAATTCTTAATAAATTTATATACCAAATAAATTCATGCAATTATAATATATGTTGAAGTTTAGGATCGATTTTATAATTCACACTGCAGTGTCGATTAAATTTGATGATTTATGCAAATCAATGAAAATTAATTAAAATTGAATAAAGCATTAATTTTTATAAAGAACTTCCAATTCTTAAAAATTTCAAGTCATACTTCAAATGCATTATTTTATGATCACAACCATATTTTATACTCTCGAATATTATTTTTCTCTTTTACTTTAAACGAAATATTATTTCATATATTGTTTTAAGATACAAAAAAGATTTGAAGAAAAGATATAAAGCCTAGATACAATTTATTTTTCAAGAACGTTTAAGTGCTTATGCTTTTGTCTATTTTGCGCAATTTGTCAGCTGCGCATGCTCTATGTACGTATATATCTTTATCTATATATGTTATGTATATATTGACAGTGTCGTTAAACTTTTATTAAAAAACGTAATAATTTTGGATACTAAATTGTTCTTCCTTATGTTCACAGGAATGAATAATAAACTCTAAACCAATTGAATGATTCATTTTTAAACATTCTATTCTATATATATATTTTTCATGTACATAGTATGAATAGGTTAAAAAATATTGCAATAGAATATCAAAATTACAATAAATTCTCAATTTTATTCAAATACTGACTTATACTGTGTTTACATTGTAAGATTAAAAGTAGATTAAAGCAATCATCGAGATTAAAGTACTTGATTAGAACTTGATATATTCCTTGATATATTAGAACAACAGACATGCATAGAGATCTAAGGATCGACTCAGTGAAAAAATATGTCAAGGACAGAGCCCTAAAATTATTTACAAAAGTCAATACGTTGCCCAACCACGCCCTAACAAACCTTAAGTCCATCTCAGGACGCACAGGAAGATATGCTCATCTACGGTCCGTCATCAGTTAAAAGATAAATAAATGATAATAATTCTAGTGTAGTTAAAGCTTAGTGTGGGGCACGGATAAGCCCCTCAGCCACAAAAAAGTAAAAGTGCGCAGTAGCACTAACTTAAATCACAACAACAATAACTAGTACTACTATCACTATTACTAGATAGTACTAATAGTTATTTAATCACAGATTTCCCATACAAAAGTTAAGTTAGTCGAGATTAATTTTAAATCTCCTTATGCAAATGTCTTAATATCGTAGATTTTTTTATCATCTTAGAAGACCAATGTATAATGTAAACGATGAAGATTAAAAATGCAGATGAACGTAATCTCGTTCTCTAAATCTCACAATGTAAACGTAGTATTATACTAATCATACAATATTAGTTATGAATCTGATTATTTCGTTCTATAATAAGAACTTTATTTCGAAAGGATACTGGGTAATATAATATTAGGAAATTTTAAAGTCCAATAAATAAATTTTTAATCAAGTGAATAAATTTTTTTTTTTGCCATAAATTTTCACAATTCTTAACTTTTTTTCTCATAAACTTTAGTGCTCAACTTATTTTAGTAGAGTGCAAACGTGTGTTGATCATAAATTTTGACAAGTAAATTTTAGTAATTTAAACTGGACAGTTGTGATCAGGCTTTTCAATACTCGTAAATTGACGCAGACACTGAGACAACAGATTTCTTTATTGCAGCATACATCAAAGCAATTTATAGTACAAGAGACCCTCAAAAACTTAAGCTTTAGGTAATAATACCATTAAAGTAATAGTTACAGCGCAGAGTTAAGTACTTTTAAATGAAATAATATGCAAAATTACTGCTGTAGGGCCAAGGTTAAGAAATTTTGTAATAAGAACAATAAAATACAAACTATCAAGCAAATAAAAGCGGGTAACCCTGATTTTTTTTAATAATTTAAAAAAAAAATAAAAATTTTATGTTTCATCTTTGTGTTTAACAAAAGTTATTCGGTCTAAATAGACTGAATAAAATTTGGAAAAAATTCTTGGGTTATTATATTTTTTGTATATTACCGGGAAAATACTTATGTTAAAAATGGTACATAATTGAACCATAAATTTCAGCGTACTCACAACTATGAACATTGTAGCTATCTATAAATTAATTTTGAATTGGTGATTATTTTCATATTAATACTTTCAGAGAGACTTACTATATTTTTATTTTTTGAGATATTTATATTTTGAGATATTTTATTGTTTAACATATAAATAAAAAACAGGAGATAGTGCCAACAGAAGTTAACCTATTGGACCTAAAAAAAAAAACATTGGCCACTAAGTTATTCTCGTTTGCGCTATATAACAACAATAATCATTGTTTCTATATCCTTACAATACATTGCGTATAGATAGTACCCGGAATAGGACGGAATAATGTATAAATTCTATCGATCGCAATACCGCTATGTCAGTGTTTGATCTAATCCCTTTTTCATTTATTTTATCGTTGGCTGATGGACTTTAGCCCTTGCAGCCCTTCGACAAATTATATATTATGGCCGTAATTTTAGTGGTAATTTTAGTTTTAGTTAGAAACAGTTTAAGTTGTCATGGGAATGTAGTTCTTCTTATATACATGTGGAGTAACGTCTCGCCCGTGCGACTCGTAAAGTAACATTAGAATGACGTTCTCAGTATTATGTTTCTAGATTAGGTTCTATAAATTATGCAACAAATAATGCCTCTACAAATAGAATAGTATGGAAATTTAACAATTAAAAATAAAAAAATACATAATTAATTAAATCATTCTACAGCTGGTTTATGATTTCGTTTTATTATAAACACAAGTGAATTTGTTGAGAAAACTTTTACAGCAAAGTAACAAAACTCTAGAAAAATGTGCGAACATAAAAGTCAAGTACGACTTTGGGTCAGTTGGTTAAGTTGTGCTGACTTTGAGTTTCAAATTTGTCAGGGCACTATAATTAAATACAAGAATTATTTCCAAGTCCGCTGATGATGGGTATTTGGCACTACTCGAAACAGTTGTATGGTCAATTAATTAAAATAATATGAAATGAGTTTTTGTTGTTGTAGTTCACTACTGTTCGAAAAACCTCTTTATGTAATAATCATATCTATTGAGGTTATTATCTGAAATAATGCTTATAACTTTTGTTAGCATATATATATGTACAATGCAAACAGATCTCACCTATTTTCCATTATTTATACTTAAATAATACAGTGGTGGAGGAGCTCACACACACCTTCCATTTAACTCTAAAACTCATTGCACCAACTGTCTGTTTTGTGCCCTTTTTGACAAATCGCTTGTTTAAAGCATCAACTGGAACCGTTTGATAGCTTTCCAAATATCACGTCTCAAGACGTTACTGGTGTTCTATGTCTCCAAATGCCAAAATGACACTTGTGACATTAGTACGATTGTTGTAATAGCATTTGTTGTTGTTGTTTTTATTGATGTTCTTGCTGTTGCTGTTGCTGTGTTGGGAGTGTTGCCATTTAAACATTTTTATGCTTGAATAACCATTGTTCGATTTGAAATTGACCTCTTGGAGTTAAACGATTTAACAAAAGTGGCAATTTGCAAATATTATGGCATTATTCTTTTTTCTTCGTCTTGTGATTTTTTGCCATATTTTATCTTTATTTTTCTTGCCCTTCCTTTATTGTAAGTAAATGATTGTAAAGTATTTGTATTCTTTTCTGTGCTTACTTAAATGCCAATTGTTATAAAAAAATTATAAAAAACTAACTGAAAAGACAAAACCCTGAAGCTTATTTAGACTTTTGTCAGGCCTGAATTGTTTATTTTTTTTTTTTGTTAAACTTTAAATTGCTTCAAGCCGAAAACGTAGAGTATGTGTGTATGTTAATATATATACAAGTAAATGTTGTATATATACACTGACTATATATATATATATACATATATATATTATGTGTGTATATTTACACGTTTATTATTTTTCGTTTTTACAGAATTGAGGTCATAACAAAATCTGCTCGTAAAAAATTTATAACAATTTGATTTTGTTTCTCTCCCGAATTGACCGTAAATATTTAATTTAATTTGTCAGTTATTTTTATTTTTTTTTTGGCAATATTAGAATGTACTATATATATATACTCAGTTCTTGAATTATGAATGCAATTAAAGCATTTAACTTTGATGTTTTAAATTGCTCGGCTGTGTGTTAAATGACTAATAAAAGTGTCAAATATTTTATTATTAAACACAATAATTTTTTTTTTTAATATGTCTTACCTTTCTTTTAATTGTTGAGCTTTAATTGAATTGTTTCATACTCGTATATAAGTAAGTTTTTGTCGAATTTTCGTAAAATATTAACATTTTAAAATTTTAACCCTTTTGTGGTCCGCAATATGTATCTTAATGATATTTTTTAAACAAACAAAGTATCTCAAATAATGTAGTTCTTATAAAACAATAAGTAAGGCATGGTATATAATTAAAAAACATTAGTAATATTTAAAAATTATATATATAAATTATGAAAAAACAGTCTTATTCTATAAATATAGTGAATTACTAATAATCTGCACTGACTATATCTATATATTACATCACTCAATAAGTCGTGTGACTGACACATAGATGGCGCTGCCATTGTCAAATCCATACGACGTTTATGAAGTACCAACCTTCAAAAGACTATGTGTAAAATTTCATGACATTTCGATCAGTCAAAAAAAAAGTGACAACCATTGAAGTGACGCTACTTTCGTCAATTTTAAAACAATGGATTCAAAATAATTTCGTGTGTTAATTTATCATTGCTTCTTGATGACAAAAAATACTATACAAGCTCAGCAATGGCTTCAAAAGTGTTATCCGGACTCTGCTCCATCGAAAAGAACCATTTGTTATAGTTTGCTGAATTTAAACGTGGTCGTACAGACACCGATGATGGTGAACGTTCTGATCGTTCAATTCTGGTGGTTACTCCAGAAAACATCAAAAAAGTCCAAAAATTGGTTATATCTGATCGTAAATTAAAAGTGCGTGAAATACGTAGCTGAGACCGTATAGATATCAGAAGGTAGTGTGTTTACAATTATGCATGAAGATTTGACCATGAGAAAGCTCTTTTTTCAAAGTGGGTCCTGCGTTTACTCACAGTCGATCAAAAACAACAACGTGTTAATGATTCAGAGCAGTGTTTTTGCCATGTTTACATGTAATAAATCAGATTTTTTGCGTCGATATGTGACAATGGATGAAACATGGATCCACCACTTCACTCCGAAATTAAAACGATCATCATCTTAGTGGACTGTAGTTTTACTTTTAAGACTAATTTCTAAATGGCCATAGCTCAGACTCTGTAAATGGAAGAGTACTAAAGTCAACTCCGTTTTAAAGATAATTACTGGCAGATAATATTTAATAATTGAAAATAATTAAAATTAATACAATTAATTAATACAATTACTGGCAAATATATTTTTCTAAAAAATTATATTTCTCAAATTATAAATCGAATGTATTAATTTTTTTTTAAATCATTAAATTTTATTTATAAATTAATCTATTCTGGAGTATATTTTTAGTTTTAAAAGTATATTTATATAATTAATTAAACACGTTCCTCATATTAAAATAAGCTAATGCTGCTTTTTGAACATCGGAAGACATCAGGACCGGAGTAAGATTCTATCGTGCCTAGTAACATTGCAATTTGACAGTGTTCTTTTATAGATTCTTAAATCAATTAATAATTTTGAGATCCCTTTTAAGCGAGATAAGTTATTAATGCTTGAGTTATTCTCTATTACGTGTATACTTAATAATTAAAAAGCACAATAGTGGGCGAAACATATAATACTATCACAAAATTTTGCTTTGTTCGATTAGACTTCTCAAATTTAATAGTAACATCAGAGCAAATTATCTTTAGAAGATAAATTTGAAAGAGGAGTTTATGATGTCATAATCATAAATAAATAAATATTTTCGTCGTGTATCTATAATTGAACATATTGTCAGACTTCTATTAACGTTATTATGTATACATAAAAAATATTCTGGTTTCTGGTAACGTTACGAACGAAATATTTGAAACAAGTTTTTCTTTCATAAATTGTTTTAAACAAAATAATTTACATGTTTTTGATTTTTTTACGATCTACGATTATTTTCAAATATAAAGTTCAATCTAAACTCCAAACTCTCGTAACTCCTATCACAAAACTTCAAAACATTATACATCTAACTTAATGATGATCTCGAGAACTCGACGAAAATACTTGGGGCTGTCAGTTTTACCGGACTAGAGCACATACCTGTGATTTCTGTTGGAATTCTAATAAAATTCGCTAATAAAACGCACATCCTAAGTGATGCACACAATCGCTAAAATAAGACTCTGATATGGTATCGCAATGAAGCTTAAAGGTCTACGCGTGACCTTTTTGATCTGCCAGCATAATCTAATCTAATCTAATGATGTATATAGAGACCCTTGAAAACTCAATACCTAACTTGCTAATACTTAAGACAAATATAATTGGGCAGAGTAGTTTAGTTAGTCAGTGACTCCATAAAAAATCTTGAAAAAAAAACTAATTCCTCATACAATTTCTATTAAGACTCCATTGTGTGCATTCCTTTCATTCCTTTAGTTTAAAAAATGAAAGTATCTGTGCTGAAAAGCAGTGTTAAATGTATTGTAGAGTAACTTAAAATTTTGAATAATAAATTCTTGCTACCAACCAAAGTATATTACGGAGACAATAAAACCCAAAAAATACACATCAATATATCACTTTTGATGTATCAATTGTTTACCGGTCAGAAATTATATGCTTTGTATCCATTCAAATATTAGAACTGTCAAATGTTAAACCTCCATGAAGTTTTTGAATATGAATATATTAAGAAGAATTTTTGTATGGCTGAAAAGAATTGAAAGAGAAAGTCTGCTTACAATTTCTACAGACATTACAGAATAAATTAACAAATATTTTAATATATGAAAATATATGTAAAAGACAATGACCCAGTTTGTATATCATATATTGTTATATACTGTTTTAGATTTAACAACAGAAAATATTGATAACAAAACTCTTGTATAAAATTTAAATTTAATAAATGAAATTTTGCTACGAGTTAAGTTTGCATTTGATGTCAAAACTGAAAGTCTTTTAAAATAATAATTCTAATGAACTGATCTGTCGTTTATAAGTTCGCACTATAATCTCTTTTTATATCGAAAAAAGTGTCCAATAAATAAGGGCAAAAAACCGTAGTTGTTGATAAGTTAAAAATGCTTCAAGTATTTGCCTTGAATATATATATAATTTAATTATACATATATGTATATTCTTCGTTTCTTAAATACATTGTAATATTTTTTATATAGTTGAAGAAACTTATTTCAAATAGAATTTCTGTCACCAGAACAGATTAAGAGCTCTTCTCCAGATTTAGTTCTGAACTTTGTTTACAAAGCTTTAACCGGCTTTGTGTAATCAATAGTGAAATTGATAAAATAGGACTCTTCTGGTCGCAGTGCCGACTATTGGGCGATTTCACACCAATAATTTTAATAACAATAATAAATACCTTCTGCTCAAAAAGTACTCGGATTTTGTTAATAAAACAATTTAAAATTTAAATTTTATTTCAAATTTATTTTATCTCCTTCAAAATATGCCAACACTTAACCCAATCTTCCATACACTTTTCGTAGGCCCTTGAAGGTATAGCTTTTAGTTTCTTCAGCGAATTCTCTTTTACCGATTCAATCGACTCAAAACGTTTACCACGAAGGGGCAATTTGAGTTTCGGGAACAGGAAAAAGTCGTACGGATTTAGATCTGGCGAATATGGTGCTTGAGCAATGACAGTGGTGTTGACAGCTGTGTTTGATCAAAAAATCGCAAACAACAAATATTTTCCATAGCAAAAATCGCTAAATGCACTTAAGGTAGTCTCACATTAACAGCTGCTGTAAACAAACTAATTAACAGATGGCGCTCAAATTTGTACCATATGTCAAGAAAGGGTGTACCTACACAAAAAAAAATTTTTGAAAAAGGTCTATTACTTAAGGAGTCGTTAACAAACAACAAAATCAAAAGTATCTTTTTGAGCAGAAGGCACATAATATGATTAAGACAACAAAATCCGGATACTTTTTGAGCAGAAGGTACATTATATGGTTAAGTCCGCTGATCTACTACCACACAATAAAGAAAAGGTATTGGTGGGAAAAAATAAATAAATAAAATATATTTGAGTATAACAATAGCGTTGGAACTTATACATTTATACTAGCATTTATTAATGCATTTATAGACTATCAAAAAGAAATAAGGATTATCTATTCTATCTTGTAAAGTCATTGCAAGTCGTAGGAACTTATACATTTATACTAGCATTTATTAATGCATTTATAGATTATCAAAAAGAAATAAGGATTATCTATTCTATCTTGCAAAGTCATTGCAAGTCGTAGGAAATGTTGGAATGCTATACTAAAATTACAAGAGTGCAAGAACACATATATTGCAGAATTGCAGCAGCTGTTGCAAAATGAATAACTTTTGCGGCATACCATATCCACATGAGAAGCAATAGATATCAAAACAGCTGTTTTTGGTTTTTTTCATTTTCGTTTCGTTGCAAGGGTTTGGGTAAAGCAAGATTGCAAACCATTGCATGTATTTTGTTGTTGTCCAGTGCAAGCTCGCGCAGTCTGTACATTTCCTGCACCTTGCAATAAGTTTGCAATACAGAGTGAATATTCTTATTGGATTCATTTGATGCAATAAAACATTTCAAATTCCTTCCAGGTGTTGGCAAGATATTTGCAAGGGTCATGTTATGGAGACGAGACAGTCAGTCATATGATGAAATTACAAAACTAATTATACGCATCGATATGAGTATAACTTCTTCCAAGTTTTCTGAATTTCTTTCAAAGTATTTTTATAAAAGGTATACTGAGTATCAAAGAACATAAATTAACGCAAAAAACAGAATTGTTTGAAAACCCCAATTTTAAGAAATATGATAAATATTCCTAAGAACATTATCTTAATCCGCTTTAAACATTTTTTATAGTATTCAGTATACTGATGCTTCAAACCCCCTAATACTAGTCTTTATTTCTCTTTCTATTCTTTTATATGTATAGTAATTAAAATTTGGCAAATAGTACCAAAAGACCCTGACCTTCTTTTTGCCAGATTACGGAATATTAAATACTTCGTATAGTATTTCACTAAATTACATTCGCGTATTTCGGTGTCTGCCTTTGAGTCTAGAAACTAATGAGTGTTTAGTGCGCGATATACGCTATATACAGAGAAACCACAGAGTTAAATGGCTTTCAATGTTTCTCAATGGAAAACGTATTATTTATGGTTTTGGTTATGATTTTGACTTCTTCGAAGAACTAAAATAATTCATAGCACACAAAAAATGAAAGTAATTCTGACTTCTAGCAACGTCTCTTATCGGTGGATTCGCATTGCATGTCTTGATTTAGCCAATGATACGTTCTTCGCCAAGTGTCGTTGGCTTCTTGTGGAAATATTTTTTTATTTGATGTGTTAATTATTAGAGTGTAAACGTTGTTTTTCTGTGGAAATGTGAATCTGTTTAAAAGTAAACAACTAATTATTTTTCTAATAATTACTTATGAGTTAAATATTTTTTTGCGTGCAAGAGAGTACATAAAACGTAAATTCGTAAAAATATTTTAAAACTTTTCTTTTTAGATTCAAGTGAAATTTATATAAAAATTACAAAAAAAAAAATATTCATTTTCCTGTTAGCGAAAATTACATACTTGAGGTATTAGTTAATATTTTTTTTTTTTATAACGATATTCTATCTATGCTCTCCCACACAGGAAAAATGATCTTGTATTCTGATCATTTTCAATTTCTAAACATTTTATTTTACTTTTCTTACATTTTATACAATATTGTTAAATATACATAAAACATTTAAATAAATGGACACTGCTGACTGCATCAATTCTATTTCTATTCCAGTATTATTCCTAAAAGGATAGGATGGATTGATTCGTATTTTGCAACATCATTGTATACCTACTTTTATCCCATATTTACTTCTCTAACTAACCTGATCCATTTATTTCTTAACATTTTCTTATTTATACTATGTTTTCCCCTATCGCCCTTTTTAATATTCGTTTTTTGAAAGAAATAAAATACTTTATTTTTTTTATTATTTTTTCATAATTTTTCATTTCATTTCCCCTTTTCGTTTTTATTTGCTCTTTCTTTTTAATAGAGATCCTCCGCTCCAACTAAAATCACAACAAGTTAGAATGTTATGATGTCCTCATACAGGCTTTCTTCCTGTTTCGTTTTATTAATTTATTCTTTCATTCTTTTGGAAATAAACTTTCTTCTTCACTCTTTACGAACTTATTTCTTTATATATATATTTATATATTTATATTTATTTATATTTACTTTTATATTTATATTTATATTTTTTTTTTTTTTTTTCTCAAGACATCATTATTAAATAAAAATCCATTATCCATTTCTATGTTGACAATTATATTTTTTTATTATTTGAATAAAACAACTACCTTGTATGAAAAATGCACTTTATATTTTCGTTTTAAAAATATTTGGCAGAAATTGCCAGTTATTCATGATTTTTATATTTACAACGCAAAAGTAACAGTTATTTGTGTGTTTTAAAATAAAAAGCAAAATAAAAAGAGTTATTCCTGTGCGAAAAATTAAAAGGCACATAAAATAATTATTTTTGAGAAATATAATATAAAGCAAATTTAATTATTATTTTTTGAGTTTTTTTTTAAATGCGAATGATAATAGTTCAAAGGTGATTTTTATTTTTTTTTTATGATAACTGTTTCGGTCCCTGCTTTACACTCGCAGAATTATTTCATTTTTCGTATTCATCTTTTCAAAATATATGATTCCTTTCTGTACTTATTCTTCTGTTTAATATTTTTCATTTACGTCCTCATTATTGCTGTCTCTTGTTTTTTTTACTAATTTCTTTAAGACTAGTTCATTAAAATTTCTAATTAATCTAAAACAAAAAATCTTATTTGTTGTAATAAATGGGATATATTAGAAAAATTGACATTAATTACAATAAGTGATATTTATTGCAAAAGTTGAAATTTATTACAATAATTAGCATTTATTACAATAAATAGAATTGATTATAATGTATGGCATTTATTATAGTGAATATTGGCTCTTCCATAGTTACTGTTGTGTATAAGATTATGTGAAAAAATTTAATAGCATTTATTAACTGAATGCCATTTTGTAATTATAGAATTCATTTTCATATGGGCAAGTATTTATCATAAGTGATCTTCAGTTTGAAAGCAGGGCTGCCTAAAGCACGGCCCGCGGGTAATGCTTTTTTGGCCCACGATATGTTTTTAAAACTACATTACACTTTGCATTATCAACATTGTGTCAACATTGTAGACGAAAAAAACTCTACTAATGAATGGAGAATATAATAAGGTCTTTTATAAGGACAAAGGCTCCTGGACATAGGGATATCGAAGGTGCAATTGTCAGAAGTGACTACAAAAATGAAGATAAATGAAGTGAGATCCACCCATTTATACAAACAACGATGCGTTAAGTCTTTTATAAACATAGTTGATTCTAGCAACCGTTAGGTCGCTAGAATTCTGTAACTTATATCTGAGGTCACTTATATATTGGGTTTCAGCAAACCTGCATTTTGTGTGCTTACTAAAGTATTTTATTAGGCACTAAGCTATTGCACTAATGCATCAATAGCCCATGAGTTGTCTTGATAAAGATTGTGTAAAATCTATCAAATACTTTCTATGTCTCTGCCTGTAAGTGCACAGATAGTCCAATCTAATTTAAAAGTAAAGATTAGTACAGTGTCTAGAAGACAGTTATGCGGAGATAAGGAAACGCGACTTATTGGACCTTGCTGATTACATCTGGAAACTCTTAAATTTAAAAAAAATAATGTAAATAATTAAAAGTTAGTGTATCCTGCTATAACCTAGCGATTTTAAGTTGATCACAATGAGCTAAAGTTATCCATCACGGCCTGTCAAGCTAATTTTTAAGCTTTTTCTACATAAAACAATACCGTTAATGTCAACACTTATCTACCGGCTACTACCGGGTAGCACCATTAGCACTAGTGGTCTAAATATTTTATTTTTATTTTTAACGATATTATTTATTAGGAGTATATTGCAAGTACTAGTCCTTGATAAATTTATTGAACATTTTTCCGCTCCGTAGTATATTTTGTGTTAAGAGGAACTGGATTAAACAACAAAAATCAATTTATTTTGCATAATTCGTTTAAAAGTAGCCGTAATTTTTTCTTTCAGAGTTGTGAAAAAAACAGCATTAAGTCTGGTTAAAACGAATTGGCATCACTTTTAGATGCTTATTCTTGACTTGTGTTTTTTGTTGTGTTGTGTACAATATGATATATAAAATATATGATACAATATGATATATTGTGAACATTAAAAATTAATTAATTTAAATAAAAGAGAACAAAATGAATATTAGAATGTCAATGGTTAGCGTTTTTATCTTATTAGTATTGAAAATACTAATAGTATTGAAATTTAACAGTTAAAAATTAAAATATAATTAATTAATTAATTCAATTATTCTACAGCTGGTTTATGATTTTGTTCTAATATAAACACAGCAAGTAAAATTGTTAAAAAAAATTTTCATAGCAAAAGTAACAAAACTCCAGAAAAATATTCGAACAAAAAAGTCAAGTACGGCTTTAGATCAGTTGGTTAAGGTGCGCTGATTCTGAGCTTTACATTTGGCAGGACCCGAGTTCGATTCCTGGTACTTGCAGTCTCAAAAATAATTATTTACGAATAATTAAATATAAGAATTATTTTCAAGACCACTGATGATGGGTATTTGGCAATACTCAAAACAGCTGTATGGTCAGCCAAAAATTCAATTAATTAAAAAAATATAAAAAATAAAACTTTTGTTGTTGTAGTTGAGTACTGTTCTTACTACTGTATCTTATTTTATTGAGTTAATTAATTTATTTATGGCGGACGATTGAAATTTTGCAATATATTTCCAGTGAATATTGACAATAGATTGATTTTTAAATTTGGTTGCATTAAAGAGCATTGTTGTAAGAGCTTCATATGTTTTCTTTTTTAAGTTGCGAAATTTTTTTTTCTACTCTGAAAGAAAAAATTACAGCTGCTATAATTCATTTCTTTTTTTTTCTATATATAGTTAGTAAATATCTCGCCTAAACTAATAAATATTTCAAGTATATTTTTTATTTATTCATATTTTCTTCAATTATAAAAATCTACAATCGTCACTTTAGGCCTAATTGACATGTTAGATAGCAATTTTGTTGTCAATAATTCTTTTTATCCTTTGCAATCCAATGCGAAACTTCTAGCAACCCTTTTTCGAATGCCTGAAGTTAGCGATTTTCTATTTACAGAGTCTAAAAACAGAATACCGAAAGCGTTTACCTACATCAACTGCTGAACTATTGGCACACTAACCTATGTCAATTAAATGACTTGACTGACCCTTCATATAAATTTCCTGCTGAATATAAAAACGTCAAACGGAAATTACATTTCTTATTGGCAAGCCCTGAATAAAATAAATGGCGTACAAATAAAAATAAACGTAAGCGCAAATACAAATACAAATACAAATACAAACAAAATATATTTGTATCTGTGTGTTATGATGTACTCGTACCCGGGTATGTATATTTTTGCCATAAAATATATACTGTTAACACATTTATAGTGGCAAAGCACGAAAGTGACCAACTTAAGTGGCAATAGCAACAGTTGGCCGAAACTAATAGAAGTCGTTACCCCAAAATAATAACGTAGAATTTCTGAAACCTACAGAAATAACCTAAATTTTATGATAAGCGAAAATGTCAATTTATGAAAATAAACAACAACGAAGAGAACATACATACATATGCATAGATATTTACATATCCATTGAAGTTGTTGTTGTAGTTGTAGTTGTATCAAATAATAGTTCAACTGCCTGTCAGCCACCCCATAAACACTTCAGATGACAACATTGGTCATTGCTCTCGTTTTGTTTTTTAGTTTAGTGTTTGTTTTTGTTTTTGTTTTTGTTGTAAGTTGTATGTTGTATGTTGTAAGTTGTCAAGTATCTGCAAAAAAGAGCTGTTAGAATTTCAGTTAATATAGATACAAAGGCGAGCAAAAAACGAAACAAAATTAAAAGACGGAAATAATCGACATAGAACGTAGATGAACGTTAGTCACTTTTTGTTTTTTTGTTTTTTTGTTTTAGTTGAAAGAGCCACGAAACAAAAAAGTCGTTATAACTACTACAAATTTTAATAACTTCCGTCCTAGAGTCAGTTTGATATAAGCCAGTCGGGCGGGTCTGACTTATCGACATGACAGAGTGCGCAATGTGAATGCACAACAACGAAAAATCGAGAAAAAATTGCGAACAAGTGCATAAGTCGGTGAGTCCATAATAGAACAAGTAATTGACATATGCAACTATGTTTGGACAGATGTGTCAGGACATATCACTTTATGACAATCGCAATTACACTGAAAAAATATTGCAAATACCGAAAGATACAAATATTGTGCTTGTTGTTGTATTGCTAATTTTTTGTGAATATTTCACAAACAGCACTAATCTATAATGAAATAGAAAAGAACATCAAATTATTGGCTAAATAAAGATTTTTTTAAACGATCGAAATATGTATTCACATGGTACGCAGATCTCAGATTAGTCATCGAATAATCACGAAGCTTTTGAGGAATACATAAATTAGTCAGTGAGAAGGGTGGAACTCTGCAAAAACCTCTCAGGTATCACAGAGTAAAATTGTCCAGATGCACTAACGCGGAAAAGGCTCAACATGGTTGGTTGGTTGGTTGGTTGCAGTGGCAGGTCATAAGATAACTTCAAATGTACCTCAATTAGCGATTTTTCGCCGTTTTGTTACCACATTCCTCGCAAGAACCCTAGTATAGAAGAGTAGAGACTAAATTCATCCCACTGAATTTAGATAATTTAATAGGTCTTTCATCTTCACCATTGAGCACTCTGATAAACTATCACAAAAGTATTTTCTTAAGAACCTATATCTTCTGGATGCTAGAGCTGGGCATTCACAGAGAAAATGTATTATTGTTTAATACATGGTTTAAAATAATATGTGGATATGCCTTACAATTTTTTTTTATTAATTATAGAGTCATTATTAGTGCATCGCGACCTTAAAGATTCTTTTAGCAGTTTTTTTCTATCGCTTATAGCAAGCCTAGATTATTTAGAAATGTAAGCATTAATATGGGACTCATTTTATTTGAAACAATTGGCTGTAAATATACCATATACTGCATAAGTTTTAAAGTTTAACCGTAGCAAGACATGGGTATAGCATATATTCATATGTTCGACTGTTTCCTGATTATCTCTGCAGATTTTATTGAAATCATTCGTTTCCTTGAATTATCTCCTTGGAATGATAATTCATTCTACAATTTTCTATCATTAGTTCAGTGTAAATCTTAATGTCTTGATCTTGATTATTGAAATCATCATCCCTTCCTTGACTTATCTCCTTGTTATGATAATTGAGTGTACAATTTTCTATCATCTTAATTTTAATGTCCTTTTTACTGCGCATTTAAGATAGCTTTTACCTTGATGTATTAAGGGTTAAAATTTGTTCTTTTGTTCCCTCTATGCCTCACTGAGCTTCCTAGTAGTTTATTAGGATATTATATTTCAAGTTACAAAATAAGTTATTTTGTTGTTTACAGAAAGGTACTTAGTCAATAAAGAGGTTTTTTACATGCTTTTTTTTTTATCTATAATAATATATATTCATTCTATATTAAGAAAATTTGCTCCAACAAATCTAAAATTTAATAACTTATATAATTAATCTAGTACTAGGATTTTGATTTTTGTGTGCTGGATAAATAAGACGCTACAGGAGCATGCACTGCCCCCATAGTTGAACACCATATATTACTTAATGGTTTAAACATTGCTTCAAACTTTGGTAGAGTAATCGATTTTACATTATATTATATTCATTTGGATTTATTTAGTCGCAGTGCTTTAACGGCAAGTAAACCTTCTAACAAGATTTTCTCCTAGATAAGGCACATATTGTTAGTTTGTAGAAAAGTGGTACTATTTAAGATGATTGGAGTTAAGATGATTGTAAGTTCTTTGATATTCCTAGATGCAACAAATATATGAATTATGCATTAATTAAGATGCATTAATAAGCATTAAGATGCTTATATGAATTATTCAAAAAAAATTGCCTTAGTAAGACCAGACCTTTGTTTGATGTTTATAAAATATTTTTACATTATTGATAGTAAAACTGTGATTATAATACTTTAAACACTATTCATTATTTCAATTAATCGTTGAAAAAATTAAAAACTAAAAATTACTGTCAGTTTAAAATATATATATCCTTTGACAAACGAAAAAAACCGACAACGACTCCATACAAATTGTATTCTCTCAGAATAATTAAAATTTGATTTGACGTCAGGGAACTTGATAAATAAAGAACGCATTTACCACAGTATACAGGTAATTCAATATTTTTATATTAACGATTAAATATTTTTTTGAACATTTCAGCGTTCCGATAATGGCATTAGCCTGCAAAACACCCAACTTTATTTCGAGAATTCGAACAGTGACTGTCAGAGCCGATGTGCTATTAAACATAAAATGTTTTTTTGGATATTGTTGGGTAACGCGTTTTTTCGCGTTAAATTGACGAAAATTGTTAAATTTTCCACTCTTACTTTCACCAAAAAGTTTAGTTACTCACAGCTTTATAGCAACTCTGAAATTTGCTTAAAGGGGGAAAGTAATTCTCGACCCAGTTACCTCTTCTGACGCAAATCAAGGTTGGACAGTCACAGAGAATGTGACAGAAAGTCTCGTCTGCTTCTAAGCAGAGTCGACAATTTATTTCTTCGGACAGACTCATTTTGTTAAGGTAATAATGCAGTCCGTGGTGACTTGTTATATATTCAACCAACAACCTCAACTCTGCTCTGCTGATGAAAAACAGCTTAACGTAACTGTAGAGACGAACGAACTCTTTAATCTGACGGTTAGCTGGAATATCGCGTCAATAGCAACTTCTTTCGGTTGAAAACCATTTTTCAATCAGAGACCGAGCCATGTAGACCTACTTAATCCACAATATGACTCCGGTCCACAGAGTTTAATGGCAGATCCTGTCCTCGCAAGATTGTCCTCAGACTCATTACCATTGATTCCTGTGTGACCAGACACCTAGCAAAGCATCATTTTGTTTTTCCTTGTCAGCTGCTGCAGAGTATCATAGATTTGAAGAAAACAAAGGCAATAGCTTTGTGTTAGCCATGGTACATAAGGAAAGATGATTGACAGCGTAAAGCCGTAGTTTAGGTATCCTTCGGGACGTAATGTACCATTTTCTGTTTTAATTATAATAACAAATATACTACACGTGTGCATCACGGGAATAAAGCAAAGACAAAATTATTAAATTATTAAATAAATAAAAACTTGAAATTTGAAGACCTTAAAATAGGAATCTTTGACCTGAAGTAAATTAAGCATAATTGCACTACTAGTAAACCGAAAATAGAAAACTAAATTCGATATTTTGCACGAGGCTTGTACTTTAGTTCTTTTCTTTCCAATAATTGGACATTTATTTGTTCAATAGCTTTTTAGGTATTAACGTACTTATGCCTGTCAAGGTAGTGGAACTACTAGTATTCAGGAGAATGACTGCTAAAAGGAATTATAACTTATTAGCTCGTACGTTCAGTGAGTCTGAAAAACTATCCATAAAAATATAAAAAAAAGCAAAATAAGTGCAGACTGTAAAAATAGTTAGGGTATGTCAATGTAAAATGCCAATGAAAGGCTGTAGAGCACAACTAACCAATAAATATGCGTAAAGGTAATAAGACTAAGACTATAAGAACCAAAACAAAAGACCAACAATTAAGATAATCAAAAAAGGTTGTAAAGAAAAATAATTGCACGAGGGCAAAATTTTTGCAGAGAACGTGTGCCAGAAACGCAGTCTGAAGCCCTAAAAATGCCACGTCAAGAGAAATGCAATACACTTGAGAGGTTCACGCGTATTCCCTCCCTCCCTACCTTGAATCATGTTTCCAATATTAACAGACACAGCCGTATGCATATATATTTTTCATTATACGGGTGTATACTGATTTTGTCTCAATGTTATTTATGCACTAATAAGGATTATTAAATTGTGATGTTAAATGCTGATGAAATGCACTTCCAGTATTTATAAGACAGACATGTGAATGATATTGAATATTCCGAAAAAATTAAGCGGAAATGAAAACGACTTTCAACGTCTGTTAGTCAGACTTTAAATCCGTAATTGATTTTCTATTCTCCAACAAATGTTGAGCTTATGAACAATAGCTCACTACCTCAATACATCTAAATGTCGTATTCAATGAAAAGTTATCTTAATCATTTGTATCTAATTAAAGTATCTGGAATTGCTTTGCCATTGTTTAAATGTCGCTTACACACTCTTGCCGTCAAAACGTCGTCAAAACACAAGCAAACAAATTTATTTTTGTCATTTTGTCATTCTGTCATTCTGTCATTGAGGCAATATTTAATGTAAATTGAACGAGCATATTTTAAAGTTTAAAGAGGAAAAATTTCACAATCTCAGTTTAAACTCCAGAGACCTTCGCTGTTCGCTGAAGTTTGTTGCATTCATTCATTCATTCATTCAATAAATTCGTTTAAATTCGTTTAAATTCGTTTAAATTTCAAAGATATTTACTTTGCAAATTTAAGCTTTAAGAGTTTTGCATTTTTAGTGTCGCCATTCAGTTTCTTAATAATTTTACGGAGATCTTTATTTGTCAAAGCCCGTGTCAAAACAAGCCTCAGTTAAGAATTTCATTATTTTATTATGACATTACTTTTTTAATGGGTTTTTATGAATATCTTGAAATACCATATCTCAAAGATTTTTCCTTTTCAGAAATTGTTGAACTCTTTTGTTACTGTTACTGCTCGCTTTCATAATATTTTTAGATTGTCGAATTAATTACCAAATGGAACAATTTTGTCTGAATTATTGCATTTAATTGACAATTAAAAGGCGTTCAATGTTGCTTTTATGTCTCATAAAAAATATGTTTTAATTGCCGTTTCTCACTTGAAGACAATTTTAAATTGATTTAATGTGCAATATACTTGATTTATCACCTTGAAACTGGAATACATATAATTTCAAATTTGATTGACTTTGAGACAATAGCATATTGAAGCAAACTTATTAAGTTCAATTTATATGCAATCTAAGCAATTAAAAAGTGCCAGCAATGAAGAAGTCAAAGGACAGCTGTTCAATGCATTTTTTCAAATGAAATCTTGAAAAGAATCGAAAACTTGACATTCATTATATATTCTATATAGAAATTATACGGAATTATTAAATAAAACTCAAAGAAATCATCAACCAATCAAAATGTAGTTAGTAGGTCCCATCGAGAATATTCTAATATAAATATATATATAATTTCAGTGTCTCATCCTTATACGCTGTATTTTATATAGCTTTAATTTCCTTCAGCGCAATTTCTTTAATAACCACAATCGACTGGAAGCGTCATCTTTGAATTAGTAGAAAGTTGACATAGCTTCGGAAACTGAAAAAAGCGACACCGGGCCATCTTAGATGAGTACTAAAAAGAAATCCAAAATTCTTATTGAGATGAGATATCAGTCTTTTGGTAGGTTTACTTACAGGTCACTAGTAAACTAGGGAGCGATGCTAGAAGATTAAATCTCCCCTTCAATTAAACCTATCGCAGCTGTGGAAAAGACGATGAGAGTGCCTCTCATCTACTATGTTTTTGCTCAGCTCAAGCATGGCGACGATTTAACACTTTAGAAGCCCCCGTTTCTTGAGGATCTTGATCAATTACAAGACCTGACAGTTTTTTAGGCTTCGCCAAAAGTTCTATGTGGTTTTAAACATTGAGTTATTCCTATATATACGGTAATATAAAGGACCAATAAGCCTAAGTGGATCCCCTAGGGTTCACCGTCATAGCCTAACCTACATCAATACGTTGTTTGTACGATTCCATTCGTTAATGTCTTTTCAAAAACTTACTAAAAGCGATATTTTTTTACGAGCGTTTGCAAAATTAAATTTTTGATGGTTTTTCGCAGTGTATTGAATCGGAAATTTTTGATCCAGTTGAGTAAATAAACATCTACTGTACTATGCATTATTCTAATGGAATATATCTAAACCTTTCGAATTGCTTTTTCTGGTGTTATTTAGATTTTTAAATTATGAAATAGCCGAATGGTATTGGTTCCTTAACAAACAGTTTGACGTGTTTATGGAGAACTTGATTTAGAAAATACTTCAGTATTTCCAGCCAATTATGTGGTTACGATTGTCAATGATCTCTTATGTTTCGCATACTTATTTTGAGAAACACCACTGCATTTAAAAATTCTCAAATATATTAGTCAAATACAGAGTTTGTAGACTAAACTGATATCAGTAAAAAGTATAATGACTTGAATAATATATAGTTCAAAAAGAAAACTATATATTTTAAGACTTCTGAGTCTTAAAATTAAGGTGCACAGTACAGTACAATAGTTTCCGGTTTCAAAGCAATCGAATTCAAATAAACGTTGCTTTAAATTTATTGATTGGTACCAGTTTCCTATATTCTCTCTCTCAGTGGCTGGCCATTCATTAGGTCTCTCTTGTTCAGGAATATTTTATTCGGTATAGGAATCCGTTTCTTCATATTCTATAAGTTAATTCACTTCTTTTTGATATTTTTTTTTGTCTGGTTTTTGACTGAGTCTTCTCTATTTGCATTCTTCAAACAAGGTCACTATAATTCTGAACCTCAACTCCTATAATTCAATAAATGTTTCTCTTAATACATCATTTGTTATTTAAGGCTTAGACAAGTGTTATTTCTATAGACATTACTCGTTTGTTGCATTTCATTTAAGAAATGGTATTCATTTCTTCTCTATTCATTCCTTGAAAGTTGGTTTAACATAGAGTTCAAATCTTACACATTGGGCTAGACACACAATGTAAAACAAAAAAATAAAAATAAAAAATTATATTGTATAGTAGTATAATTTGATGAAACCTTTTATGTATCTGTTATGTTATCCCGAAAGAAAACAGTATAGGCCTTTGCGTCGGAGTAGGTTATTCTTATTCTATGTTTAAAATCTGTGATTAATAGGGGCTATTAGTCGATTCGATGCTGATGTTGATGCCACAATCACAAAATTCGTTATTTAGTATTATAATTTTATAATTATAATCTTGGAGTTTCTGTACGAATAAAAATTATAAAAAAGAGAAGTCGTTGAAAGGCAAAGGGATAAAGATCCTAATTCGTAATTAAATGGGCAATCGAAATCTGGTTGCTTTAATAGAATGTTGATTTTGAATACATTGCCTATACAGTTCTTTATAATATAGTTCGTTTAGTTCATGTTAAGTTCTTGCCCAATTTCTGATTGAAAAAATATTTTAATGAAAATTTTATTTAGTTTATTATTTCGTCCTATAGCAACTTATCTAGTGAATGTGATCTCTCATTTTCTTCAGACAATAAACAAACAAAGTGCATACTTCATTGTCTATAAAAAAACCACTTTTTACTGCTACCGGCATAATAATGAAGGGGACCTTTAAGGGAGCAACTGTAACTACTTGTATGAATATTTTAAGGGAACATTAATTTGATTTCCAACAAACTTCGACAGAATACTTTACTATTTAGAAATTTATACGCCGACTCCTTGTTAACTCTACCGCGCTTTGTAAATTAAATACATTTGCCTTTTGACAGTTTTTTGTCAAGCATAATTTAACATGAAGGGGGGTAATTCGATTTTCAAATTTGACAATAAAATTACAGTTAATAGGTTTATTTGGGTATTGAAAACTAAATGGAAAGGAAATATTTTGGTTAAACTTGTGCCACTGCCAGGCAGTTTTGCGTGTAAGAACTACGGCAAAGTCAGGGTTAGGCTTACTACGACGGGGCACTGCTGCTACCATAGTGCACAAAACTTCTGGGGCTAAAATTAAAAAAGGAGTAACGTTGCATTGCATTTAGTACTTTAAGCGATTTCATTGTACATTTCATAGTAAACAATAATGTAATAAAAAAATAAAAATAAATATTTTTTATCGTTTTCAGAAAGCAGCGCCCAACAATTTCAAATGAGCGCGTCTCCGGTAACTTTTGAAAAAGTTTCTTAAGTTTAACGTTCAACCGAAAAATAAGAAAAACTATATACCCACCAGCGTAGGGTTAAACCTGTCAAAATTCCAAGCAAACAGTGCATTTACCACAAATACAAGGAAAATGTTGGATCGATGCGAAATGCCAGTAAGTAATGCAAATACATTTTCGTTTTAGTTTTAATTTAATTAAAAATAAATTTTGCGATGAAAGTGGATAATTCTTACATAAAATAAACTCTGACAGTCAATGCTACATATTTTTAAAAGTACACATTAATAAACATTTTATAGATGATACTTATGTAAGAATAATATTCTATTTGGTAACGATTTAACATATTCAATTATTCACAAATATAATGTAGAGTGAAAAGTTTATATTAGGTTTGTTGCCATACACTTCAAGTCGACCGATGAAAAAAACTTAAAAATAGTTTTGAAATAACAGTTAATAATTATAAGTTTTGTATTTATTGTAAAGTATTGGTCATAATACCTAGAAAAAAACATTTTCACTGTAAATCATTTGCTTCATATTCAAACATTTTGCAGACGTCTCTTATCAATATCTATTAAAACAAACAAATATAGAAAAATATTAACAATATAATAATAATAATATTTTTATTCATCAACAAGTAATTTATTTTTAATCTTTGCAAATTTTTCGAGAGTCTTTTTTTAAAATATCTATATTTTTTTTTACAGGTACAGCTCGATAAAGACAAATACCGTCGCGATCGCGATAGTCGCATAAATAACCAACGACTGGATTTGCCGAATTTGTGCAATGGCGGTGCCGTACGTGGTTCTCCACGTGTTGCCCGTTATATGGATGCGCATAATAATCACACAAATCATCACCAGCGTAGTCCCACAACTACAAATGGCATATCCCATAACAGCAGCAACAACAATAATAATATAAGCTCCCCAGTATCATCGAATACTGTTTCTTCACATGGAAATAGCTCAAGCGGTGAACGCGGCTCCTCAACTAAGTCAATCAGTAGCAGTGGCAGCGGTAATTCTGGTGATAGCGAACTAAAATGCGCCACACCAATGACACCTACAGGTAAGCATTAGTATTAGCACCTATTATAAAAATATTTACATAGATAGGTAGAGTAGTGTCGGCTGGCTGAAATTACGCATAGACCTGATGTTTCATAACGATGCCAGAGTCCTAAAAACAGTATACATAATCACAGTAATGACAATATCTATTGCTCAAGATGTGTGTGTCATTATTGTGAATTATCTGAAATGGTTCACTCTATGACATAAGAAACACATTTTACTCCATTAAAATAATAGCTGTTAAGAATTTTGTTCTGATTTTCCTTTTAAGCAGACAATAGCAGTGGATATGCTCTTTGGTTATATTGATGCCCATATCCTTAGATTTTTGCTAAAAAGCAATCGATACTACTAGTGATATTACGGTTACGCCTATGTATCCTGCAGTTCTTTCGATTGAACCACAACACAGATTTGTTGTTTCATTTTTCGAATATGTAGTTTCACATGATCTCAGCGACTTTACAGGTACTTCAGCTACTTCACTTGTCTTCGCCTTATTTCTAAGTACCTCACTTATTTGGCATCTGCAAATTAAACGCGTCATTTTCTTCTTCATGGCCAGGAACCCAAAATACATACAACCCACGTCTGTAGATAAATATTTTTGAAATATATTATATTTCAATTGTATCTACCTAGTATAAAGATATAGCGTATATATCTTTATATATATGTAAGCTTTATATATGTAATTAATTTGTTATATAAATTTTTATGTAATACAACAAATTTAAATTGAAGTAAAATAATAATACAGAATTGCATTATGTAGTATATACTTTAAAATTTTCTACGTATATAATTATAAATATGTATATACTATATTATATTATATCTCAATTAGTTGTGCCACTTTAGAGTCTCGTAAAATTTTATAGCATACTTGTCGGCATTGAAATATTTCTCTAATTAGTTTTTATATCTTGTATCTTTTGTGCCACTGCACGAAAGCAAACAATCTTTTTAATTATTTATGAAAAAAATTGCCTCTTTTCTGCTATAATTTTTACGCTCTAAAATGTTCAGTGCAACGCTAATTAATTTTAAATAATTTTGTTGTGCAAAAAGGTTCAAGGATTTGTTTAAAATTGTTTACGGTGTATGCTTAACGCGATGCCTTTATATTCATTAAAAAGTAATAATAAATAAAAAGTGGAAATTTTTTAACAATAATTTGTGGTATGAAATGTCAAATGTCACAAAAACCAAATCACATTAAGAGAAGTGACTTTTTGATGCACCAAGCAGTTTCGAAATAGAAATGTCAAATGTATTGAAATACAAACCTAAAATCTCTTTTTAGTAGAAATACCGAAAAAAATCATTAAACCTATGGTTATCCTGAACGTAGGACTGCAATATTCAGTATTAAAAGGTCAAATTTCTATTGTAGTATACACTTACGTTCATCTCCTCCACAATTTTCAAGTTTGCGAGTATCTTCTTTTCTGAATTTCATAGGTCAATGTGGGATGTATTGTTATAATTGATATTGATATTAGGATATGCATTTAAATCCTAATTAATTTTGTTTTGAACTTTAAAATAATTAAAGCAGTAAAATTCAAATTTTTTATTTATGTAATGCCCTAGGCCAATATGGAATATTCTAAGTACAAATTGTTTTCCCTCTTAGGATCATAATATTTGAATATTTGCAATATAAACTCAATCTTAATAAATTGAGAAAAACAATAACTTTTTATAAATATCCTAAACGCATTGACTTCAACCACCTGCTATTGGCAGTCCAATTAAAAAGTTTCAATTGGAGTAGCAATTATGTTCGGTGAAGTAAAATATTCGTTTCAAACTTTATATGAAAACTAGAAACTAGTAACATTGCACAGTTAAGAGAGGTTTCTCCGTTTATGACAGAATTCGTTTAACATAGGTTTCAGTGTATACGTTGTTAAACTTGTTGGCTTCCACATATTTTTTAACTTAAGTGTTGAGATGTTGGCATACGGTATATATTTTGCACCATTGCATTCCAAATTTTCCAGTGTCTTAATCTTCTCCATTTATAAAACAGACGTCCAACTGATTGTTTTTCATAACTATCGTAATATCTTAGGACACTTACATAACATCGTGACTCTCTATTTCATAGTCATGTTGTTGTAACTAGATATCTTGCACTTGTTTAACTCCAAGGAATATGTGCAGCACCTTCGTTAAAAATATATACTTAACGAACTTGTAGAGAAACATTTGCATATATTCTTTGCACCCAAGAAAGGTGCTTTACATTTAGTAAGTAAAAATATACATAACAGATGATTCTGTAATAAGAATAGCTTTGACACAAAAATAGACAACTTCAAAGTTTAACTTTCAATTCGTTGAACTTGTATTTCAAAATAAAGCTGTAGCTTATTCGTTCGTTCTAATTGCAAAGCACGGCAATGCTTTGGTGGTTAGTGTCACTTAAAAAGTAAAAAAGTGACAAAAAACCTGGAACTACTTGATCATTGAAAGGTTGTGCAGCCTTGGCTACTTGTGGAAAAACATGATTAGTCATCGCTTCTAATTTGACAAGCACAAGTTCTAAGTCTGACACTTGCAGTCCAAAAAAATTATATATGGACTATAAACTGATTGAAAAGAAATTCGAATATTTCTTAAGACCACTGATGATGAGTACGTGGCAGTACTCGAAACAGCGTTGTATGATCAGCCAAAATTCAATAAATTAACTAAATTTTTGTTCTTGTCTTTGTTTTGCTATTCGAATCTTTCTAACTTTCGTTTAATTTTTATTTCAAGGTTTTTTAAGTCGATATTGAGGAGTAAACATGACAGTGTACCAGCTTACCGCAGTCCTGTACATGAACCTAATTTAGATAACAGATTATTTTGAATTTTTATAGAGTCAAATACGAATAGTTCTGGAATTAAGATGGAAATTGAACTATAAATAGATCTTAATACTTAATCTTAATACTCTTAGATTAGTATTAGATCTCAGACCTTAATACTTGGTCTGACTATTATACAAATAGTTCTGGAATTAAGATCAAAGTAGAACCATAAATAGATCTTAATACTTTTTTGAAAAAACGTGCATCAATTTCAAAAATATTTAGAACATATATATGATATGATGTCAATTGTTGTTTAGTCTGATGAAGTGATAAACAATAATCTAGTCAAGGCGCAAAGAGGGGTTTTGAAGAAACTTTGCAGTTAATAGAGAGTAAAAGTGCTCAGGTGCACTGACTCAACTAGCCTCTACATAATAATAAGATTGTTTTTACTAGAATAATTTTTAATGTCTAAAAATTGTATAAAGAGATAATCAAATCAATAGATAATTTCAGAAACAAATGATGACATGGGTATATATTTGGTGGTATTCGACATAGCTTGTTTGATCAGCTCAAGAGTTTATTTAATTAAAAATAAAATTTTCTTTTATATACTCGTATGAAGATAGATTTCTTAACCTAAGATATGAAAATTATAATAAATAAATTTTGTTATATCAATTTTTGCTTTTCCATATTTAGAACTTATCAAGAAGTACCGCACTTATTTAACTGACTTGGAATTTGAAGAGCTGAAAGTTTACAAGGAAATTTGGTATTTTGGTCAAAATGCCAGTAAAAATTTCAATTCAACAAGTTCAACCAACAACTCTGGTTATGATGATGAAAATGGCAATTATAAAATTGTAAGTAAGAATTTTTATTCATAGCACTATTGATAACAATGTTCTCTTACAGATTGTACATGATCATATTGCATTTCGTTATGAGATTTTGGAAGTGATTGGCAAGGGAAGTTTTGGTCAAGTCATACGTGCTTTGGATCATAAAACCAATATGCATGTTGCTATAAAAATTATACGCAACAAGAAGCGTTTTCTAAATCAGGCTGTTGTCGAGCTCAATATACTGGACGATTTACGTGAAAAGGATGCTGATGGATCTCATAATGTTATACATATGCTGGATTATACATGCTTTAGAAAGCATTTATGCATTACTTTTGAACTGATGAGGTATGTTTTATATTATAAAAAGAAAAAAATAACTATCGTAGTATATCAGAAATGACTATATCACACTTGAAATTCAAGGAAACGTGCCTTTTTCTTTATTCAATGCTATAGGGTATTTTAATAGAACCGATTTCTGCAATTTTTTTAGTGCTGCAAAAATGAAATTTACCCATATGGTGATTCATCCATTAATAATAATAACAGATTTATTTTTTCAGTATAAGTATAACTCTTTATCGTGTGTATCATCGCGAATCACACTGAAGCAAATTCGAGTGTTAATCATAATCCATCTAACATACATCATAATTTGCTGTTATCATCCTAAATTTATTTTAAAATTATTAAGCATCACTCCATTTGCTTATTGCATATAAATATTTATATTTTTGTTATCATTTTAAAATTTAATGATACTGAAACATGCATAAATTCTTTAAAATCCATAAAAATTTATGAATCGTAATTTATATAAAAGTTCGTAAAGATACTAAAATATCTGGTTGACTTGCACTTGCTTTGTACATAAAAGTGATGACTAAATCATGTTTATTGGCCTGTAAAAAAATAACAACAAAATTCGATTAGTGGATAAGGACATTCAGTTTAAAATTATGTGCCTTTTTAGTGAACTATAATTAATGTTGAATTAAGTAGAATATTTAAAAACTTTTTAAAGTCTTTAAATTTCTTTATATAAACATAAAAATATATTTTATTCTCATCACAGATTGTCATTCCTCTTATATTAACTCATAATTAATTCCTCTTATTAACTAATATTATAGTAATATTATATTTATATATATATAATTAAATTACAACTTTAATCACAATACGTGTTTTTACCCACTTATAATCTCGCATAGTATTATACGTACTTATCAAAACATAATATTAATCATCAGAGAGGGAGAGAAAGCGAGAGACTAAGAGAGAGAGAGAGATTAAGAGATTGAGAGAGAGTGAGAGATTGAGAGAGAGCGAGAGATTGAGAGAGAGCGAGAGATTGAGAGAGGGCGAGAGATTAAGAGAGAGAGTGAGAGAACCAAAAATATTCTCGATAAATTGTCATGACCAATAAGTTAAAGTTTAAAACTACAGTCAAACTTTTATAACTCGAAGTCCCGTTTTGCAAAGAAAAAGTTCGACTTATGGAGACTTCGAGTTAGAGAATTTTTTTATTTTTTGTTTATTTTTGAAAGAAACTAGAATTACATTTTAAGATTTATTTATTAGTAATTAAATAAAGCATAGAAGTTATAGTTAAGTAAAATATTCAGAAATTAGGGTTTGGGACTTTTTTTTTTCAGTAAAGAAAGATTGCAATTTATTCCAAGCCTTATAGTGTTCATCAGTTGGAGGAAGTATCATTCGTTTGTAAATAAAAATTTAGAATTTTAAATGAGTCTTCTACTTCATTCTTGGAAGGATAATGAACAATTTCATCCACCGAACCCTCATCATTACTTTCCGTTCCGCTTAGAATCGGATCTACTAATACAGAGCTATAATGCTCAATATTATCGTCATCTGTAAGAAAGCTTGATCTACAAATTTCATTGTCAAGCTTAATATAATCGTTAAGAGTAGCATCGGAAGTTATTTTACTTTCTTTAAACCATGCTGCCAGTGACTGGCATTTGCACAAAGAAGCAACTTAAGGAAGAAAAAATTAAACATTTGATTTGGAAAAAAGGACTTCCCCTAACAACAAAATGCATTTATACTTAAAACAAAAATTCGACTTATGGAATGCACTTTCCCATATTTCTATCGGCACGGAACAAAATTTTTGTTCGAGTTATAGAAAAATTCGGGTTATAGAAGTTCGAGTTATGGAAGCAGAATTGTGTGTAATTTGTTCTCTAAAACCTTTGTGCACTGTATTTGGTTCAAGTTATAGAAAATCCGATTTATAGAAGTTCGAGTTATGGAAGTTTGACTGTATTAGCAAATCATCTTCTATAGCTTCTTGAAAGAATTTCAACTCATTAATGTTTTCTGTATTAATAGTTCTTAATAAGAACTTATACACATTAAATACGATGTAAACGTATTTAACCTATAATTTATCAACTAGATTAGATGTCCTGCTTAATTATGAAAACTGTCTAATATTATTTCAAGTAACTTGTTATTGTTACCCAACCAACTTATATCTTCTTGTCAAAATTTAAATCTGCAACATAATACGTGTTTTGTTTTGTATGAACCGTAGGGTGTAAGTATGTTCATAAATTGGATTGACTGACGTTATTCTCATAATGTACTGTCATAAGATATATATTTCAAAATAAAGCTCTCATCTTTAGAGTTTTAATCCTGTGTTGCGGTTTTTATATTCAAATTGGTTGAGTTTACCAGTATTTAGTTGTTGTTATTATTGTTGTAGTGCTCCAGGATCTGAAAAGCAGATGACATGCAAGGAGTGCAAGACTAATACATGGGTTGGAATTTGGATGAGTGGTGTTTGGGGTAAGGGTAGAGGGAAAAGGGGGAGAGATGAGAGAGATGGGAAACAGTATTAAATTATATTTAAGGATGAGCAGCTTCTAAATAGAAATCATACGACCTTTCAAAGAATATAATTAATTACAATATTTCACTTTTTTGTTTTATTTATTTTACTTTAAGAATTATACAATAAAAGTTTCAATACCAATTAAGTTAAACAATACAATACTACTCCAGTTACCAGTTGCTCTATTAAAACCCGGTAAGCATTTCGCTTTGGTACGTCAATTTTGTGCATGACTCCAGAATTGCTTGATTGATGATTTGTTATTTATTTTTAGTATGAAGTTAAATCGAAACATTTGAATACGCATTGAAACACGCAATTCTGTAAAAGTATTTACATATTTTCATACGCAGATTAAATAAAATATATATGCATAATAAATAGTTTTCTATGTATATTCATTAAGAAATAATTTTTTATACAAATATATTATTTTTGTTATTTTTTCTTGACATTGCTGAATTAATAAAGTAGGAGTATGTTTTTATGATTTTCCTTAACAAATTAGAAGCAATTTAATATTTCTGTTTTTATTGTGTGTTTAATATGAACGAATTATCCTTGAAGAAAGTATTATAACGCATAGTTATTAGCGGAAGAAAACGCGGTACAACCAGTATTTCAAATGGAGTTTGTACTCAGGGAAGAGTGCTGCTATCCCCTTCTGACATTAGGAGGTCCCCAACGGACGACATTCTGGCCTTCATTCGGAAAGCAGTATGTCTTCTATTCGGTTAGGGTCAGTTGCAGCACAAAAGATTAATCTGGTCGCAATGCTCTGCTCCGTTAGGAGCTAGTACCCAATTTACTCTTATGTCTTGTACTCATTTTTAATTGTCCGGCACTTGATCAGTTCAAGACATAAGTGTTTGATAATAATTTAATACTAAAAAGTTATAGCATCGTTTCGTTTTCGTAAAAAAATGGATTATTTTATATACTTGGAATTCAGCTTTCGGGTTTTACTAGTGAGATACTCATATCAGACTGTGTATACAGTTTGCGAAGCGCTATCGACTCGACAATAGTATAGTATTTTCTTTTTTTAATATTTTGAAATAGAAAAAATTTCAAATATTTTCTTTTACCTTTTTACATTATAAATTAATATAGTGTTATTGATGTTACTGATGTTATTGAGATCTGAAGATTTGGTCGCTTAAATTAACCAAGAGTGACTTAAAGACATAAGTTCGATCACTTTTAAAGCTATTATTTGTTGTTATTGTTGTTGTTGCAGTCTGTTAGGTCTTGTTTGTAAAGTCCCCTTGGAGGTGTTGGCGACGAGTGGCTCCGGGACGTGGACCCGACCGTTCTTGGAACCACTCACTATTTGTAATTAGATATAATTAAAATTTTATGCTACTAAAATTCGTCACAAGCTTTGAACAATAAAAAATATTGTTTTAAATTTATTTTTTTTCCTTAATCTTTGGATGTATTCACCAATTTAAGTAGTAAATAAATTTCTAATGTAGGATATCGATAAAATAGTATCATGGAAATATAGTATGAAAAAGTATTTATCTATTTCTATATGTAGTAGAATAATAGAACAGCACAAGATGTCATGAGTAAACTAAATGTGTAGATTTTTTTAAGTATTTTTGGTGTCCTTATAAGCACGACACTTCTGTTTAAGAAATTTTCCATTTTTAAATTAAAATAATTAAGTTTTATTTCTGAAGTTAATCAAAAGTTTATACTTGATGAAGTTACTGTGATAAAAATTTATTTTTAATCACTAATTTAATTTAGTGTCACCAATTAAATAAAAAAGCGACAAAAACCTGGAACTTAAGCATTGAAAGTTTGTGCAGCCTTGACTACTTGTGGAAAAACATGATTATTCACGTTTCTAGTTTGACAGGGACGAGATCTAAGCCTGACACTTGCAGTCCAAACAAATTTTATACGGACTATAAACTAATTAAATAAAAATTCGATTATTTCCTAAGACCACTGATGATGAGTACTTGGCAATACTCGAAACAGCGTTGTATGGTAAATTTTAATAAATAAAATAATTTTTGATTTTGTATTTTCTTTGCTATTCGAATCTGTCTGACTTTTAAATAGTTTTTTTTCGTCATAAAGACGCGTCACTCTCGGGAAGAAATATTTAACATTAAAATTATTTTTATTCTGTTATAAAATAAACAAAACTTATATTATAACTATATTTGCAGCTTTAATCTCATTATAGATCTAGGGAAGTATTATTACTTCTTCAGTTATATACTTAAATATTATATATATACCTTTGAGATGTCAAATATTATTTCCGCAAAGTTTTCTACCAGAGTGTATCGTAGGAAATAGCTAAATTGATATAGAAAAAAGAATAACCGATTTAAAAAAGTAGTTTAAAAAAAGTAGTAAAAAGTAGTTAAAAAAAGGATTAAAAGGTAATTGAAATATTTCTTCTACGATATTATGATGTTGAAAAATGAGAAATTTGGTAAATTCATGTTATATCCATTATGTGTATCGCTTCAATACTACGAATGAGTAATTTGATGAATAAATGAAATATTGTGGAGCTTACTTAGAAGATCTGAGCTAGAGGAGTGTGGTTTTGGTTGTTTTATTAGTTGAAAATGTTTCTTAGTTTAGACTACTAAACTATAAAGTTCTTATAGAATTGAATATACCAGTCATCAACGTAGTGGCAGTAAATTTTCTCAACTGGATTTCACTTTTTTCCTTACCCAGTTCTTTCTGTTAATTCCTCATCGCCGAAAAAATGTCCTTAACGACTGTTGCTGACGTTGCTGACGTTGCTTGTCGCTTGGCATGTCAAGAGGCATATAAAAATTTTTTGCTAATTTTTTCTCTTTTATTATTTGCGTGCCTGTTGACAATTGTACGCGCATAATAATTTGTAATACCATTTTTTGTTTTATTCGTGATATCGGAAAGGAGTAAAAATTTCTGATGCCCCACACACAAATTTATTTACATGGAAACAGATGTGAGGCGCGGTACTCATAGCTCTCAAACCAGTTGCGCTTTTTTAATATTGCCAACCGGAAAGCAATGTTGGCTTGATTCGCTTGTAGGTGTTCAAGTGTTCAACTTAATTTCCCAAGTGTAAGAATCTTTCATTGACTGACGTATGGGAACATCTCCAGCTTTGTAACCGAAAATGGCAACCTGACTGGCAATCCTTCGTTGTGCTCCAAAAGGATGTTAAAATATTATTTATTTAAAGTGAAATTTTTTAATTATTAAGGGGTGTTGTGTTGAATGTAAAAGTTAGAAGATTTTAGGAATTAAGCAATGGATTTCCAAGATTGTTAAAATTAAATTATGAGTTGCATTTAATAAAGATAATACCATTTTTATATTCTCCAAAATTAAAAAAAGTTATGATTAAAATAAAGAATTCACAAGATTTTCGGAATTAAATTTTTAAAAAGGTTTAATAGAAGGTTTTACTTTGCTTCGAACATTCTAAAATGTTAAAGCTGCCTTAAACCAGCATGAATTTGTGTACTCTCTTCACTTGATTAAACACTACAAATAATATATTTAGTTTCTTAAGACTTTTTGTTAACAGCATATAACTTATACTCGTGCTTCGTGATGTGTTGACAAATAAAACCCATATTAATCAAAATGCACTTAAGTACATAATAAGGCTTATGTGACTTACCTAATGTGAGCATAACATGCCAATCCATCTTAACGCAAGCCAATCATGTATGTTTAAATATGTAAATACATATTTCGTAATTTTTATTACTATTATTAAGTTAAAGACAATAATAGAAATAAGTTTACTTATGAATTGCGTTAGCATTTCAAATGTCAAGAACTTGCCTTATCGTCAATTCGATGAGCCTGTAAACTTGCGTGCCGCATTTAATTATCAACAATAATTTTACTTTTCATTTTATATATTTTGTGCTGATTTATTGTATCTACTTTATGAGAACATGGTATTTTAAAATCATTTTCATATCATCGTTTATTTGTTCAGGTAAATTTAGTTGTACGAGGTTATCCTCTCAGTATAATTATAAATGACTTTTATTATCGTTTAACTATGAACTTCTATACATTTAAACTTATTAAACAAGTTCAATATTCTTAAACTTTGCAATATAATATATTTAAATAGTTGAACCATTAAATTTAAGTTGAGTGATATAAATCACTCATTGTTGAGGTATTCACCAACACTACAGTACATGTACTTGGTATATATATTGCTATTGCCACTCTATACTGTCATAAGGTTCGTAATATTGATCTGGTTGTACAAGTGATAACATGTAACATTTTCGCCAAATGCACTCTCTCACTCTCTTTTACCTTTAACCTTCTTTTTATAATTCAAACGACGAGGTCTATTAGATTATCCACATTTAAGATTTCAGTGGATCTCACCGAAACTGAATTTAAATATTAAAATAGTAGAGTACACAACAAAAATATTCCTAGATATAGTTGTCAATTGTGTAGTATTTTGTAGACTATCATTAACAAAATTTGCTTATCAAAATTTTACAGAACTTTAAATTACAAGGCTCGCTCTATGGTACATCACTATTTTTGAAATATCATATATTAACTTGATCTTACAAGGCGCTTAGTATAGCCTAAATAGATCTGAATTCAGATTAATTATTGATTTATTTATTGGACACGTTTCTGTTAATTAGCACCTTTAAGAGATGTGAGTCAAGAAGACTGATGCCTGTGAAATACAGGTTATAACATTCGCTCATCTTATCTATCTGCTCATGTATAGTATATTCATGTGGCTTTTATATAGCTATGCAAGAGATAGATGTTAATTTATTATAATTAAAAACAAAATATAAAATTTTATATTTAAAATGAAAAAACGAGCATTAACGGCGAGGGCCTATACCTCGGATATTATACATTAAATTTTACAGGCTTTATTATGATGATTACAGGCTTTAATATATTTATTTATCGAAAGTAAATTTTTAACAGTACTTCTTTTCAATAGGGTGGTAGGCTGATAAATATTTGAAAAGATATTTTTAAGAATAAAATCAATCGTCACATATATTTTATTTATTTATCTATATCAGTGTTTCCCAACATTTTTTTGACCAAGGGCCACTATACCATTTTTGTATTTAATAGGAACTATAAAGTTTAAGAATAATAAGCTACAATTTGTTTGACGATTAAGATTATTATAATATGCATTACACATATCTGGTAAAAAGTAGAATAAACTATATAATAGTATATAGAATAGGTATATACTTACTTTGAAATTTTTTTTGTACTTATTATCTAAAAAGTGAGGTCTCAGTGGACAAACTGGAAGCTCTTCACAATCTGTTAGGAATCTCTGGTCTATATGGTGGTCTCTTTGTCTGTCTTTTTATTTATGTATTTCCCTGTTGATTTCAACATAAACTAGCCTTTAAGGTTAATAGGTTTGAATAAAATTTCATATGTAATGGAACTTGTGTTCCGAAATTTATATAACATAATAGTCAAACAAACTAAATAGTCGGAACTCAACCGTTTTCACTGAATTTGATTTATATATTACAGATTTGCCCTAGTCATAAGTCGTGCTTTTCGATTTACATAATAATTAATCTGCTTGTTCGTGGTTTCGAATCAGTTTTTTATATAAAAATATTATATATGTTTTTTTTTTTTTGGTTCCTGTTGTCTGTTGTAATATTAAGTTAATATTAATATTAATATTAACTTTTAGTTTTTGTATATTAAATTTATAAGTATATATAGATGGATAACTAAAATAAGCATCAGTACCAAAAGAAAAAATTTAACATTTGGTTTAGAAAAAGGGACTTCCCCTAGTAGCAAAATGTATTTATACTTAAAACAAAAATTCGACTTATAGAATGCACTTTCCCATATTCCTATCGGCACGGAACTAAATTTTTGTTCCAATTATAGACAAATTCGGGTTATAAAAGTTCGAGTTATGGAAGCAGAATTGTATGTAATTTGTTCTCTAAAACCTTTGTGCACTGTATTTGGTTCGAGTTATAGAAAAATTCGGGTTATAGAAGTTCGAGTTTAAGTTAAATCTAATTTTTCTTACCCTCTTCAGTAATTTTTAAAGCATCTTGCCACTTTTTATTTCGAAATACTTTATCTCATATTCATATAGTCCTTGCCAGTATCTCTCACATCACTGCGAAAAGTGGATATACCACAGTAATAAAGTGGATACACCAATTATTAAATTAAATGAAAGTATTTATATATACCCACTTCTTTTCTGACTGCCATAGAAAGTACATATTCACGTACAAGCCGTAAAGAGAAGTGTCTTTGATACTCGTAAATAACAAGAATCATGCAATTAGATAACAAAATGAATGGATAAACAGCAGTCCATTCAAACCCCATTCAAGTAAAGTACATATATGCGATATTGACATATAAATTTATACTGCTAAGTCGGAGGTTAGTGAGAAGCACACAGAACGGCGTCTGTCTGCAAGACAAGACAGCCAAGCAGCTAACACAAGACCTTTGAGCAATTTAACATTTTTATTTGACATTTCACACACGTGCCCTTTTAACATTACATCGAAAACCTCGCGTCGTAAGTGCAGTAAATTTATAGATACAAAATTGAATTGTGGTGGAGGAAAGTGAAGGAAACTCTAAAAACAATGTAGAAATCATATTTTATAAAAGTGCTATTAAAGCACATGTGCAAGTATGCAGATACATGCATTTGTATACTGTGCTCCTCAACCTGTTGGCAACGAACGTGTGAAATTTAATTGATTTTCTACTATAACCAGATAAACGCGTACATATGCAGCGCATGCCGGTACGCCGGTACGCTTTCAGTCATATTAGGTTCGCTTTAGTATGCAGATTGTTATGTAAGGGCATTAGTAAGAATGTTTAGCGCTGAATAAGCATACGCTCATTCATGTGTCGAAAGCTTTACGTTCTTGTCAAAAACTCAAACGTGCAATTATTCGCACGCGATGCATACTGTTTTCTGCAACAGAGTCAATATTATTGAGAATTAAAAATCTTAGCAAAAACAACAACAAACTTTACACCGCATATATACAAAGAAACCACTAATTTGCGTATTGAAAACAAACGTATTTGCTTGCTGTCAATTCCCTTCAAATGTATCTTTTGCGCTGAATGCCGAAAATCGTTGCATGCTTTTGGGTTAAAGTCTTGTCATTTCCATTGCCGATTTCCGTTTTGTATCAGCTGTCAAGTGAGGAAACGTAAAAATAGAAAAAAAAAAGAATATTTTAATTGTTGATTTTATGTAATAATACACATGAGTGAGTGTGCTGCTAGGAATTCCAAAAATATCCTGGTATGCAGAAAGATTTGTTTCAGCTATTTATAGACCTGTGGGTATCTCTTGACATACTTTACTGTAAACTTATGGATTTATATTTAGAAAGCTGTGTTAATAAACGCTAACACATTGAATGGCGGTGAAAAAATGAAAAAGGAAGTAAACATAACTTTTGAACAAAAATAAAATGTTTTATCCTTTATCTAGAATTATGTGTCCTAGATATTTATGTATGAAGAAATATAATAATGGAGGAAGCACAGCGCATTAGGTACAAAAAAGTATAAGATACAGTCGAAAAGTAAGAGTAGAAGTAAAAGCATTAAATTTATTTATGTATTATATGTACATATTCATTTCGTGATCCTGATTTGGCACAACTGTTTCAATGACATATGTCAAATATAACTCAGCCAAGGCATTACGTTTGTTTTTTTATTTAAGTAATAGGCTATTAAAGCACCCCGACCTAAAAGATCTATTGTGCACCTAAAGGCCCAACTAGGACAATTTTAGACTATTTATAAATCTTGTAATTGCTGTGGGCTTAATGTTACCTATTTGACTTGGGACCAATATCCCGCTTTCAAGGTAATCGAACATGTTCTGATGTTTCCTTCTCCTCATGACAGAGTCGACAAGAGTCACTTTCTACCACACCTATAATCTTCATGTGGTAAATAAGTCTACAGTGTCCTGTAAGAAGTTCAGTGTAGAATTCAATATCGTTTCTGCTAATGCCAAGGAAAGCATCAACTTTGATGTGATCAGAATCAATCATTACGTTTGTACTTTTAAGATTGATTTTTTGTTATGTGGATCGTTTGGTGTGCGATTTTTTGCATCATATTTTCATCACTAAGATGAAGCTTATTCCTATGAAGCTTAAATCCTATGTCAATAAATAAAATTGTTACATCTTGGACAATAAAAATCCACAAACAATTGTAGAAAAACCATTACATCCTCTTTCAGTGTGATAAGCATGAAATTTTTTTGAAATGACGAACGTGTGACACAAATCAATAATTCTGATTGATACAGTCACATGCTTCTTCATTCTTTCTTCGTGAAATCGAAGATATAGATATACAAAATAATCGATTTGAATTATAATAGAACTATAATGAACTATACTGTTTTCGTTATTCTGGACGTAGTCTTACGTTTTAGTGATATAAATTGCGAATTGTCATCACTGGTTTGTTTTATGGAGTTACGAAAAGTATCATGTTTATTTGAACGAATCTGCTGTCAAGTTATGACAGCAGTATTACTTGTTATCTGTACAGAAGGCAACCAAAAATACCACAAAAAAAGCACACATACTCTCAAGATCCAAACAGTATACTGAAAGAAAAACCATGAAATGGATGAACCTGTATATATATGGGGGCATTATGAAATCTCATTCAAAAGACTAACAAACCCTAAATTAGAGAAAGATTTAAACAAGTAAAAAGATAGAAACGATAATGTGAACTACGTACATTTTAGTCTGCTTGTTTTTATCAAAGACGGACAGTTAAAGACAGATCGTGCTCATGACATCATAACCAAACAATCTCAATCTATCAAGTGCAAATAGTAGGCAATAACAATACTTTGTATTATCGTACATCGTTTGGGTAAGATAAACATATTAGATTTGTGATAACATCCAAAATAGTCATTTGGCGCCGCACATCTACGTTGTACTCTCGAGTTTCTGTATAATGTCATGAGCGCTCACATCATGGAAAAGAAATATACATTACTGGTTTCTAAAATCTTTTATAGAATTTGTTGATGTCCAAAACATTTATTATAATCGTGTATTTAGTGGGTATTTATTTTACATATTAATTAATATATAATAAATATGTAATTAATCTATAATTATTCTAGCATTTTCTACTGGGGTTTTAAGGGCTCTATGTAACCTTTTGCTATATTCGTGCTAACTTTATATTCTACATATTGGCAGTAATTGCAAGTGTATGCCAACACTATTCATTTATTTCAGTTTGCTTTTGCAACTCTTCTCTAGTACATTAATTCGTAATGGCCGTTATAGTTTTAAATTTCGGTACTCCTGGAACAAATACCTCGTTTCTTTACCATGTGTTATTGGTGGTGCCATGGATATGTGTTATACAAATGTCACTGTGGCATTTGTGTAAGTATCAAATTACTCACTAAGTGGGTTATTGTGCTTGCAGACTATTGCCATTTCGTGTTAGTAATATTTAATCACACATTTACTTACCTCTATATTTGCCATTGTTGTTTAAACTTTATTGTTGTTACCTTTATTAAAAATTTCGCCAACATCACAGTATTGTTATTATAGGGTTACATAGGGTTCATTATAAATATTTTAGTAGCAGAAACTTACATTGTGGCTTTTGTGATTAATCTTAATACATATTTACACACGTTATAATATATAGTTTCAAAATTCCCCAATTGATGATATCAGAATTGCATGAATAGTTCCAAATTGACAGTCGCCGTACTAATAACTTTGAAAAATATTCTTGAGGTCAAAACTTTAGTACCATTGTTTTTAGTTTAGTGTTACTTTTTAGTGCACAATGTTGTGAAAAGCGATTTTTACAGTGAAAACTCACTATTTTACAGTGAAAACTCAGTACTGCAAACTTACAAACTTACATTTTCTTTTAGTAATTTTACACATGTTTTTTAAAATTAATTTTAATAATAACAAATAAAAAAAAAGAGTAGAGAATAACGACAAAATGTTAACAAAAATTTACTAGTAATAGATTTTAAGTAAAAATATTGCATAATATATTTCATTATCATTTATAAAAAACTGATTCTTTCAGTTACTGGTTCTTTCACTTTATAATCCTGTCCCCATATTGTAAAAAAACTTCTCAATCTCCCTCTTCCATAAGTAATCATTTGATTTTAATAATCAATTTAAATATTTTCGACCCTATAAATATGCAATTATATCTTATAGATAATACATATATCTTTATTTAATTTTTTTATTTATTTATTTTGTTTTCTTATTATTATAAATTTTTTTATTTATTTATTTTCTTTATTTATTTATTTTTATTTATTTATTTTTATTTATTTATTTTTATTTATTTATTTTTATTTATTTATTTTTATTTATTTATTTTTATTTATTATTTTTATTATTTTTGTTTATTTTATTTTTAATTTATTATTTATTTTATTATTTATTTTATTTATTTATTTGTATTTATTTATTTATATTTATTTATTTTTTTTTATTTATTTATATTTATTTATTTATTTTTATTTATTTATATTTATTTATTTATAATTATTTATTTATTTTTATGTATATATGTATTTTTAACTAATTTTTTTATTAAGTTTCTTTTATATCTTTATTATATTTTTTATTTTTGTTTTTTTTTTTATTTCTTTATAATTTTTTTTATTTTTGTTTTTATTTATTTCTTTATTGATTTTTTTATTTTTGTTTTTATTTATTTATTTTTCTTATCTATTGATTTATTTTTCTTATTTACTTTTTTATTTATTTATTTATTTTTCTTATCTATTGATTTATTTTTCTTATTTACTTTTTTTTATTTATTTACTTCTATTACTTATTTATTTTTAGTTACTTATTACTTATTTTTTAATCATTCATTAATTAAATAAATTTAAATTAAATAAAAATTAATATTAATAGTAATATATTGATAATATTAGTAGTTGATGATTTGATGATTATAAGCTATCATTTTACATTAAACACGATTGTTTTTTTTAAACTTACAAAAAAAGGGCTTAATTACATATCGCCTTATAAATTTCATGTTTTAAAATATTTAATATGGAGCTTTTTGGAGTCTTTATAAATATTTAAATATTTAATGTCATAGATTGAAGTCCTAAAAGCATTCTGCTAGAATGTGGTATAGTTTTAAATTTGTATCATTACAACCACATATTGATGGATTCTTTGTATTGACCAGGTATGATTATGTTAGTCTTAGCCTTCTTAGTTAGCCATGTTTAATAACTAATATCAACTGCTAGTTTGAGTCTAAATTAGTTGATTTTTTTTTTGGTATATATTGGTTATCTCGTTTCCTTTAATAGTACGATGTTTCTGTATGCATAATACTACAGTGCTCAGAAAACATTCTATGGGAATGTATAAAAATACAATTAATAAATAAATTATTACTGAAATGTTCTTTCTATCTCAACTTACGAAACTTTAAAGTTTTTCAATTTTTATTACTAAACTATATAATTGTTTGAAAGTGGTTTAATTAAAATTTTCTAACAAAATTCTCATTAGTTTATATTTAAATATATTGAAATAGAAATGAACCTCATCCTTTAGTATAGCATTTTTATCACTAATTTGTTGCTCATTAGAGCAATATTTTTCATTAAGCAGTGAAAAGAAACCATGGAGACCAAATTTTAAAGGTAAAAATATCATATACGTACCTTTCAATATACGCAATAAAGTAACTCGTTACGTTACTGGATATTTTAAATAGAATCTAACGTACATTGAAACATTACCATCCATTCTTTTGAAAGCATCAGTGTCAGTAGGTAAAAATCTGTCTCTCGTTAAGTGCGTAAAGTGCGAAATATGAACAACTAAACCGCAGAACTTAGTTATAGGAATTTCAAATAACATTTCCCTTGTGAATAACGCCCCCCTGGTGCTATGGTAACATGGTATAGAAAACCGTACGGAACCTCTAGAATTTCTAATTGTAAATGCAAATTTACTGCAAACTTGGTAAAGATAAAAAAATTTAGGTGTAATTAAAATTCAAATAAATTGCATATTAGTGCATAAGAGACGGTCTCTGTAATACTTAAACATAGTAAACACATTTTAATTAAATATTTTTCTCATTTAGTTTAAATGTATCACTCAGTATCGTTCTGGTGGTTCATTACTGCATAAAATATCTAGGACATTTGCTGCGTAATGTGAAATTACGCCAGCCTTTCGGTTGCTGAAAAGGACTCAATTCATAGTCGAACTCCTCATATCTTATGCTGTTGTCTTCGTTCAACGTACGTCACAAGCAAATTTAAAATTTATTAAAAAAGTTTTAATTTTTAATTAATTTCCAACTTGCATCAACTGACATGCTCTACATTATTTATGCGTGCTGCTGCTAATGAGGTTGTTTTGCATTTTATGCTCCTATCGTCGTTGGCAATTTCACAGATGAAGTAAATTTTTATTAGTGTCAGTAGAACTTTTAAGTACTGCACATCTTTTCAAAAGAACATAAAACTTGCCACTTCCACCCAATGTCTGTCTGTTTTGCATGAGACCGATATTTGTCAATAGATGAGATGATGTTTATAGGAAAAATTTTATACTAATTTAAACTAAATTGTCTACAATTTTAACAGAAATCTTGTTAATATGTTTTTCGGAGGCAGGCTGGCTTAAACTATATGTATATAATTTAAGACTTTTGTTTATTTCTAATAGGACCGCATCTAACCATATACTTTCTTACGATTACAACAGGGTTAGGTGATAATCGAGAAGTTGCGATATTCGAGAGTTGCAATATATGAGCTAGTACTGTAGTTTATTCTTAGTCAGTGCTTCTTGATAATTATAGACTAATTTATAGAGTTAAAAACATTTTAAATGAATAATACCTTGCTCTTATTATTATATCTTTATATGGAAATTCAATATTCTCATACTTAGCTTACTGGTTATGAAGATTTTTTCATTTACTTATAAGGTTAGTTAATTTCTTTTTAGAAGCTCTTCTTTTTGGTAATATCATGGCATATTTCTTATATAATATATAAGTAAAGAACTTGTTTTATTATGAAATTCAATACTATATTATTCCAATTGATTTTCGATATCATTCATAAAAAGTTTTATTTGCGTACTATCTCTCTTTCTCTATCTCTATCTCTATCTCTTTCGATTTTTTTCTTTTTTAATTGTATTATTATTTTTTTTTCTTCCTTATATATCTGTAACTATTTTCATCTTTTTGCTAAGTACTCCTAGCTCTTTGATTTTATATAGAAAATTTTTTTTCTCTCCTCACTTTTCATCTTCTTGTCTATCTTCTTCTTACTTTATATGAAACTATATATAAATAGTATATGTAAATAGTTAAAGCTAGTTGAGCCAGTGCACTTTTACTCTCTATTAACTGCGAGGTATCTTAAAAACCCCTCTTTACGCCTTCACTGGACTATTGTTTATCACTTCATCAAACTAAGCAATAATTGATCTCAGATCTGCATACCTCCTCGAGGAGCCTCTAACCATTCTGAGATACGATAACGCGGTGTTGGTAAGTCTGTCAGTTTTCGTAAATAATTTCAGGGCTCTATCCTTATGTATTTTTTGATCGGATCAATCTGGAGGTTTGGAGGTTTTGATCGAATTATTTGTTTATATATCAGCTTCCTGTTCTTAGCATTGGGATTTTCATTTTTAAATACCTGTTGGAGGTGATGTTGAAGAATTTTGGCACAGCTTTCTTTCTATCTTACATATTTATTTTAAGAATTTTAAAATTTTCTTTTAGACAGAAATATTTGTCTAGCAATTTATTAGCTTTTTAAATGTCTCAACTTTTTCGCCTTTGATGTGTCGGAAAAGTTTTTCAAGATATCCATTTAGTAGCACAACTTCTTGCATAATTTAAACAGTAACAACAACCAAACTGCCATTGATTTTCTGTCACTGAAATAACTTTTAAATGGAATAAAGTCAATATTAATAAAACCAAGAGTCGAAAAGTCGAATATCCTATAACCAAAACGTCAAAAATCAGTATTGAAATTTGAATTAATAATCACCTAGAGGAATTAACTTCACAAGGTATTTGATTGAGATAAAAGTTCATTTATTAAATTATTTATTGTTATACCTTTATATATTAGTAAGATTGTTTTTCAATTGTAATTTCATGCTATTCATTACACATTCATTATGTGTCATAACTAAAAGTACTTTTGATGGTGAAGAAATTATTTATTTTTTACCACAAGCAAAGTTATTAGTGTATGATTCTTAAAGTTTATCCTTACCATATCCTCTCTTTTTAATCTGAATTTACCATTTACCATATGTCGTCCTCTGCCTCTTCAAATGTCGGTTTCGTTTCATAAAATTTCTTTAATTTCAGTCATCGTGGTAAAAACGCTTTTTCATGTCTTTCCAGTTACTTTATTTGTAACTAATTACTGGATTAATATGGATTGGATACAACATTTCCCAATTAAAATATAATTACTCTTTCCACATTATTTGCCTAACAAATTAATATCCTTTTTCTTGAGCTTTCGAGTTTTGCATTTCTCGACAACATTAACAGAATAGCAAACAGCAAATTCACAATAATAACAAATAAACAAAAGTTTTAATTATTTTTACTATAAAATAAATAAATATGAAATAAAATATCAATGAAGAAAACCTTCATAGAAGATTAGCAACCGAAAGGACCTTCAGTTTATATCAATGTTGCCCCAAAGCAGTAATGAAGGCATACCTTCTTCTCATGCTGCTGCTCTTATTTTAACATGAATAAAGTATCAACCTATCAAGGATTTTCAGTGAGAAGGTTCTTTATTCCATTCAAGGTCTCCTCGTTCAGTTTCTTTTTATTACTTCGTACAACGCTTAATTCATACTAATTTATTGGCTTCGCTATACTTTAGAAGAATAGGAAAGCAGTTTGATGTATTCCTGTTTTTCTATTTGCCTTTGTTCCTCCCTGAGAGTTCTTGTATATTCGTACTTGTACTAATCGTTGAGTTCAATAACACTTATTTAATTAACTAATAAATTAACTAGTAAATTAACTAATAAATTAACTAAAATTGCTAAATGTCATTACCTCTTACTTTCTTGTATGTAAAACCTGTGTAATCAAACTGTTGACATTTCACAACGTCAAAAAGTGATGTCATCTTCGAATTGTTATGTGGATTAACATAAAAAAGGAGTTCATCCTAGATAAGTATAACTTTCGACTTAACACATTTAGTTCTGCTTAAATTGTATCCTTGAAATACTTGAAATTTCACGTATAACTGAATGTTAATTGAATTTCGTTGTTGATGCGCTTTTTACACTGGGACGACAAGTACTTTGATACGCAGAAAAACATTTCGCTAGTATCTTTTTATACTATCATTAAGCTTTACCCGCGACATTGTATGTGGTTCAAGACAAAAAAACTGTGTAAATTATACTTTAAAAATATTATGTACCCATAAGTACTCATGAGTACTAAAAGTCAATTTATGCAATGGTTAAAAGATACACAATATCTACATTATGTTATTTAAAATATATTTGGGTCGTTAAGTACTTATGGTGTACTATGATTTGACGATGGATTTATTGTAGTTATAATTTCGTGTTCGAAAGAACTTTTTCTATTACGCCATATATGTCTGGAGTATTTTCAGAAATGGAAAATAAAAATCAATAATTAAAAAACTAAGGCTCTGTTTATAACGCGTAAGTGGAGACAGAATCCGTCGAGAGTGAGAGTGGGTGATATGGTGATAAAGTGGGGGGTAGCGTTAAATATCTCGACATCAGGTTTGACAAACGATTCACATGGCTTAAACATGTTCAACTGAAAAGAAATAGCTGTGCCAAAATTCTTCATTACCTTCAACCTCTATTTAGATCACTTCTATATGGTTGTGTAGCGTTTAGCAAAGCTTCAAACACTACTATTCACCAGCTAGAAATTGCACAAAGCCAGGCTCTGAGAAGACTTTTCAAAGTTCCATGGTACATTAAGACGAATGAAATCCTCAGGAACCTCAAGATTGATCCCATCAAAAAATACATAAAGGAGAGAGCCCTGAAATTATTGTCGAAATCTGATAGACTTACTAACACCGCGTTATCAAATCTCAATATGGTTACAGGCTCCTCGGGGAGATATGCAGATCTTAAATCAATTATTGCTTAGTCTGATGAAGTGATAAACAAGATGTGATAATGCAAGATGTTTATGAAACTGTACATTAATTATATAAACGACGATAAACAACAACTAGTTGTAGGTGTAATTAATGTAAAAAGTTTTCTAACTTTAAAGCCCGTTATCTGGAGAACCAAACAATCTATATCCACACATAACTTAAAGTTAGACATATAGAAAAAAATATACCAAAATAAAATAAGTTTTACAATTCATAATATACGATTTAACAAAATTTATTCCAGAAAACTTTACAATATCTTATATCTTCCATAACTCGAATTTTTTATAAGTCAAACTAACTAGAGGTGCAACAGTGTTTAGAGAGCAAATTACATACATACCTTTAGAAAAAAATTCTTTAACTCGAAGTCTATATAAGTTGAACCTTTCTTTTGCAAAATAGTACTTCGAGTTTACTGTATATATACTGTATATAACACCGTTTATTACAAAATTTAGTCACTATATTGAAGTCAATTACTGTATAAAACTGCCTGCATATATACATGAACTTCGCTATTGTGTTATAATATATAGTGAGAAATAATTATCTCATAAGCCCTCATTTAGTTAGTAAAGAAATTTCCCTAATAAAATCTTATTCTTTGAGTAGAAGAGGGTATATTTTTTTTTATTATGAAATATAACATTGAGCGCATAATTAGAAGAAAGGGATCATTGTTCTTTTCCTCTATTAGCATCCATTAGCTACGTTTTTGATTGAAATGAAATCTGAAAGTATTTTGTTATTATTTTTTTACATTTCATTTAAAATGTCTTTATAAGTCAAATTTAATCTCCACACAACTAGTGCTGTCTATTCATGTTTAACTTAAACATCATAGTTATAAATAAAGTCAATTTGTAGAATTAGTTCAGTTTATTAATATAAGTCACATATGGGTCATTCTTTTACAACTCGGACACCTTTTTGACCTCATGATCTCCGATTTGGCTGAAATTTTTTTAAAGAACTTCTTTCATAAAATAAGAAGACCCGTATCTCGGGAAAAAATTTTGTGATTTTTTTTCATAGGAGATATGGACCCATGGGGTTTTGAGAATTGGCATAGTAGACACATTTGTACATATACAAAAATGAATAACGTTTTCACACTGAATTTTCATAGAAAACTTTAAATAATTTTATCATTTTTTATTCTTATTTAATTTAATCTCTATTACACACTCAGACTTGAAATTATTTACAATCCACTCTTCCTCTTCCCTCTTGCCTCCTTCACTGTCAAATCTATTCAAAAAAAATACCTAAAGAATACACTTGTAGCATACTTTTGGGCAACAAATTATTATTAAACCATGAAGCGCTCTCACTCCATGGAACAGAAATCCCTTAATTTGCTGATGGAATTTTACGTCTCTGGCTCAACGCACACTTTTCAAGACTTACACTGACTAAAAATTGGCTCAGCAAACAATAAGGACGTTTTATTCTATCTGTGACGAGTGTTAATGTTTTTGACGTTGTTGTTATTGTTGGTTTCAGTAGCTATCAGCCATGTTTATATCTTGTTGTTGGTTGTAAAAATGTGGTAAACAAACCAAAGCAGAGCAGGGCAGAGGAAGGCAAGGCTTTTAATGAATACATTGTGCCAACTGCCTTGGGGGTTATCAGCTTTAAGAAAAATCGCATAGAAACAGTGTCTTGTTCCCGCTGATTTGCTCATGTAGTTGCACTTAATGTGGGCGTAAGTAGGCGTTTGTCACAAAGATATATTTATTCACATTATCGTTAATATTAATAAAGCAAAAAAAATAGATGTAAGCCAAATATGTTGGCGTATTGAAGTGAAGATGCTATTAAAGAAGCAAAAATAATTTTATTTAGTTTTTTTTTTTTTTTTTTTCAAATATATTCTACTTGCTGACGAAGAAGTTTTAAAAAGATATAAATATTATGATGCAAAAAAAAAAAGAATCTTTAAGAAATGCTAAAAATATAAAAATAATGAATCATTTTAATCTTTGACTTTCTTACAAAATCGGACAAAACTTTTAATTAGCTTTGGAAATTGATGATTTAAATATAAAATATAAAAAAAATATTAATTATAAATACTTGAATAGATGCGTAGGTAGATTAGCCTTAACAGTGCGGACATGCACTCCAAATTCGCCCGCTGAGATATCACATAATTTTATTACAGCTCCTATAACACTAACCCTTTTGTGAACCAACTTGTTGTCATTGACAATGGAATATTGGAATAAGACCATCGAGAAAACTTTTACAAAATTTTATTTTCCTTTTAATTTATTTTGAAATTATAAATTTTTTATGTCAATAAAAATTTTTTTTATCGCTTTCAACAAGAAGTAATAAATTCTTGAAGTAGAAAAAGGTAAGAAGATTTAGGTTTTACAACAAAAAAAAATTATGTCAAGATAGTATGTCAGTGGCGTATTGAAAGGAGGAACGGTGCCTAAAGCGCCATTTTGAAATGTCACTGAACAGTCACAGAAAATTTTATTTTTTACTTTAATCAATTGATGAATATATTATAATTATACAGTGCTGATTATATTATATGTTTTGAAATGGTCATTAAAAAGGTATGTTGGCCATGTCATTATAATCATACCACATAATGTGAGATTAAGGAAACCCTACTCATTAGTTCCACCAGCATATATAAAATCTTGCACGATCATTTTGTCTCCACCCCTCATTATTTGACAAAATCTCAAAAAGATGCTCGTATCGATTGGTGCACCGTGCACACAAATGCTCAAGAAGTATAATGGCGGTACTTCAAAAGACGTATACGAGTAAAAGACTATAACATATGACAATAATGTACTACCATATTGCAAACGATATTTTTAAAATTAAGAACAATAGGTAGCAGATGTAGCCGTTTTGAAAACTCATATGACTCTGAATTCTGTTGAATTTTTGAATTTTGAGTGAATCAACTAGTAATAGGATTGGCAGCAAGAAATACTTGCAATTCTTATAATGTATATGTACGTATCAACGCTTTTTCTGTGGTATCAAAATAGGTCATTATATGAGCACCGGTGAGCTTTTTTGAATACAGGGTTGCTACTTCAATCTAGCTACCTAACTATAAAGTATATATAGTATAATTTAAAAACTAACTACTTTATAAACTTCAACTATTGTCCTTTAAAAATTGTTAAAATGTATGTCAATTATAAAATATATATTTTAAATAAATTTTCTTTTTAGAAAATGAATATATAATAATACTTATCATTTGTTTCTCATTATTAAATTATTGATTTGGCATTTTATACCAAATCGGTCGTAAATTTTGTTTCCGTAAGATATTCATATACTTTATTTTAAATAAAATACAATAAATTTTTGCACGCCTTCATAACAATAACAAACGATCTATTTTGTTGTAATAAACCAATAGAAAAGCAATAAAAACGCTATAATGCTTCTTTCGAAAAATAAAAAACAAAAATTAAGCAATTGCAAAGGAATAAAGAACCTATAAAAATTTTATAAAATAAAAGAAAATATCCTTAAAAGTGCAGTTGCATGCAATTTATATTTGCTGTTGCTCCTTTTTGTGTGTTTCACTTGCCTTTACCGGCAATATTTCCTTTTTTTTTTCTACTGCCATAATAAATAGCATTATTTCAGCATTATGACATGCATTATCGATAATAAACAACAATAACAAATGTCACAAAAAAAAATATTACTCCCCGGATGGAGTAGGGAAAGTACACGGAAAGTAGCAGCAGTAAATGCAGCACTGCAGTTAAGTTGAAGGAAAGACTGAAATACGTACCAGAAAAACTGACATGAACTTGAAATTTTTATGGCCAGGCTTTCTTGTATATTTTTCTTTATATTTTGCAGTTTTATTTTACGGTTTTTTTTTGTTTTCTCCGTGTCTTTTTATATTAGTTTTGTTTATTGCGAATTTACTGCAAACTCTTGTAAGTTTTCAGTTTTCTAATGGGATTTGGCTTTATGACAATAACACAACAAAAAAGATACACTATAAAAAATGAAGGTACGAAATTATATTAGAACAAAATTCAAATCGCATTATGGCATGCGATATTGAAACGATTCGCGAATAATTCCATATATATCATAATAAGCTCCTTCTCTCTCTCTCTCTCTCTTTCTCTCTCTTTCTCACCTTTTCGTCCTATCAAATTTTTTCTGTTACCCTTTCTTCAGTTGCTCTTTTAAACTATTTAATTTTGTTTATTTTATTCAAATTTCCAAGTTTCCAAAATTGGGGGTGTGCTCGATATGACGTTTAATAAGTTTACAAAGTTTTAATTTGTTCCGCTCCTCCCTTCAACTGCGGTCCAATACATTTTGCCATGTGTCTCTAGTTTATTGCTTATGGTATATTATAGTATTTGAGTTCTGCATTTTGAAGTGCGCATTTATTTGGAGGTTAAAATGGTGGGAGTGCTTGTTTGTTACTAAAGGTGGCCTTCGTCAATACTGCTGCAGTAATGTGCAGTTTGACCTGACCCACAACAAGGCCAGATGTCTATTTTTGATGTACTTTAAAAAGATAATCTTTCACAGCAGACTTCATGATAAGTAATTGTAAATGAAATTTGAATTTAAATCAAAATTGAATCAGAAATAAATATAACAAAAAATGGATTCATATTTAAGATGAATTTTGATACGGATTGATAATAATTTATATATGAAATGTTATAAGTGTAGACAGTAGGTAGCAAATATACGTAGACATGTTACAAATCATTTGAAGAAGGTCGAGATATAATAGTCGATTTGTAATTTTGTTCTGATCATTTTTCGGGGTGCTATAAATACGAAATATATTTAACACTCATTGTTAAGTGACTGCATACCACTCAGCAGACTGCCGATTTGACTCTGGAGTGAAATGGTGGATCCATGTTTCATCCATCGTGATGTACCGACTCAAAAACTCCGATTTATTGCGCGTAAACATGTCCAAACAGCTCTTTGAATCATCAATTCGGAAAACACCTTTTTCATACCCAAATGTTCGTGCATTATGGTGTGTACACTGCCTGCTGATATCTGTAGAATGTCAGCAATCTCCCTCACTTTCACTTTGCTGAAGTCATCATTTCTCAAACTGAAGAAATTTAATTTTTGGATATTGCATTATGATTATACACTATCGCACAGTCAGTGTTGTGCGAAAGTTTTCGGCCAAAAATTAAACAAAGGTGATCGTTCAACATAGCCTCATGTGGGTTCTTCTGTTTCTGAACTTAAAAAGCGTTCAGAACCGATTTCGACTATAAACAAAATTTGCTGGGGAAAGAAAGAAACAACCAAATCTCTTGCGCTTTTATGCTATGTTTACAAAAATCCAAGTAATGGATTTACTTGGATTATATAATTTTAAATCTAATCAGTAATTGCTCTGTAGTATTAAAGAAATAGATTCTCTTGGTGTTGCATGAAAGCATTAAAGTGCTTTATGTGCATTTTTTTTTGACATTTTATCAAAAATCATTATTATATAAGCAACTCTACACAATTTTGATAAACGAGATTGTGTAATATATTTAGTCCCTTGATATGGATATCGATTGATGCTGTTGCTGGCTTGGATTTTATTTAAAGTCCAAATAATTAATAATTATTTAACGATTAAATTTTAAATAGAAAAATTAATTGCTATTTAATATATTAACAACACTTATTCTCGAGTCAGAGAAGCACACTTTTGTATGGATTTTATTTGAAAAATGATAATTCTTGCTACAGATTTGTTCAGTTAATTAATGTACTGTTGAAACTGTCTTCTTAAATAATTTGAAACATATTCTTATAAAAATATAATTAATTTCTGAAAATGCTGTCAATACTAAAAATTCCTAATAACAAAAGAATAAATAATAAAACGGATACGGACAACTATGCCCAGGCTTATACGAATATTATAAACAAATGCATAGGATATTGTTTATGTATTTTATAATTTGTATACTCTTTTTGTTTTTGTTGTTGCTATTATTATTGTTGTATTTGTTAATTTTCCCGCTATAACTTTTACATTGTAAATTTTATTAGTTTGTCTGAAGATGACTATCGAAGTTAGTCGACATATCGGAAAATATCTTAATTAAATAATCTGTTTTAAATATAAATAATAAATTATAGCTTTTTTATTTTTAGCCTGCTCAATTAGCTTGCTCAATAATTGTTATATATATATATTTAGTGAAACATACCAATCTTAAAGTAGTATCTTTAATAAAAAAAATAAGATTTTATTCTTAACTATCTTCCATATACATACCCCATTGATCAATTTTATTCAAATAATATTTATTTACATATAAAGCAGTTCTTTTAAACATATAAATCATTTCCATGAATATGAGTATTTTTTATTTTACGATTTGATTTATATGCATTGAGTATTATATGTACATCATATGGAAATATTTTCACTTTAAATCTTGTTATGAACACATCCTTTTTATTTGCTCATCATGCATGGAAATTTAATATCTGTAGTAATTTTAAATGCTTTTATTGCTTCCTGCATATTTCACATTTCACATTTTTTCGTCACTGTCACTTTTTGGTCTGTTGATGACGTCTCACAGTAAATTCGAACAATTTCTTGCTCCATAATTTAATGACAGAAACCGAAAATATATATTTTTGGGTCATGAAAGTACATTTTGCATGCACACCAAATATCAGATACGAGACACTCGTATGTGAACACTAGTAAATAAAAGTTCATCAGAAAAGAAAAAAAAACTGAAATGTTACAAAAACTTTTTATGAAAATAAAGTTAAGGATATTGATGTGAAAATTATTAAGAGCACGAAAGGGAACGCAGGGAAAGTACTGCAAAAGTTGCAAAAATACGACATTTTCAGTAAATTGAACCGATTGCTTCATAACAGCGAGTTTACACTTGGTCTTGATTAAAATTGGTTTGGAGAAATAGAAAAATTTCAAAGAAATAAAATATATGATATCATTTTTAATGAAACTTCAAATGATTTTATTACCACTAAACTCACAGTTTCGTATTTTAGTAAATTTTTTACATTTCCGTAAATATTCAATTTATTAGTCATAAAAACAGATAACATATTAAACGTATTTCACTAAATTAGCATGTATAATAGTGCCAGTACAAAGCATTGTTACTATTGGCTTGTGACTACTTAATCTCATAAAGTTTCCAGGAACAAATTAATAATAATAATTATGATTTTTGTAATAATAATATTGCACTTCCTATTACTTACATCTAATTTACTCAGAGATCGTAACAATTATCACAAAAAAAAAGTCAGCTTTTAAGTATTATCATTCGCATTTAAAATAAAAATCAAAAAATAATAATTAAATTTGCTTTTCATTTTGTTATTCCTTAAAAATAATTATTTTATGTGCCTTTTATTTTTTCGCGCAGAAATAACTCTTAAAATTCAGCTTTTTATTTTAAAATGCACAAATAACTTACTTTTACGTTATAAGCATAAAAATCATGAATAACTGGCACTGACCTGCCGAATATTTTTAAAACGAAAATATAAAATGCAATTTTCATAGAAGGTACAGTCGAAGTTCACAAATTAGAACTCTAAAATTAGAATTAAAAATTCTAATTTCTGAGCGTGTTTTTTTTGTATGGATTTATCTATAAATTTATTTATAAAATTTTTTATTTATCTATAAAATTAAAATAAAATTTTTGTGTTTGTCCTTTCTTTCTTTCTTCGCTAAGGGTTTAACTATATTATTTCTGTTCTTTTAGCAGAAATAGATGTGAACAATAGCATCTGGACGGTAATTGTTATTCTTCCGGTAATGTTTATTTTTTTTACAGGTAGAGTTCTTTGACACACTATAACTTCCTATATTTTTAAAATGGACCTCTACGCTAATACAATCTTATTCGTTTCTTGTGCCAAGGAATCATGTCTGTGGAATAATATTATTACTTTAGACAATAATCAGTTTCCATTATGAACCTAACTGTAATGTAGGAAGTACAGTTTCATCCACATGTTCTAATATGTTACGGGACGTTATCAGGACGTTAATTTAATTTTTTTTCTTTCTACAACTTCTTTATTAATTGCATTGCAACATAAAAATAATTATTTAATCTGACTTCGCTTTCATTTTTCTATGAGAATTGTCATGTATGGACTACTTACGTTAATAGTCATGAACATCGCCATGAATTCCATGAATCCTAATTTGTTGGCTTTGGAATTGGAGGATTGAAAATTGGTTTCAGTGCAATTTTTTTTGTAAATTTGCTCGAATAAGCGTTTATATACTTATGTCTTACGTGCAAAGATACACGTATATATATGTATATATATATATGAATATATCATAAAGAGTACAGTATGTCATTGACAAATATGGCTTCCAACGCGGCCAACAAAATCAAAGGCAATATGGTTGCTTTCACAGCATTAGTTTGCATAGAAATAGAAATTTTGCCAATTTTCCTTTTTGCATTTTCTGTATTTTTTCACTTAGTTTTTTATTCTATTTGTCTTAGAGCAAACTGCAAAAAAAAAAAAAAAATATTAAAAGGAACAAAGACATGAGAAAACGAAAAGCAAAAGGAGAACGTAATGAAGAATTGGCTGGCGCCGCAACATAAAAGCGCATGGAACTGTTCTCGACATGATAACATTGAAAAGCAATTTTCCTAATTAAAATGTTTATGGGTGGCAGATTGGGAAGCATGCTTATATTATTTCAATTATGCCATAAATTGTTTTCTCTTATGGAAAAGAATGTATATCCCAGATTATTCAAATATGCTGTGGGTGAAATGTTATTTTCAATTTTTCAATCTCTTTATCATGAAAATGTTTTAATATAATCTTTTTTTTTATTACTCCGCGTAAAATAGTTGCTCTTAAGTAGTGGAAATGAGAAATTGCTTAGTGGATTAAAATTTCATAATATATCTTCAATGAATTATTGAAAAACAAAGTCGTTTTGATATAAAATGTATCTATAAAGTGGTATTTTCAATAAATTAGAAATTGCTTATTTAATTAAACACTTATAAAGAGGTTTTCGAAAAGTAGTGAACTAACTATGGTTGACCATACAGCTGTTTCGAGTATTGCCAAATCATCATCACTAACATCAGTGATCTTGGAATTATTTATTTTATTTAATTATTTGTGAATAATTTTTTGAGACTACAAGTACCCGGATTCGAACTCGTGTCCTGCCAAATTTGAAGCTCAGAGTCAGCACTTCTTAACCTGCTAACCCATAGTTGTGCTTGAATTTTGTGTTTGTACATTTTTTAAACACTTATTAAATTATTTTTCATTCTACTTAAATCCAAAAAGACATTTCGTTATTAATAATTTAGTACTATTAATTTGAATCTATATCTTTTGAGTATATGAAAACTACAGATAAATAGTTATAATAATTAAATACAAGAATAATTTCCAAGACCACTGATGATGGGTATTTGGCAATACTGGAAACAGCTGTATGGTCAGCCAAAAATTCAATTAATTAAAATAATATAAAAAATAAAATTTTTGTTGTTGTAGTTCACTACTGTTCGAAAAAACCTCTTTATGAGATAAATAGTTATGGTATTCACGATCTTGAGTAACGAGAATGGCACCAGTTAATGTTGTGCTTCTTACTTTTAAACTATCTTACTACCTTCTTACGCTAAGAATGCTATTGAAATGTTTTTACATTTTAACTTAAAAATATTTATTTTTTTTAATACTCACTTCCACTTATTGCAGAAACTTTTTATTTTTGTAGCATATTTACGAATGTGTTTCAATTAAAACAGCTTTGAAAGCAAAAATGTAGTGTGAAAGCAGACTTAAGAGTTCTTAACGTAATAAGTATGTTATGAAGTTTGTTTCATAAAGAACAACTAACATAGTATCAGTGTGCAAGGCGGCAACAGGACACAATTCAAGTAAATATGGAAAAGTTGAAAAATTAATTTAAGAAAAAGTTGGCTTTAGTCTTGTTGATGTTTCAATACCACCATTCGAACATGTAGTTTTTATTATTATGTTGAAGCTGTTTTGAGCTAGTGCACTTAAGCACTTATAGTCTTTTTTAACTCGAGGTATTTTCAAAACCCCTCTTTACACCTTGACTAGATTATTGTTTATCACTTCATCAGACTAAGCAATAATTGACCTCAGATCTGCATACCTCCCCAAGGAGTCTGTAACCATTTTGAGATTTGATAACGCGGTGTTGGTAGTTTTTATTATAAATCATTTATTTATTATACTTGGATAATTGAATAAATTTTTCAACTATAAAAATGTGATTTCAAATTTAAATCTTCTATGCAATTACATTTACAGCATAAAACTTATTTTAGATATATTTTTTTACGGGACCTATAAGATATAACCAATCTATCTCATTCATAGTAAATATTTTAGCATACTCATATAGTCGATATGTGAGAACAAAGAGTTCTCTGCAAAAAGTTTAATGGCATTTGTTTCATTAGCTAACGTGATATTAAGAATATTAAGGTTATTGATATTCAGATTATAATTAATCATTACAAAGCACATTTGTGCTCCACGATGTATAATAGTTAATATATTAACTATTAACTATTAATAAAGACTATAGTGTTATCAGTTTAACGCAACTGATAAACCTAAATATATTTCTTGACTAAAGTTTTTAAACCTCACATCTTATCACATGATAAGCAAATAATATGGGTGAATGAATCACCAGATCTTTGCATGATGGTAGTTTGAAGGTATATACACTAATACACTAAGAAACGAGTGATTAATCTGTGTTTAGATGCATTTAGCCTCAAAAATGAATTAAAATTTTTGTTGAACAGTCAAATAAAATGTTTATATTGTTATAATAAGCTTTTCGAATTGACCCAAACTTTCTGAGATAATTAGTTAGATGATAGTTCTGAGTACTGAATCTTCATCTTCATCTTTTTTGCTAGGTATCTTGAAAAATGGTTCTGATATTATAAATGCAGTTAGGGCGGGCACCCTTCTTTTATCAGCTGTTTCGTTTCCGCAACATCAAATTGCAATCAAGAAGCAGAAAAGTAGTTAATCTATTTGTATTGCTGGTTTGGTTATGATCTATATTTATACGATATAAATGGTTGGTTTTTACGTACAACTAAGCCATTAGATATTTTCAAAAACCACTGATGATGGATATTAAAAATTATAAAAATTAAAAACTTTTAGATTTGAAAGTAAATATTATCCTATTTTCTATTCAAAATGGATTCCTTGTTATTTTTCTCCTTCTTCTTTTTCTTATTTGGGACTACAGTCCAGTGTGAATCTTGGCTTCCCTCACAATTTGCCTCCATTTGTCCCGATCTTCTGCTACTCTCTTCTAGTTCAGTACTCCAATTGTTCTTGTTATTATAGAACATAATATATAAAATAACAATAATATAATGTTTTTATTTTCTTTATAACATTTTCTTTTATATTTATTTTAACTTAAATTTAATTATATATTATATTATGTTATATAAATTATAGAAATTTACATTGTTAAACACAAACTTTATTGTTGTTATTGTTTGTTCCTGTCAGTAGTAAGCACAAATAATTGTTTAATAAAATATTACTATATACAAATTATATATGTATAAAAAGAATTAAGAAATTGTAGGTTCCACGAATTGTTTTTAGCTTACAAAACTACACTTAATATGCCTTAATTTTCCTTGCATGTCTAATAATAATTTAAAATGTACCGCGTCTAAATATGTGCTACAGTAAAAAAACATAAAAGTTAATGTATATATGTTCATTACTATGTTATTTATAAAAATAAATTAACATTTACTTAGGAAGGTTAGATAAATAATGCACACACAAACATTTAAAGTCTGAGGCATCACATTTTTGAATTCGACTAAAGGACAAAAATAAATTGTTGCGCCTTCGGTCATATGAAATGAGATACATACATATGTCTACCTAGTCATCTTGAATGAAAATCTATAGGAAATATAAAATACAGTAATCCCCACTATAACGCGGTACCCTTATGCCCGTATTAGACGTGCATTCCTCCATATAACACGGGGATTTGTACAGTTCATAATTAGCTTCGCATATCTTCGCACGTCTCAATACGGAAATTCCCGTATAATGCGGAACCAATCTATCGCGTTATAAGGGGGATTACTGTAATAAGTTTCTTATTTTGAGACACAGTATTAATGTATGTATCTCAAATGTGAAAGTATCTTTTGAGTTTGCTTTTTCATTATTTTTTCATTATAACATAGTTGCTTCATATAATTTTCGAATATTACGTCAAAGTTGGTTAATGTTTTTAATATCAATGTTCAGTTTTTATGTTTTCAATATGTGTCCCTTAGACTGTAACTTAATAAGTCGTTATTGACATATCCAGGTTTCAAAGCCTGGTCAACTTGTATACAGTTATTTTTACATACTTTGAACATTTTTGCTTTGAATATTCTGCTATATTCATTTCTTGTTCTCCAACTATTCAAAGTGGCTTATCTGTTTAAATTTGTTAACATTTGTAATTGGGCTTCGGTAGTCATGCACAGAATACTGTTGATCCCTTTAACATCATATGTTGTTTTTCGTAACATTAGTAAGCAATATGGTCAGTATAGGCTTCATTAACTAAACTAATACAGTTACGTTTGTAGTGATTTATCTAATATGAATATGTTATACGAATTTTTAAAATCGGATCTAACGGCGTATTTATTATCAACACTTAAAGTCGGCCGATTAAAAAAATTATCAAAAATTATTTTAATTGCTGGGACATTTTCATATATCCACATGTATTTTAATAGAATTGCATATCTTATTATGAATATTTTATTTCAAACCTTCTCAAATACTTTTATACTTGTATCAACTTTTTAAACTAAAAGTGTTGCGAATACTGCCAAAATAGCAGTACCTTCATCAGCAGTACCTTTTACTTTCATCATTCATATACAAACATTAACTATCCAGATTTCGCCGATTGACACTAACTTTAACCTCCTTTCCTCTTAACTAGTAGTGTAAAAATTATACTAAAATAAATTCGCATCAACTTTTCTATAATTTGTTAAATAGTGACGTCTGTGTAATTTATTAGTTGTTTAAGCAGTGCGTCACAGCACAAGTTTTTGCTCAAGGATTAAGCAAATTTTAAAGAGTTTGCTTGCGTTTATCAACAAATATTGCGTCAATAATAACGTTTTTGGTAACAACTGAAAATAACTTTGGTAACTAACATTTTCCAGTTTAATTTTCATTTCCAAGTCCGTAATTTTCCATAATAAAGAAGTTAGTGATAGACAGTGTCAGTGTCTGTTACAACGAAGCCGAGGTTTATTAATTGTTTAGGACGATAACAAAAATTTTGTTTTAAAAATGAGATACAATTTTAATTAGTATCGCAAATAATATTAATATTGCAGTATCTATGAGTTCAATCCATATTTATTTAAGCATTTCTATTGTAGACCAAATGAAGTACAAAAGATCAACTATGGTCGCGGTGCTTCGCTCCATTAGGAGTCGGTACCTTATTTATTTATCTCTTCTATTATTTCTCTTGTAGACCAATATGTAGTAGTGTTTTAAGAATCGTCTACAGTTGAATGGAATGAAACCTTACGGAGTTCTTTTAGAAGCTTTTTGAATTTTCTTTTTCAATATGACAAACAAAGACTTTGTTATAAGACCATTAGCGAATTACCTTTTTTATTTTCATCCAAATTTTTAATGTTTCTTTTGGAAAAGAATTTTTCTTAAAGATTTAGTGTGTCATGACTCTTTGCAACATTTTTGTTTAAAATAAAATCTTAAGCCTATTTGCAGCTCGGATTAAGGTAAGCCTTTACTGGGTTCCGGGCCACAGGGGAGTTTTTTGAAATGAAAAAGCTAATGAACTAGCCAGAACTGCATCACAAACTGCTTTTATAGGCCCTCAACCTTTTTGTGGAATAAACTAGGCCCATACAAAACAGATTATCAAGGAAAGGGAAAATCATATGCGGTTGGAGTACTGGGAAAACTTTCCAGGACTCAGACAGAGCAAAGCACTGTTAACACCGTACTCCTACAAAAACATTCTTAAATTCTCAAAATGTAATTTAAGGTTGATAACGGGTTTCATTACTAACTAACTCGGAATGGAGATTATGCCTCAAAGATAAGGAAACGACCTTGCACATTCTTTGTGACTGTCCAGCTTTAATAACGCACAGAAGAAACCTGTTTCATATGGAATTTATATCACCAGAGGAGATTAAGAGCGCTTCTCTAGATACAGTTCTAGATTTTGTTCACAAAACTTTAAAGAGCTTTGTGTACTCAATAGTGTAATTGGTACAATAGGACTATTCTGGCCGCAGTTTTTCTCTTTTTTGTGCTCTTTAAAATGTAAATTTTGTTTCTCTATAAATATTTAGAGAGAAATTTGTACGTAATTAGTTTTCGTTATTTATTTTATGGACATATTTTATACATTATATTTAGATAATTTAATAACTATCTAGTAAATAAATTTATTTATAAAAATAAATTAGTTTTAAATTAAATTAAAAAAATGTGTATGGAATAGATAATTTTATCTCACAAAATGCTTATTGGCACTGATAATAATAAAGGTCTAGTGACATAGGTTTCTGTGAACACTACAAATGAGAGAGTAAACAACAGAGAAATTTTTTACATTCTCGTTTTGGGCAATTTTTTTTGCAAATTCGCTTATACCTCCGATCGTAGTATCAAAGACTGTCTTGAAAACAATGTCTACGAGACCACTTTTCCAACTGGGTCTTATTAATCAAATATATGTATATCTACAAAAATATATTTTATACCATGAAATTAATATATATTTTATACAATAAAATTAATATATATTTTCTTGTTTTTATTTTCAGTCTTAATTTGTATGAATTAATCAAAAAGAATAACTATAATGGTTTCAGCATGAGTCTAATACGCCGTTTTTGTAATTCAATTGTTAAGTGTTTACGTTTATTATACAAAGAGAATATCATACATTGTGATTTGAAACCGGTAAGTACTGGAAATATGATTGATTGACTTGTATAAACTACATCCGTTTTCTTACAGGAAAACATACTCTTGAAACAACGCGGCAGCAGCTCAATCAAAGTAATAGATTTCGGAAGTTCATGTTATGTTAACCGTAAGATTTACACTTACATACAATCACGTTTCTATCGTTCACCAGAAGTTATATTGGGTCTTCAATATGGTACAGCTATTGATATGTGGAGTTTGGGTAAGTAATTTGAATAATAATTTGAATAATAATATTGAATAATAATATTCAATAGCTGAAGAATTCATAATACTTGATAACCCATTTCATATTAGCAATCATTATCGTAACCACAGAAAAAACAAAAATATTTGAGTTGAAGTAAGTTTGAATGCAATGTGATTTCATTGGGAACAGACTTACATCTATCTTCTCAAGCACTCATATTTTTTTTTAATTCCAACAATAGAACTTATATGTTAATAATTATAAAAACTAGATATCTTCTGGATTAACTCTTTGTATACAAAGACCTAAACAATAACACTGTACTTAAATATTTAATGTTTTTCTTTACACCATGTCATGACCTCTTCTGCTGAAATCTTTACTAATGGTATCTAATCTATTATGTTGAAGCAGTTCTGAGCCAGTGCACTTAAGCACTTTTACTCTTTCTTAACTCGAAATATTTTTAAAACCCCTCTTTACACCTTGACTAGAGTATTGTTTATCACTTCATCAGCCTAGGCAATAATGGACCTCAGATTCGCATGTACTTCTATCAAGCAATGATATGTAGTAATATACATTAGTTATTTAGCATTAGAGCACTAGACCTTGTTAAATTTGGAAGAGTTCATTCTATGGCATATTTTTAGTCGATGTTACCTTGTAGTGTGACAAGTTTATTTTCACGGGTAATCAGTTTATACATTTGCAGCTGTTTTTTATGTAAGAAGACATTTAAAAAGATGATAGATTAGCGTATCTCTAAATTTTTTTTGAAAACATAAGAATTCAATCTGCATTTGGTTATATTTTCAATCCCTATTTTTGTTTTAGATTACATTTCCTCTATTTCATTTAAATCAATAAATTACTACTAAAATTTCTTTATTTAAATTTAAAGTTTTTGGATATAAGATTTCCAACATTTTTTAAATATAACACTCATTAAAATAATATAAAATCTAGTCCTTTTTGTTTTTACACTACCCACTTGGAAATGGGTCACATTTTGCTCATTCGGTGCATTTAAAATAGTTTAAAAATTATATATGAATGTTCACTCACCTTTTTAAATAAACCTTTATAATGCTTAAAAGCCAGCCTACTTTAGTTTGGTTTTCTATATTAACTGTATTTCTTTTCTGTGTACATTTTTAATTAAAATTTGAAAAAAATAAAAAGACCTGTACACCGAAACTGACCCATAAACCCATACACAAATTAAGGTAGCACAAAGCTAAATTGTCAATTCAAGTGCTGACATAAAAAAGAGTAAAAGCATTTAAAGACCAAAACATCAAATAATAAAGTGCACTATACGAGGGGAAACCCACCCCCCTAGTATGTGTAAAATTAATAAATGCACTTCTGTGAAAACACTAACATTCAAAGTTATGGTTATTTATACACAGGGTTAGAAATGTAAGATAAAAAAAAACTTTCTAAAATATTAAAGTACGTAAACTTTTATGTTTGTAAAGAACTAAATATTTAATGGCTGTAACCATTAAAACATGTTTCCCAGGTTGTTGTTTTTGTATTCGGAAATATAAACCTGCTTGTAGTTTAACTATTCTGTGCTTATCAGCCTAATTTTCTCAATGAAATGCAATTGGTAGTTATTTTTTCACATTCTTGTATGTTCTTGAAAAGATCTTAAGACCACTTTTATACTATGACCGGTAAAAAATGGGCCAAAAATAATGAATTACCAAAAGCAGTAATCAATACTAACCATGTGGTTTTTTAAAAGCAACTGACACTTAGTTGTTTAGATTGATCTGTAGTTCCGGGACGTAGACCTGACAACTTTCAAAACTGATCCGAACAATTTCTCCTTACATGTAGTACATATGAAATTCTTATAGCGTCCTTATAGTGTAGACCTTTCGTTTAGTTAATGTTTTATACGTCGATTCCTTTTTTATGTCATGAATTATCGAAAAATGTTCAGTTAGTTTGAGTATGAATGAGTATATCCGCTCTTAACATTTTGAGACCACGTTTGTATGACAATGAGATTCTTTATATTTTCCGCCTGAAATGTTTAGAGAAATAAGTTGCTTTTTTCTCGCAACAAGAACTCTCTTTGCCCAGTAAAGTTTATGGTAGAGCTACATATGTATAGACGTATGTATACTTCCCAATAAGTGCTATAAGTATGGGTCTGCTCCTTTTTACATAGATCATCTATTATCATGCCCTAAGAAATGTGCCAACTTGGGTCCAATTGATTTATGGCTTCTTTCCATTAATGTTAACCATTAGTATATGTTACCTAATAATACCAATTGGCACATAATAGTACTATATACTTACTTAAATGTCTATAACAATCCGTTACCGTAACATTCCTCTACTATTTACTCTACTGCGTGCGCTTCTTCTCCAGTTTTGTACATCAAGTGCGGTTAGTGGTCCTTTAACTTGAATACACCACCGAAGATATTGTCTACCTCTACGCCTTTTCCTGTAACTACCGTTGCAGACACCTTTTTCGTTGGATCATCGTCATCGCTACTCACAACATAATCAAGCCAGTAAAGTCGCTGAATTATATCAATATCGTGAGTTTGTGTAGTTTGTGGTTCATTGAAATGAGGTAGTCGTCGTAAACTCGTAGTTCTAATTGGAAAAAATTAAAAGTATCTGTTATCAAAAATATAGAAAACTGTTCTCAAGTAATTTATATGTCTTATATTGAGGTTTTTCCGAGTTAGTATAACTGGGCACTTTTACTCTTTCTTAGCTGAGGGTCTTCTACAGAGTCTCTCCGTTCTCTTCACTGACTGAAGCTTCACTGACTGAAGCTTCACTGACTTTTCCATGACTGATCTAAGATTTGCATATCAAACTGTACGGCTATTAACTGCTAGTAAGATTAGATAGTGCTATGTAGAGCAGCTAAATTCAGTACATACAATCACATTGCAACTTTACTGACTAAATTTTCAATGCAAAGAAAGCATATATTTAATCTTTGAGGTTTATTATTGAATGTTACGATTTCACTATGGGTGAAGTAGTTTCTTTATGAAGCATATATTTTAGCTAAAGTATTTTCTAATACAAACTATATATCTAAATTATATGTTATATTAAATTTGATTTTAATCTCCGTTATGAAGACAGTGACTGTTACTTAATACTAACTTTTGTATGTAGTATAGTCTCTCATAGTAGTGGATTGCAACAGCAAATTTTTTTTATATTATTATTTTTAATTAATTTAATTTTTGACTGACCATACAGATGCTTCCAGTATTCCCAAACAATGATCATCATTGTTCTTGAAATTATTTTTCATATTTTATAAATCATAAAAATTTAATATCAAATTTTATATCAAAAAAAAAAAAATAAAAAAATGTTTTGTTGTTGCAATTCACTACTGTTCGAAACGTCTCTATAAAAATTATATTGCATGCGATCGAATACTAAACTAGAACTCTTCAGATTGTTGTTACCCTGTATGTTCATCATACGCACCGTTGTACTTCGCCACATATAAATTGTGCATGCAAATATTTTGTTTAATACAAAAATGCACTTTCTTTGCGAAGAAGAAATAATAACAAAATGCAAGGTAGAAGCGTATGCACAGCAATGAAAAGGATGTGCAAATAAAACGTTGCAATTTCTGGCACGCAAATATTATGCACTTAAGAATATGCATATACATGACCGGCAAATATATATATATAATATATATATATATATATATATATATATATATATATATATATATATATATATATATATATATGCCGAAGCAATCAGCGGTTTTGCAGGATATGCAACAAGAAACCGGATTAAATTTTTTTATGAGATGCAATCGCACTTTTATTTCGTTGTTTCTGTTGTATTTTCATTACTTTTTTCATTACTTTTTTAACAATTTATTAAATATTTTTTTTTGTGTACTTCTCTTCATTTATTTATAATAATAATATTTTATTTATTTTGTTAAAATTTTAAATGCCATAAAATCGCAACGCACCAAAGGAATTTTTAAGAATGTGAAACATGCACTGACATGTTTTCACTGAGTGGTTTGCACAGGGATGTGTCATTCATTTTTGTGGTTGCCGATGTTTATTCCTTTATCCTGGCTGACACTTTTCATTTTTATATGAAAATATATCATTTTTTATTTTTCTCTTTTACCACCTGACATTAAAAATGGAAATTTACTCTAAAGCGCTAGCTGGTTCATTTTATTAATGTCAAAGCGAAAATATAAAATATAAAGATTTATATTTTTTATATTTTCTTATTTTGTTTCCTCTGTTTTTTATATATAAAAAATGCTAACAAATACTAAAACCATATACATCAAAGATTGTCCTTAATGCATAATATTAAAGATATGTATATATATACCTCTATATATATATATTCTTAAAGTAAATTTTAAGTTAGGAAAGATGAAACAGGAATTTAATAATGCAGATTTAAAGTGAAAGGAAAAACTTTTTACACTTATACCATTGTACAGCCAATAAGAAGAATATTTAAAAAAAAAGAAAAATGTTTCTTCTAAAAAGAACAGTGGTGAGTAGTGGTGATACTTAAGAAGAACATACCCTCTTGTATATTAATATTATGTATGTATAGATAATAATAATGTAATCTATGTTTTTTTGACGATTAATAAATGAGCAATTGTGCGCAAACTTACCATGTCTATCACAAAGTCCTTATTACTCTAACACATACTAACTTATGTATGCTTTTGCATACATAAGGAGGTGTAGAGTACCACGAGCTCCTAAAACCTGGTGAAACCGTCAATGCTGGTCGCTATGAACAACAAATGATAAATTTGAACCATGCATTGATCAAGATAATTCTGCTCCATAACAATGCACCTGCACACAAAGCAAAACGGGTTCAGGATGCAATCAAAACACTTGGCTGGGAGCTGCTACCCCACCCGCCGTATTCACCAGACTTGGCTCCTTCCGATTACCATTTGCTTTCATCGATGGGACACGCATTGGCTGAGCAGCACTTTGATTCCTACGAGGAGGTCGAAAATTGGGTGTCTGGTTGGTTTGCTTTAAAAGACGAACAATTTTTTTGGCGTGGTATCCACAAATTGCCAGAAATGTGGTCAAAATGTGTAGAAAGCAATGGCCAATACTTTAAATAAAATGTTTTTTACTTTCATATTAATAATTAGTGTTTTATTTTCACCAAAAAACGCTCATTTCATACCGGTACACCTGGTAGTATAGGAAAGTTATAGTTGTGTACATTGATAAACTTGTTCAATAAGGAAAATGTGGTTAATATTCTCTTTTAAAATATGATTTTTAGTTCAATTAACACATTCACAATGTTGAACGATGAAATGGCACATTATCATCCGAAAAATATCAATTTTCTTCTGACGAATTGCTGGTCAAATATGAGGAATACTTTAAATTGGCAAAATAGTATTGTTATAAACGGTTTGTTCAGATGAAACGAATTACAGTAATTCCCCCTTTAACGTGGTACCCATATAACGCGTTTTCATATTACACAATTTCAAACTTCCGTATAACACGGATTTTTACAGTTCATAATTAGGTTCGCGTACCTTTGCACGTAATGTATACGAGATATACGAGAATACCCCTATAACGCGGAACCAATATAACGTGGGGAGATTACAGTATTTGTAGACAATGCCGTTGAATGGTAAAGAATCACGATTATCTTTATTTGTGATTTCTCCAAATATGATTTGGAATTTTGCTGCTTAGCTTCTGGATCATATGAAGAATATGTCTATATCACATAAATATATCATATGTCGTTTTTTGATCTCCTTGTTAACATTTTTCGAATGTGGAATTCTGATCAATTTATCATATATTCCAAATTTTTAGTCAATATGCGATCCATTTACGTTTCTAAAATATTTAGTTCCAATTACATAAATTGGCATGAAGAGTCTGACTAATCTTTGATGAATTTTCGAACGGTCTTTTGGTGGAATCTGTAGCAAATACAATTGCTCAGTTTTGTAGTGATAACACAAACCTTCTATAACTGTCGGACTGTTTAGTTTGGAATCCACTTCGTATAACAACATCCTTGTATGTTTTGCCATACTAATTGTAAGATATTGCTAATCTTTTTTATAATACGAGGGCGGTTTGATAAGTCAGTGACTTTTTGAATTTCCCGCGCAGTTACTCCAAATGCAACAGTGCTGCCGTCAGCTATAATCTACCAGTGGGCAACTTTTAATTTTGAGCAAGCTACGTCGTTCAGTTGGTGTTTCATAGCCGTTCAAAGCAAACAACCTCGTGAATTCTTACGAAAGTGGAATAAAGTGAATTAAAGTGAATCCACGTATTGGGATACGAACTGCTACCCCATCCAGCATATTCTCCATATTTAGCCCCCAACGACTACCATATTTTCTGTTTCCAAACCTAAAGAAATGGCTGGGCGGTAAGAGGTTTGAGTCGAATAAAGAAGTCATTACCGAAACAAACGCGTATTTTGAGAGCTTCGAGAAAACCTATTATTTGCGGGGAATAAGAAAATTAGAAAAACACTGGACTAAATGTGTCGAGCTAAAAGGTGATTATGTAGAAAAATAAAATGTTTATTTGCCGAAAAAAATTTGTTTTATTTAAAAAGTCACTGACTTATCAAACCGCCCTCGTATTAATAAACATATATTTACAGAAAATTTAGAACAAATAGTAAAGTACAGCTTATTTAAATTGAAAATGTAGTGGATAAACTTTATATGTCTAATAACATAACTTCATGGGAAATTGAATAAGTTTGTTTCAATCAGTAATTCAAACTGTTTCGATTAAATTTTGCTTCTGGTATTTTATGAATAAAACTTAAACTTTTTCTTGTTCAAAGCAGAAACTTTGTTGCTTTGAGAAAAAATCACTCAAACATGCTCAAGTGCAATATTTATTTCTCTGCCAAAACAGCCGAAGGAGCTTATTTTGTAGGATATTAATACTGCTGAAGGATACTGCAATGTACAATAAGTCAAAATATTCTTATATTAAAATTGTTTTGTATTGAAAGAAAGCAAAAGTAATTTTAAATTAAACAAATGCTGCCTTCATTTCTTTAGTACCGCTCTGTACTATAAGGACAACAAAAGAAAAGCACAGTTTCATTTCGAATAAAAATACACAAAAACCTTGTCTATATTGTACATATGTGTTTCTTTTATGAGTGTTTTATGTAAAATTTTATTTTATTTTTTTAGTGTTTCTCTCAAGCAATGCAGTAGTTAGAGTTCTCCAATTCTTAACAATTCTTCAACTCTTCACGCTAAGATCCTACATTAAAATATGTGTGTCAACGGACTTATCTTCATTAAAGTTTCAAATATGCGTGGATAAATTGATGAATCGATACCTCTGACAATATTGAAAACAGATTTTAAAGAGAAAGTTTGACATATTTTTGATACTAGAGAGGTTATTATATCTCGGTTAAATTGAAATAATAGGGTCGAGCCATTCGTGTTTTGTTAAAGGTTAGGTATGTTAAATCCGTACGATACATAACATTCAAGATTTGAAATTTTCACTGCCATAATAATTTGCTAATCATATTTACTTTTAAAGACAAAAACTTCCAGTGCTTTAAATATTTCTCAAGTTATTTTTGTTGTCTAACACTGAGAGATCTTTCAAGCAGATAACATTAAAAGATTTCCAAAAACATATATAGTACTACTAAGAAGATTACAACCCTCGAATATCGCAACTTCTCGGTTGTTGCAACCTCTTAACTCTTCCCGGTATTACCTTTGATATTGCAACTTTGAAAATTGACTACCACGAATAATGCAACTTTTGCTAATTGTTTTCATCCGTTGCATTCTTAATATTTTATTTGTCACTTATGTGTATCGATTTGCTCAATTATGTGTATTATTTGCTATTATCAAGTGGATAAAGTTATTCTATAACAAAAGTCTGTTGCAGCGTATAATCGCAGACGATAACAGCGACCTACAAAACAAACTCAAATCATTTGATCAAATCTATGCTAATGCATGGAAGAAACTTCCATAATATGTTTTTCAAAAAGCTTTTCAAACCTTAAAACTAAGTAACGGTCACTGGACTGATGATTTGCTTCATGAATTTATTCTAGATAATGTTATTTCTCAACAAGATATAGATGAGTGGGAACAAGTTTATGAAAACGTGACAATAAACGTGACACTTAACACGTCCATACAATGGGTTGAGAAAAATTCCATATTTCTTACTAAAATTTTCATACTTAAAGATCTCAAAGATAAGGCAGTCACAATGAATCTTAATTGCAATAAAAAGCAAGCAAGCATATATATTCATATTATTTTCTAATAAACTTTGTGTTAATGTCTTTTCATTTGATTTTAAAGTTTTAGAAGCACTAAATAGATAGAACTCGATTATTCCAACAACCTTAATTATTGCAAAATCTTCGAAGTCTATTAGTTGCAATCTTCGAGGTCGTACTTGATATGTATGTTTATAAACTTATCCATTTAAGATAGACTTAAGAATACTTAAATATAATAAAGCGAACCGTAGAGTTGTTTCGCACCGTAGAGAGAGAGAGAGAGAGAGGAAATGAGAACGGTGTTTTATGTTGTTCGGAAATATATTATTTCTCTACATGGGCTAATATGTGTGCGGATGTATGTGATGGTAGTGCAAGAGAGGTAGAAAAATTTTTAAAGTGTAAGATTCGATGGCGAATTCAATGAATTGCGAATTTTGTTTATATTCGATTATGCCAAATTTTCGAAAATATTAAGCCTTTACTTAAAAATGTTCGAACATCATAATTAGTTCGAGCATTTCCTATTATATGTATTTGTATAAAACAAAATGAAAATAATATAAAACTTAAATCAAATTGAACCTTCTATTTGAAGTCTTCTATCTAAATGTTCGAATTGAAGTATACTTGAACTGCTTGAGCATTACGATACTCGAACTTCTAGAAGCACTATTTTTGATATTACTTCAAAGGCAAAAACAGAAAAAACCTTTCAATTATTTTCATTTCATATTTTTATATACTTTTTTCCTGTTTTTCTGCTTTATATAAAGAGTTAATAATCCGATATTACTAATTAAGACAAATAATAAACATGACTGCGAAATATTCTGCAGATACTTACATTTCGCATCCTTTTCAAATCACTGATAAATCTACTCAACTACTCCAGTACTCCACTACATCTCAGTTGTCGTCCACTTTTATTTCCGTATTATCCTCTTTAATACATACATACCATCCATCCTCCTACATTTTCTTACTTTGCTTGTATGGAATCTGAAGCAAGATTAATGATGATAACCCTGACATTTAACGTCATCTTACCATTCCATTTCAATCGCAATTCACAGCATTGAGACCTTTTCTTTGTGAAATGTGAAATTTCTGAAGATTAAAAGCTTTGGTATTTTATTAAGTTTTTTAATAATAATGTACGCTTTTTGCACACTTTCAATCTGAAGGAATGGGAAAAGGATAGTACCGTCAATACAGCAGAAACTTATACTCATAGAACATATTCCTCTTGCAAATTGTATAAAAAAATTCCTGAATATATTTGGCTTCGCTGAGTTATAATTATTAATGAACGTTGAAAATGATTTCTAAAATTAATTTGCAAAAGGTTGAAAGGATTTTAATAGATAAAGATTGTAAAAGGAAAACTCTTCTAATATATAAACGTAATTTGCATAACTGATTGAATAATTAAATTGGTATGTACTCTAAGCATTTTTTTACACACACACACACAGAAGGTTAATATATTTTTTTTATATCCTTTACTTAAAAAAAAAAAACTATTGATTTTTTTTTGTTATTATGGAACTTTTTCATTATCAGTTTTCTATTCTATTCAGTATTTACTAAGTTCATCTCAAAAATGCCACAAGAATCTTGCACTCTAAGTGTTGAATTTGAGTGAAAACTTGTTATTTAAAAAATTTTTTATTTTGTTTAATCTGTTTATTTTATTCTGTGCTCTGTGCTCTGTGTGCTGTGTTCCATCATTTTATTTTTTTTACTTTATTTGGTTACATACACCTTCAACTTTTATAATCCATAACTGAGAAATCAACTTTTTATCCCCTAAAAGTGGAGATTGTGGCTTAAATGTGCGCTTAAATGATTTTCCTTCAAGGGTTGTGCTATTGAGTATTTGACCGACCGGATGTAGTTGTAGTCATGGAACGGATGTGGGCGCTGAAAAAACGATAATGGAACAAATGCTTTGGAATTTTCCTACACACTCTGTAAACAACACATTTTTATTTTCACTTTTTATTATACGTGCTTTGAAATACTTTTAGACGACCTGTTGCGTTACTTTATATGTATGTATTATCCTTTTGTTTATGTCAGTAGGTCTGTGAACTACTGTGAATATCTACTTCGTGTCTAATTGTCGTGTCTTTATGTCCATTTTACCATGTATATTAATTTGTACCTGGCAGTTGTAAGGTCCTTAGTTGTTAAAGTGCGTGCCTGTTTATATTAAATGAAAAGTTAGGATTTAATGTCTTACTTCACTTCAACCCACAAGAATATATTGCTTATTTTATTTACATAGCAAATAAAATTTATAAGCAACACGTCATAATATATATGGAAATAATGATTATGATAGAAAACTTCCGTTTCACATTTGTTAATAAGAATTTAAAACTATACTTCTTAAACTTATATGTCTCTTACTATGATTTATTTTGATAATAATAGATCCTTTCTAGCTCGAGAATCACTATACTTTTAAATTTTAAGGCAAATATTATTAGTCTATAAATATCCAATAAAAAGTCAATAATATGCAATTTACTGAAATTAAAGTGATATGAAATTAACTTATATTAAGTTTAACCGTAGTTCTATTCATCCATTATGCTGTTTGCATGTGTTCTTTTCGCCTTTTCAATACATTCAGTGTACAAAGTATCCGGAATTGATAATATAAAAATGCACATAAAAAATATGGTCTATTACAAAGCAAAAATTTTCTTATTTTAGTATATAAAATATTTCTAAAAATCAGGAATCAGATATGAAAAATATGAAGATATAATATTAACAAAGTTTTTACTTTTCCATAATTGGGTTTTTTTATATAAAAATAACCCACTAAATTTTTTTTTGTATTAGTTAAAACACATTAAATCCTTCTATTATAAACAACTACTGTCTTGAGGATGTAGAGAAGCATCATATCAACAAATGGTGGATCCAGTGCTGACATTGAGAATCGTACCAAGAAGTCAAAACAAACGTTTGGTCGCTTAAATAAAGTCTGAATATCATTTCAGCTATCGCACCGGACTAAAATACGAATATTTAACTTCAACATAAAATCTTGCCTCGTGTATGGATGTCAATCTTGGAATACTACCGAAAACGGCATCAATGCACTACAAGTTCTTGTAAATCAGTCATTACGCAAAATTGTTAAAATATTCTGGCCAAATACAATTTCAAATGAACGTTTATGGTCTTTAACTCAACACCTATAAGAACCGAAATCAAAAAACGATATACAATTTTTAAATATATACGTATATATATGATGTATCTATATACAGTAGATCTTTGGTAGGCCAAATGTTCAGTAATTCGGAATTAGGACAGAGTTGGAAAATGCACAATGTGTAAAGTCTGGTTAGATCAATGATTTCCTTATCCAGATCATATGTTATGAAAATTTATTGTTTATATGCTTACACATATGTAATTTTTACTCACCTATACGCTTTGTTTGCCTTTACCATTTATCATGTGGGTGTGTAACTTAATGTAATTGATTAATTAAATACGCAGTGCCTTAAGCTTTATTTAGTTATTGTTGTTCAAATAAATATATAAACATATATTAGACTCTCCCTGGCCCTGGCTTTTCAATATGACTATCGCAAGGTGAATGTCTCAGTAATTCGAATTGATCTTAATTTTATTGGAATCGGATAAGCAGAGCTCTACTGTATATCTATTGTTGCCCCTGCGGGTAAGGAATTAGAATATTTCCGAGGTAGGCTTGCCTGTCGTAAAAGGCGACTAAAATCCCGGCGCTATGCCGATGGTTGGCAGAGTCTTAGTGGCTCTGGTGGAAAACCAAACTTTCGTGGGAGGAATGATCGGTATTTTTATATCATTCATTCAGCGTGGAATTGCGTATTCACCACCGGGTGCTGAGACCTGAAGATCAGAAGAAATATTGTAGGTCTTACTCCTTACCTAGGAGGAAGTTATATTCAAAACATGTAACTTGGTGTGTTTATCGGCGCATTATCTTGATACATGTATTTGTAGAGCCTTCATGACAGGTACCAGCGTTAAACAACACTGTTTACTGTATATCTATTGTCTTCTTGTCAGGAGGGAAACTATTCCTGAATTCAAATTTATAATTTTAATTGATACCGGCGGAATTCCTCAGATGTCCAATGGGGCGTTTATCGGCGCAATATACCAATACATGTTTTAAGAGCACCGTGGTGTTGAGCCTTCACGGCAGGTAATCATGTGAAATAACTCTGGTCTTCTGTATATATATATATTGTAATATCTCGTATATTTCACTTGATCTGGATATTATATCTTTTTATTTAATCATATTATGTTCGGTTCATTGGTTCGACACTGTAAAACATTGATTAGGTTCAAAACCTGGTTTATCTGGTCTTTCCACCATCAGTTCGGTTTAGCATGGATTTTTACTGAACTGCCTGGAACTGCGAATAGTGAAATTAGTCGACTACATAGCAATTGCTTTTATAAAAGTATTACGAATATATGTTGACTCTGTTATCTAAATTTAGTTGTTACTCCTATACAAATTAATGTTGTAATTATAAGTATTCATATAAAGAAAAGGTTTTTCTTCCAATATATTTGCACCGATCTTAATATATAAAAACAATAAATGTGTTTACAACGGATGGTGCCATAAAATGATAATAGTTGCATTATTTAGTAAAGAATCTTTCTTTGTGATTTTATATGAATGAAGCAGGGCTCAACGACTCTTCAGATTTTAAAATAAAATATATAATATTAAAAATGTATTTTAAATATTTAAAAACGTGCTCTCGTCCCTCAGCATTTGTATTTAATAGAAATAAAACTTTATTTAAAACTGCATGATTCCGTTTTTAAACCATTATTATTATATAGAATTTATTCAATTTGTATGATTTACAATTTATCATATCAAAAAATTTTTAAAAAATATATTTTTATTTTTTATGAAACCAATTTTCATTGAAAATTATCAAAAGTTCAACATTTTAACATAATTTATTTTATTTTTTTTTCTAACCGAGCTGCCAAATCTGCTTGAGGGTGTATATCTCCACTAACAGGAAATTCTTCTGCAGCGGAAATTTAAACAAATTACTTTAGCAACTGAAGAAAATCTTATTGAAACACCGCTGCGAGCCAAATATTTCAATTCGTTTGAAAACAATTAACTGCAATCAGTGCTCGTTAATTTGGTCATGTCATATTCAAACCGAAGCGTAAACAAATTTACCAAGCCCTCGACGCTGAACGTGAACGTTTCTCTTCATTTGATTATCCCTGAATGCATGTCAAAGCATGGAAGTTTGAAATTTATAGTCCTTGGGCAGCTCTTTGTGTGCATTGTCCTGTGCAGTGAGCATTTTATATTTTGTTTATGTGAACCGCAGTTTGACTGTTATTTACTTGATATTGACTGCAGTCAAAGTCAAGGACAATTTAGAGTATTACAGCCTATTCTTATGGTCAGTTCATGTAGTCCATTAAACGCAATTATCAAGGGCAATGAAGCAAAAAGTTATTTATCAATTGATTTAATCAATATTTTGCTCTTCTGCAGAATAATCAACCCTCTAAATAGCGAAAGCTTATTTGTTTTTATTTTTTATAGTCAACAATTTATTTACATTGTCCATATGCATATCACTACATATTCTCTCTGTTTTTCGATTTCATTTTAGGTTGCATACTGGCTGAACTATACACTGGTTTTCCATTATTCCCGGGTGAAGATGAGGTCGAACAATTGGCTTGTATCATGGAAGTGCTCGGTCTACCACCGCGCGATGTTGTTGCATCAGCTACACGCCGTCGTTTGTTCTTTGATTCACGCGGGACCCCACGTTGCATCACCAACACTAAGGGACGTAAACGTTCACCAGGCACCAAAACATTGTCACAGATTTTACTCTGCAATGATCGTTTCTTCATTAATTTCTTACATCGTTGCTTGGAATGGGATCCAGCGGAACGTATGACACCTGAGGAAGCAGCACATCATGAATTTTTGCAGCCATCTTCTTCGAGTCGCCATCGTAACTGCCGTATGAGCACATCTTCGTCGACTGGAGGTCTCAGTAGCTCGTCACAAAAGTCTTCTTGCTATAATTTTGCTGAAATATCACCACCAGTAGAGAATAGCAGTGTTCCCAATAATGGTAATGGCCCATTGGTTGCATCTATAACTAATACTACAGTTATAAGTAATGCAGCTATTACAAATACCACAAAGCAAGGACAACGTACAACGAAAAATTCTCATCCAAATAACGGTATGCATATGATGATGCAGTCATCTAGCCATTTGCCTGATATTAAACTGAGTGCAAGTGACAAATATAATAGCATGCAGAAGGTAGCTGTACGTTCCAAGATTGCTTCGTCTGTTTCTGATCTCGAATCGGTGCCACAATATTCTTTACATCGCATGTATGGCGCAGATGGCTCCAATGGTGCCAGTGGTGTCAGTGGTACAACTGCACATGGCCACGCACAATCATCCACACGTAAGCATTTGATTACTAGTGGCAATATCGGCAATACAGCCAGTAAATATGGCGCCACTACCCTATCGCACTCGCACCACAGCGGCAGTCATCACAGCGGCATGGCTAGCGGCGTTAGTATTGGCAATACCTTGCAGCATAACAATAACAATAACAGTAACAGTAATAGTAACAATAATAGTAATAATAATAATATGTCACACTCACAGTCCACTGGTGATGTGTCAGCAATTTTTGGACGTGCTTGACTTCGCGCCCGACCCACAAAACTCGAGCTCAAAAAATGCAAACTAGTCAATATGGTGGATTTTTGGAGCTAGAAGTGGAAGTAAGGGGGAGTTTAGGGGAGTATAGGAGAGTATATTTGAATGTGCGTTGAAGTATGAAATCAGCGTGTGGTGATTTTATGTAGCTGTGTTGAATATAACTTTGTAATTTGAGGTGATGAACTTTCCTCTCTTTCGTTTTTTCTTATTAATATTTATTTTTGTTATAGAAGTGAGACTCTTTTAATATTTACATAATAAATGTGTGTTCTAACAATATATATATATTTAGATTCCTTAAATCATTTATAATATAGTATGGTGTATATGTATAAAGGTTACATAAATTGCGCTGTGGTGAATAGAGCAATTGTTGTGGCACACTTGAACAAAGCACAATATAGCTTTAATTTTTTTTTGTTTTTTCCTTTTTTTTTTTAGATATATAGATACTAAGAAAATTATTAAATCTATTAGAACTTAAGTAAAGAATTTAAGCACAATGTTGTAGTGTAAATACGGGATTGTGATTTATTTTCGTACTGAATTGAGTGGACTCCAAAAAAAACAGAATTTACGTAATCTTATTAGATTTTGTATAGTCTAGTTCTTAGATAAGTGACGTGCATGTTATTTTTTGTGAGTTGAAAAGGCAAGAATAGTTATATTATTTTTCACCATATTATGGTGTAGAAGTAATCTACAGTTCTTCAGGTATTGAAACTGACAGAGGGAACGCGTGTAGTTAGTTAAAAGTAAAGTTAAAGGAAAATGTCTATGTCTTTATTTTATGCGACATAAATACATTTGTGTAATGAATATAAATATCTGCATTATCAAATATCTATAAGTAGTATCTATAAGTAACTATAACTAAGAAAGTCTCACTTCTCAAGAGTACTCACCTCAAAATATATCATTAATTAATTAAAATATCTTATTTATAAGTACCAAATATATAAACAATAATATAGCTGTGGTGAACATAACTAATATAAATTGAATTTTTTCTACGAACATAACAAAATTATTTAATTAATAGTGAATATTTTAATCGTTCTTTTCGATTTATTGCTGTTAATAAGTAAAAAATTAAAAACAAAATAAAACTTTTATCGTATTTAAATATAAGTAAAATAAAAAACTATGTCTGTCACACACACTATGAATACAATAAATAAGCTCATGTATTGGTTGCATATAATGACCCTGTATACTATAAGCAATTAAATAGTAACAAAGAACAATGTTAGTAACTTTTCCCACATTTTATACATAAACTGTCATTTTATAGACCAGATATGTAATTTTTATTGCCAATTAAGAGTAAAAAAATTAAACTAAATTTCTACATATAACAAAATATATAAACTTATTATTTTTACATAAAATAACACTATATGTATGTTGTATGTATGTATATTAATTAAGTGGAACTAATTCACGATCAAATAATTATAGTAAAAATATATATTAAAAATAAATAAAATATACCACTAAATAAATTATTAAAATACATATACAGTATATGAAAGTAGCGCAGTGAAGTGAGGTTAGATACTTTTTATTAACGAGATGACAAATACTATATATTATTTATTAAAATTGTGTCGATGTAACCGAAACTTTTGAAGCTAAAGAATAATTATTTTTTACTTATGCAGAAATCATGCTTTGTTTATATTAAAAATTTTATGTATAATTTTTATCCCAAAGATTTTAAAATTGGAAATTATGCGCTAAAATTATTTGTTTTTTTTTTTTTTGTTTTATTGCTTGATTTATAAAAATCTTGAAAAAAGCTTGATTTTTTAAAAATTATATTATTTACTGTCGAAAATTTATAGAGAAACGCCAAGGAAAAGCCAATGAAATTTTGTAGTTGTACCATGTCAACTAAAAATTCTATTCAAATTTGTTTCATTATATGAATTGATGATTAGTAAGTAAATATTAAGTAGATATATCAACTAAAAATATTTAATTTAACAATAATAAGAATAATTAAGAAAGATTTTAAAACTCTCACAGCACTCAAATAAAGAAAACAAAATATCAAAGCGAAGTCTTCGAATTTAATATTTAAATAATTATATATAAATATATTAAAAAAGAAAACATTATTATTATAAACAAACCATTATATGAACATATTACAAACAAATACAAATATATACAGAATATATGTATATATTTTATTATCTTTCATTTTCAAACTATGTAAACTATTTTATGATTTAAGCAAAATAAAAAACAAAACAAAGTGTTTTATTTAAAATGTTTTTATTTTAAGATATCAAAATATTTTTCTATAAATTGTAATTTAACGTCAGAAATATTTTTTTTTTTTTGTGGTGAGGAGTTGGAATGCTTTATGCACCGTCAAACCGACCGTCGTCGGAGTGGTGTGCCCTACTCACTAACATTACTATGTAGTATACGGACTAAAATACCCCCTCGGAACCGCTTTCGCATTACTTCAATGGTCTCTTTTATGTTGGCATTTCAAGCCACGCTCTCTTGATTTTCGATCTGCGTCCAAACCACCACTTTTCATCGCATTTTTATTATACTTCTTGTTCTAGTTTCTAGTTCTCCTTTCTAGATCTAATTTCTTGGTTTTGAGAACTTGATCCACATATGACTCTATCGTTCGCCAACTCTCTGGGTTCGCTTTCATCTTTTCCACTATATTTACGGCATTTATAGGTCCAATCTGCGCTATTATCTCTACTCTATTTGTGAGCCACCTATTATAGTAAAAAACGTCAGTTATAATAGTAGTGACTATTTTACTTAATAGAAACTATTTATTGTATTTGATAGAGAGGTTTCAGATAAGTAGTGAACTACAACAACAGACAGTTCTTAATTATTTAAATTTTTGGCTGACCATACAACTGTTTCGAGTATTGCCAAATTCACAACATCAGTGGTTTTGGAATTATTTGTTGTAATTAAACATTAGTAAATAATTATTATTGAGACTGCAAGTACCAGGAATCGAATCGAGTCCGACCAAATGTGAAACTTGATTTTTTTTTGGAATCTAATCATTTCCAATTATAATTTTAGTTGTCATTTCCTTCACTTCAAAATCACATTAATTGAAATAAGCCAAAATGCGATCTTGCCTACTTTTAGGCAACGTTTGCCTAAAAGTAGGCAACGAAACAGTTTCACAAAATTATAATCTTCCCAATATTTAGATTTGATAGTGATGATTTTTAAATTGGTTACTTAAACTAATGGCATTTGTTGGCCATATTGCGTTGAAGAAAACATATGTATATATATACAAATGATAAATGCACTGTTAAATTTCCATTTTGCATACATTTTGTATATATATATATATACATATTTATATATGTAAGATATATTATTTCATTTATTGATAAAGTAAAAATTATGATAAAATATATATGAAGATACAATATACAAATAAATTAATTAAACTAAATATGACCACAACTTCACTACCTCTCCGACGGACTACTTTACGATTGCCTCTTCTCTACGACCAAATTGCTAACCTCCTATCCCCGTAACCACTGGCCTTACCAACTAATTCCCGAGTATATGTCGCGATATATCCTAATAAATATCGAATGTTTTATTTGTTGGTGGAGTTTTGAGATATACGCTTTACAAATCATTTTACACATAATATATGGTATATATAAAATATAATAAATGAAATTTATATGTGCTTTTGTTTTATGAAATATTATTGAACGCCTCAAGGTATGAAGTACTATTGTTTTTATTATTATATTTTTATTATTGTAAAGAAAACTTGTTATATTTAAATGAACATTTATTAAATTCAGAATTTATGAATTGATAAATTCAATTGATATTATTCACGAAATAAAATAAGCAATATCCTAAGGGTGTGGGCATTTCGGGAACTTATTTTATAGTGCTGTTACATATATTTATTTATTATTTGGACACAAAAAGGTGCATTGACAGTTTGTTTTGGCAATTATTTTTTACTTCTATTTTTTAAAAATTCATTTAGATTATATATTATTTTATGTTAACCTTATTATTTTTAGTAATACACGGGTACTGAGTTTACGCAGTTTTATTTACTGATACAAACAATTTCAGTTCGGTTCAGATAAATTTCAGCTATTCAGACAGAGATCTTATAAGCATCGTAGACGATGAACTAAATACAGAACCAGAACTATTCGAACTATGTACTTCAAATACATACCCATATGTAGTCTGTTACTTGGAAGAACTGTTGAAATGTGCCCAGTTTTTGATAATGTTTAAAACACTAGCAACGACTAGTTACTATACTATCATTAAGGTATAGTGCACGCCTTTTATCTATTGAGCTTTCAAATTTGCAAAACGATGTCGCTCTTAGCAAAACTAGAAACCTAAACCAATTGTGGTTTAAAATTCGATATTTAATGAAGAAATTCTTCCTATAAAAATGTATTTAATATTTGATATATATATAAATAAACGTAAAAAAGGTCTTGGAAGAGGTCACTATATTAAATCACGTTCCATTTCATTTTGTGTTTATGGTATTCCTCCGTTAAATGATATATCTACGGAGGCTTCGCTTGTGTTTTCATCTGTTATATACATAGTAGCCCTGTTTTTATAATATATTACAATGATATCTTCAGCATACACCGACGTCCAGCTCTTAAATACTTAAAACCATGTTATGCCGACAATTATATTACGAGTGATCACAACAACTTTATATTTTTCCTGGTCATGACCACCAGTACATGTGAGTGCGGTGAGTCAAAGCACAATTGTCAATTTCGTATTACTAATATTTGGATTTGAGTAATATTTCATAAAAACACTCATAATTTCTTTTTAAACGCGTAAAGTCTGACATTTGCACTGTTACCAAAATTTATCGAATATATTTTGCATTTGATTTAAGAGATCAAACAAATTCAGAGCTCTGTCTGCAATATACTTTTATGTATATCTTCATTTCTGATATGCCATGAAGTTTTTAGCATACCTCTCAGAACAATTTTTTGATAAGTTTGGCAGCATTGCCACATAAAACATTACCATAAAGTAGTTTAGGTCTCATTACCTGCCTAGAATCAGATATGGTTTGTATTTTTTTAAACAGTTATCATCCGGAGATGCAGGTGCGTTATACTCTACTTATTTTGCACAACTTAACGATGTTATAGAATATAAATGGTTCATATAATGTTTACTGGTAGTGATACTATTTACGAACGACTTTTATTAGATATTAAATGCCTTCTCATCATTTCATTCCAATTGGATTTCTAGATATTTTGATCGATTTTGCATCCTATATGGTATTTTTTGTTACTGTTGTTCACTACAACAGAAAAGAACTGAGTTGTACACTACGTGGTTCACTATTTATATTTTGAGCCTTGGTAACACTGGTTGTTGTCAGGTGTCATCTGACGTTAAAGGACATATCAAGTCCTCAAAAATATACTTCAGTTTCTCATTCCACTTAATCATTTGATGCAACTCTCTTTCCCTGCAGCCATCTTGCAAGTTTGAACACAGGTAATAGTCACTGGAAACCAGATCTGGAGAATACGGTGGGTGAGAAAGCAATTCGTACTATAATTCGTTTCATTTTGCCATGAATTTCATTGACGGAGTTTCATTGAACGAGTGTATTATCTTGCAAAACCAATTTTTTTTTGTTCGACAAATGTGGTCGCTTTTTCTTGATTTCCTCATTCAATCCATCCAATTATATGTAATAGTAGTAGTAGTACAAATAGTCCATGCAAACTATTCTACTTGAATCTCAAAATATGGAAGCCAAAATGTTTCCAGCCGAATATTATTGTTCGTAGGAGCATTATCCCCAGATTCTACCCATTCTTTCTACCCCGGGCTTGTTGTTTTCCCTCAGCTGTGAAGTAATGGATCCATTCATCAATTGTCACTACTCGACGCTAGATTGTCACAGTCACCTATATAGTTCATAAACATTTCCAAATAATGTGTTGAATGACGAAGTGGTTGGCGGTTTTGGTCAATTGTGAGCAAATGCGGCACCCATCCTGCCGAAAGCTTTTTCACACCCAAATATTCAAGTAAAATATTCAAAACATGTTTATCTCTGCTATCTGCTATCTCACGCAATTTAATTTTTGGATCATCTAACACAATTTGATGGATTTTATCAATGTTTTTTTCTGTTGTGACTTTTTTTGAACGACCCGGACGCTCTTCATCAAAAGCACTCGTATGTGACTACGTTTAAATTCACTTTTCTAATATTTTATTGTTGTTAACGATGATTTAAGATTGCCGTAAAAAGAATCCATTCCCAATTTAATTGCATCGTTGTTCTTTCTTTTCAAATGGAGACATTTTATTACTGAACAATATTAAATTTTTTGCATTTTATAAAAAATCACCAATGAAATAGGTTCACTATTTCAAAGATATGCAAAAAACTACAGCTGTCGTCTGAAACTTACCAGATGTACAAAATATAATTGATTTTTATTGTTACATTTTTCTTGTCGAGAATGACGCGTCTTTATGACGAAAAGAAACTATTTTAAAGTAAGACGGATTTGAATAGCAACGAAAAGTCAAGAACAAAAATTTAGTCACTTTATTGAAATTTGGCTAACCATACAACGCTGTTTCGAATATTGCCACGTACTCATCATCAGTGGTATATTTGTTGCCACCTGTTGTGAGGTCTGGTAATTATCAATCCACCTAATATATTGGTAAAATTATTAATTACTAATTTACTTACTGCTGTCCTTCTCTCCTAAGTGGAGCATTGGGCCTCGAGATAGTAAAAATAGGTGAAATATTAGATGTGGCAAAATATACCGAAATCCATGATATCTTTTATATGTAGTTCCCAAAGAATATTTTTTAATTTCATATGAACATACAAGACATGTCGAATTAAAATGGAAACTTTTACTTTCATGTTATAGGGTGCCTTAGTTATGCTGAAGATAATAACTCTAAAATTTAACCAGTAATATAACGAAAAAATAATGAGGATAGAGGAGAATGAATTAAACTTGAGTCGCGTTGCTAAGACGGTAACAGTGACATAAGTTAGTCTTTTACTATCATGAGTGTTCAATAAAAGTTAAATACGACGGTTTACTTCCATAGTACGAATGTCTTTTGAGCAGCTTGAATCTTTGAGTCTTTAAAAGTGACAGAAAGTTCAAACATTTTATATATTTATGTTAACTACATACATATGGGCATAAAAATGGTGTAAATATCAACCAAGCTATCAATTTTATGTGGACAGATAGTTAATAGTTATTTCTTTGGTATGCAAACTTTATTTGAATTTTTTTATCGCTCAAAAAAAAAAAAAATAAAATTAAACTAGTTGTTAAATTACTTATTGATTATTTAATAATATATATTCACATATATAATATATAATTGCATGCCGAGATAAAGTCTATAATAATGTGAACTCTCGCACGCGCACTCATCCATAATTTTAAGTAGCATCAAAAGTGTTAATCGACTATCAATCAAATTAAATCAACATAAAATTTTGCAACGGTTTCCTTTGATTTATCCAATCAAAACTTAATAATTAACTACGAATTTGTGGATCAAAGCAAACTTGGGGAATAAGATAATCAGTATAACCAACGGTAAGTAACGAATATCTTAAAGAAGCTACACTTCAGCTCGACACATGTTAAGTGGTGTGTAGATCTAAAATATATTAGCAACTGTAATATTTTTCAATCAAAATATTCTTCATAGACATTGTACAACCAATGTATATACATACATATACATAATACAAAAATTTATATGTATGATAAATCTCAGTAGGAAACGGATCGATCCGTCATCGAGGATGTCCATGTCTTGCAAACATAGATACATGCCTGCAGACCGATCCACGCAAGTGTATGACGGTCTTCGAAGACATTTTCGAACAAATTATCCAAATGTTTACAAAAATATTTTACGTACCTACATGTCTCGAAGACTAGATGCATCCATGTCTTGCATAGCAGACGCATTCGATTGAAAGTTCTGCGCTGATACTCTAATTTTTTTAATCTTTTCTTGTTTTTCTGCTCTTTAAATTGTAAATCTTACAAAATTCCGTAATTCTCCCTATAACGCTGTACCCTTATAACGCGTTTTCATATTACGCCCGTATAACACGGACACTCCCCCAAATAACGTGGGAACTCGTGCAGTTTATAATTACCTTCGCATACCTTTGCACGTGTATCGGCATAATACAGACACATAGGTTCCTGTGAAGACTACAAATGCGAGAGTAAGAAGAGAAAAAGAGAGATTTTCCACATTAATGTTTTGAGCAATTATTTTGCAAATTTGCTTAAACATGACAATGCAGTATTAAAGACCGTCTTAGAGACAATGTCTTCTAATACTACTTTTCTAACTAGGGTACTATCAAATATAGTTTATAATATGAATGGAGCAAAAAGAGGAAGTTTTCTTCCGTTATGTGTGATTTGCACGGAAATATTTAAAAAGTCGGGAAGGACTAGTGAAACTCTAACCTACCAATGATTAGGATGTAGAGCTCAGTCTCGGGAAACGATACTTACGCTTTATAGGTCCCTTATTCTTCCTGTGCTTCTGTATGATGCAGAAGCATGGACGTTATTACAGTATGATGAAGCAGCACTGCGAGTGTTCGAGAGAAAAGTTCTTCGTAAGATTTTGGGTCCTCTACGAGTTGGCGACGCCCACCGCATACGAATGAACCACTAGCTATATGAGTTTAATCACGACATATATATAATTCAGTGAATTGACACACATTGGCTTCGCTGGCTGGATAAAGATGTTGCAGCGAAAAGATATTTGGTAAGATTGGTGGAGGAAGACTTAAAGGCAGATCGTGTCTCCGGAGAAGTTATCAAGTTGAGGGAGCACTAACCGGACTTTATGTATAAGACTAGAGTCTGGAGAGACATGCTATGCCAGGTCGAAAATCCGTAACGGGTTGTTATGGCCAAATAAGTAAGAAAGCAAGTATAAACTTTAATATAAGATATTAAATACAAATATATATATGTAAGATAATTGTTCTACATGAAACTTCTTATAGTACTTGATTCTTTTGAAATAATTTTCAATCATTTGTAGCTCAGCCTTTATTTGACAGATGTTCGTTTTACAACAATCGAGAGTTTGAGAATTGTCCGCATCCATATTCCTTTGCATAACCGAACGCAAAAATCATGTAGTGATAGAGATCTAATTCACACCATGGACATCAGTGCTCATTCACGGGCAGAGCTAAAAGAGTTGTAGGTTGTGAGATGTGGTATTGTTCTACTAAAACCATATATCGTTAATTTCACTTCAAAAAGTAGGTATTTGTATATGGCTGTTGCTATAGCTGTTGTGAGGGCCTTTCATATTATCAGATCAAATTTCAACTTAATTTTATCGGCCTTGTCGAGTGATTTGGATAAGTATCAATTAGATCCAAAAAAGGTAGATCTAAACAGTACAATTTATGTAACTTCTTTTTATAATTATGGTAAATGAGATAATGATTATTATATAGGATTTTCACAGATATATATACAAGTACGTGTATTTCGTATTTCGTTGTCTTAAAATACCAATCACTGACGTGTAGTGTCATAAATCAAAAATCGATTATTGTAAAAATTTAATCAAATTCAATGTGAAAGAGCAAACGATGAAATAAGTAAGATGAAATACAAGATTGACAAAGTCTCATAAAAGTGCGTAACTTCGGAAAATACTCGTATATCATGAAAATGGGCAAATATATTATATAATGCCTATATGGTGAAAGGTAAGTTCCGTATTGGTCTTCCAGTAGATAAATCGAACACATAAAAATGAATGTTTTTAAAGAAATGCACTGCTACTTTAAATACTCATCAAATGATCTAATATTTTTTTTATTTAAGAGATAAATGTTTTTAGTGACTCCATTTTATGCTGCAAGTCTTCAGTGAAAGAAAAGAGTTATTTGAACCGAATATTACATTTGAAATAGATAACAGGGCATATACAAAGAGACAGTGAAAAAAAATATCTTGACATATTCTACCAATATTTGTGAATACATTTATTTTATGGATCTCATAAATGACCACTTTTAAGGTATATATTGTATCCACAGGGGCCTCGGAAAAAGTTATATCTATTTCATGAAACTTCAACTACACTTACCAGACAAAAAACGACTTTGTTTGTCTCTTATAACGTGAATAAGAGAATCTTTTAACAATAGAGATATTCACTGTTAGACGCACACCAGCTTTGGACGTGTCTTAAAATTCGAAATTGAGAATATTAATGATTCTAGAGAAGAAGAACAAGCAGTTCAATGAAGAAAGCCATTTATTAACTTAGATCGGGGAAGGTGGGTATTTCCAATAACGACTTTTTAGCGTCATAATTTAATTCAAAATGGCGCTCAGCAAAGCGTAGAAAAGCTGATGAAAGTTATCTTAAGGATTTTAATAATAGATATTTTTTTGATTTTTATTTTATTCAAAAATTGAATAACGACGAAACGCAACGACGCACATGGTTAGTTTCCTGTAAATATCAAAATAAAGTCTATTGCTTTCCATGTAAACTTTTTCGCACATGCAGACAAAGGTGGTAAAAGAAGGATTCTGGGACTGGAAAGATTTGAGTTGCTTATTGCAAAGATATTAACATAATCAAGGGCACAAAAAATGCCCTTGACAGTACCGGGATGTGATAGTGGTGCCAATATGGTCGGCATTGATGAAGGTCTTAAAGCAAAAATCCTGAACAGTAATCCTCCAATAGCATTGTTCACGCCTTGTGGATGCGACATTTGGAATTTGCTTTTGATTGTCTCACCTAATTCTACTACAACAGCGAAAACGTTTTTCGGGTTTATCAATAAAATCTTTTTGCCTTTTTCAAAGTCGAGCACATGCAAAGTAAGAACTTGCAAAAACTGAATTTGAATGGATCTTAAAATCTCTTTTTGAAACAAATTAGGAGTGTAGAATCGAGGCAATAAAAGTGAATTACCTAAGAAACAAAACTGATGATTGTAAACCTCTAATCGATTGTGAAACAGTCCTGAATGAAATGCGAATTTATTGTTGTAAAACACGTGTGCTATAAGCTTTTAATACGAGTGAACAATATAAATAAACTATGGCCATCGACTGAAGTAAACTTGAAGATCACTATAATTTCTACAAGAATTTATAGAATATAGAAAATTAATTACTTTGAACTATGAGTTACTTAAAAATGAGCGACATGATGTATCCGTCCGCCTCACTGGCTGGCTGGTAAGATATTAATAAAGGTATTTCAATATATAAATATACATGCATGTGTGTATGTGTGTACGAACTCAATGTGTATTTTATGTGTATAAGGTGTATAATTCCAACTGAAATCTACAGAATCCTTTTTATACTTCTTACACTATAAGATGCAAAAATACCATACCTTCAATTTCTTCACAAAAAATTAGGGATAACAACGGATATGTGTGTTACAATAGGATAATAAAAGAATATAGCTTAAAAAAGAAAGCCAATAATATTGAGTCCTGCACATCGCATGACTGATTACTTTTTTTGATATTCCGCTTACCGTACCTCTTATTTTTTTAGATACAGATGTAATAAAAAGTATAGTCATAGAACACATAGTATATTCCGTTTCTGAAGTATCAAACATCAGCGCTGGCTTCACTTACAATTTTAGTGATAAGTATTTCAATATAATATCAATTTGATCAAGTGGTCGATGATTTTATTTACAATCCGCAAAATCTTCTCTGAGCGAGTGTAAATGGTCTACATAAATTAGGCAACAGAACAACAATAAAATTTTCTCTGTGAATGACCGGCTTTGGCATCCAGAAGAAATAGATTTTTAGGAAGATACTTTTTTGACAGTTTATGAGACTGTTTGTCGGTAAAGACGAAAAACCTATTAAATTACCTAAATTCTATATTCTATACTATATTCTATACCTCCGAGGAATGTTAGCAAAATGGCGAGAAATCGCTAATTGAGGTATACGGTACAGTTATGCGCTAAATACGGATGTATACATTTTCTTAGTTCATTGAGTAATGAAAAAGCTTTTATGTTTCGAGTTACCATGGTGTACTTTAGTACTGAATAATGTTATGGTTACCCTGAAAAAATGTTCAGCTGAGCTAGTAATAAAATTTTAACCGAAAGAAGTCGCTACTAGCGCATTCCAGACATTTCAGATAACCGTCAAGCTAAAGAGCTGGTTCGTTTCCATAGTTACGGTAAGGTATCCTTCCTCAGCAGAACAGAGTTGAGATTGCTGGTGGGTTATTTAAAGGGTCACCACGGACTGCATTATCACCTTAACAAAATGGGTCTGTCCGAAAAGATAGATTGTAAACTCTGCTTATAAACAGACAAGATTTCCAGTCATATTCTCTGTGACTTAATCTGGCTCAAGAATAGGTCTTTGGGTCTAGAATTACTTTTCTCTTGTGACATTAGGAGGTTCTCAACAGCTGATATTTTAGCTTTTATTCGAAGGGCGGAATGTCTTCTGTTAAGCTAGGGTGGGTAGCAGCACATAAAATCAACTATAATCGCGGTTCTCCGCTCCGTTAGGATCCGGAACCCTGATTATTTCTATTCTAAATAAAATAAAACATAAAAAAAGAACATTAATGTTAAATCATTAAACCATTTCTCCAGTTCTCTGTATTGATCTTTTTAACGCGGGCTTAAGGTGGCAGTGTTTTTCGTTGTGTAAACACACTTTTGTAGCTCTCTTAACATTTTCTCTCACTATTAAAGGAATACACTTTGCAGTATACTTCTCGATGTAATATATTTCCACAGATTTAATCAGAAAAATTCGATGAAAAATATTCGTAAATATGTTCAAGTAAATATTCTATGAAAACTTTTTCTTATAAAGAACTCTTGAAAGGTTTAATATAATTGGTATTTTAGCATATATTGATCAGCAAAAATAGACAATATTATATTGATCAGACTGGATAATAAATTAATCAAACTAAATGTAATCGCTTAAAATAAAAATCTGAAATTGGCCTTTCTTCTCTTATACTGGAAAGTGTCACCGATATAATCCAAAGATATCTTTCATAAGAATATAAATTTATTTTACAATTAAATTTTTAATTTACAATTAAGGTTCATAATTTAATAAAACAACAAATCTCTGTAATTAATTCAAAAAAATTCTATATCACATATTCTAAATCAAGAGCACATCTCTTCAATTTTATAACATTAAATATAAAATAGTTTATCTTTCAACGCAACATACTTCAACCAAAAAGAAAAAATATTTAATAACGTTCCAACGAAATCGGGACATATGGTCACAGTTGACAGTTTCACTTATATTCAAAGAACTACCCGCATTGCGTTACTATGGACAAGATTTAAAGTACCCAAACTGATTGCAAAGAATTTCATATAGAGATACCGCTTATCTGGACTAGGACATTATTGCAGCATTTTCCTATAAGGGGTCGAAGTCTTTGACCTCTTAGCATATTCGTTCAAATTACGTTAACCTTAAGTCTTTCTGCGCATACGAAATAACTCGTGAGATCAACAGTTTGGGTCTTCTATTCTATGTGAAATATAGTCGTTCCACAAGATTACGGTTAAGTCCTCTCATCAGGAAAAACTTCCCACGATGATTTTCAACGTTTTTGTTAGCGGTTGCTTTCTTGTGTTTTCCCTTCCAAATTTTGATGTTTATATTGAAGATGTTGGATAGACATTTGTAGAATGAAGAATCTATTCCAGAATAGTGAATAGATACTTTCTGGCAACTTCCGAGTAATAATAAAAATTATAAGCAGCAATTCACTTTTTCTTATCTGATTCAGATTTCAGTCAGTAGTTTTATAAAGTCTATTTGGTCGGTATACTGTTTCATCAGATAGTATCTTGTTATATATTTGGCAGTGGGTAACATTTATAAACAATAAGTTTATTTGGTCTTTTCTGATTATGTCAGGTTACTTCAGGACACTTTTAGTCTGCCAATAAAAAAAATTTTGTTCATATTACCAGTTTAACAGAGGTTAAAATGATGCAATCGGAGGTAATGGAGGTATAGGAAGGTGTACATAACTGGTTTACACCTAGGAATACATTTTCGGTTCACAATATGGAGAACTCGGTCCAAATTAGGTGCCATTCCTAAACAAGTTGTGGTTATACGAAAGTACCAGTATTAGTCCAGCGAGCTGTCACGAAAAACGTAAATATTCCTGCTAAATATTTCATCGTGGCGAAGCCATTAAAATGTGAAAGAATAGCAACAATATCTGCTTGAAAATTTTATAATGAGCTATTATGTTATGAGTTAAGAAGAGCATTTGTGGTTAAAATTTTTCGAAGCATATACCACGGTCTAATACCGTGTTTCGTATGAGTTTTCAACAAAACTTTTCTGATCCGAAACGTAGTATTCGTAGTAATCGTCTGCTCCAAAACAAAATTACTAATTTTCGTGCAGTTGTTCTATGACCCAATGAATTCTATCGATCGCAACTGACTTCTTAGTCAATGTTAATATTGATACCTGGAATCTTTCTAAATAAGCGTCTTCTTTAAAGTTTCGAAATTAAGTTTCTAGCGTGAAATATTTGGAATTTGTAGTAGCTGACCTACAAACTTCGAAATCTATTTAAATTATGTTTAATTTAGTCACAACTTTTACTTTTAATATATGTTACAGATTAAGCATAAAATATGCACATAGAATATATCAACCGAAAATAACTTGTTGCTACGACTTTTTCACTTTACCTATTAAAAATTTTTTAAAAATTTAAGATTTTTTTTCGGGGAACACAGAAAGAAATTCCATAAAGTTAAATGCTACGTAAATGTTAATTTTTTTTTTTTGGTTTTTTTGCTTTTTTTATTGCTTGTACAAATTTCCATAAATTTTTAGAAATTTTTCAAATTATGGCATTTCCTGAACATTTCAATGTGGCCCATGTGCAATTGTGTGAAGAAAACAAAAACTCATATTAAAAGCGTCACCCAAGGAATGTAAACTCACTCGTACTCGTTCAATCAGCAGCGATCATCCACAGCCACAGTCGCAGCCAGAGCCAACCTTAACGATCGTTACTGCGTGATCATCATACTCGTATATTGCGCTCCACAGCATCGGACGAGAAGAGGAGGCTGTGGTTGGTCAAAATTATGGCTGATATCTTTTAGTTTTGCAAATCAACGCACGAAAATTACAAAAACAAACAAAACAACAAATCAACAAAACAACAAAACAAAACGGAATGAGCAAACAAAAAATAACAACACAGCGATGTTGACAACAACATCAGCAGCTTGAGGGAGAAAGACTTTCACCTGCGACAGTTAAACTGACGTACTAGGCAACATGCAAACAACCGCTCAGCAGCTTCCACAGCGGAGCTCAGTTAAGACACACAACAACAACAACAACAACATAATCCAATCTTCCAATCCAATGGTACTTTCTGAATGCATGAGGAGAATACCAACACTTGCGGGTGCTAAGAGAGTAGTACGCTTACGCGCCAAGCAAATTACTGTACAGGTGAAGGTGTAACTGTACATGTCTCAGTACTCGCCGATGTGTAGTGAAGTCTTCTGCGCGTGTATGTATGCTCGTCCGGCAGATTTGGTGATACTTAAATTTTGTTCATATTACCAGTTTAACAGAGGTTAAAATGATGCAATCGGAGGTAATGGAGGTATAGGAAGGTGTACATAACTGGTTTACACCTAGGAATACATTTTCGGTTCACAATATGGAGAACTCGGTCCAAATTAGGTGCCATTCCTAAACAAGTTGTGGTTATACGAAAGTACCAGTATTAGTCCAGCGAGCTGTCACGAAAAACGTAAATATTCCTGCTAAATATTTCATCGTGGCGAAGCCATTAAAATGTGAAAGAATAGCAACAATATCTGCTTGAAAATTTTATAATGAGCTATTATGTTATGAGTTAAGAAGAGCATTTGTGGTTAAAATTTTTCGAAGCATATACCACGGTCTAATACCGTGTTTCGTATGAGTTTTCAACAAAACTTTTCTGATCCGAAACGTAGTATTCGTAGTAATCGTCTGCTCCAAAACAAAATTACTAATTTTCGTGCAGTTGTTCTATGACCCAATGAATTCTATCGATCGCAACTGACTTCTTAGTCAATGTTAATATTGATACCTGGAATCTTTCTAAATAAGCGTCTTCTTTAAAGTTTCGAAATTAAGTTTCTAGCGTGAAATATTTGGAATTTGTAGTAGCTGACCTACAAACTTCGAAATCTATTTAAATTATGTTTAATTTAGTCACAACTTTTACTTTTAATATATGTTACAGATTAAGCATAAAATATGCACATAGAATATATCAACCGAAAATAACTTGTTGCTACGACTTTTTCACTTTACCTATTAAAAATTTTTTAAAAATTTAAGATTTTTTTTCGGGGAACACAGAAAGAAATTCCATAAAGTTAAATGCTACGTAAATGTTAATTTTTTTTTTTTGGTTTTTTTGCTTTTTTTATTGCTTGTACAAATTTCCATAAATTTTTAGAAATTTTTCAAATTATGGCATTTCCTGAACATTTCAATGTGGCCCATGTGCAATTGTGTGAAGAAAACAAAAACTCATATTAAAAGCGTCACCCAAGGAATGTAAACTCACTCGTACTCGTTCAATCAGCAGCGATCATCCACAGCCACAGTCGCAGCCAGAGCCAACCTTAACGATCGTTACTGCGTGATCATCATACTCGTATATTGCGCTCCACAGCATCGGACGAGAAGAGGAGGCTGTGGTTGGTCAAAATTATGGCTGATATCTTTTAGTTTTGCAAATCAACGCACGAAAATTACAAAAACAAACAAAACAACAAATCAACAAAACAACAAAACAAAACGGAATGAGCAAACAAAAAATAACAACACAGCGATGTTGACAACAACATCAGCAGCTTGAGGGAGAAAGACTTTCACCTGCGACAGTTAAACTGACGTACTAGGCAACATGCAAACAACCGCTCAGCAGCTTCCACAGCGGAGCTCAGTTAAGACACACAACAACAACAACAACAACATAATCCAATCTTCCAATCCAATGGTACTTTCTGAATGCATGAGGAGAATACCAACACTTGCGGGTGCTAAGAGAGTAGTACGCTTACGCGCCAAGCAAATTACTGTACAGGTGAAGGTGTAACTGTACATGTCTCAGTACTCGCCGATGTGTAGTGAAGTCTTCTGCGCGTGTATGTATGCTCGTCCGGCAGATTTGGTGATACTTTAACTCTTTTGAATGTCCACTTTTTTGTGTAATTTTGTTATTTCATTGAAAACAACAATTGCAACAACCACAATTAATGTAATAAACAAAAACAACAACAACAACAACAACAACAACAATGAATTGATACAACAGGTTGCCTATGCGTCTTACAAGTCAACCAAGTCAACAACAACAACTGGAAAATATTGAAAAAGAAATGCGGTAAGGCGCACACGCGGGCCATAAGCTGTCACTTTGACAAAGTTGCTCACCAAAATAGAGACATGCGCACGTCAATAAACTCCAAGGCGTGCCAACGTCTTTCTTCACTTTTTTCTTGTTGTTGTTATTATTATTGTTGTAGTTGTTGTTGTTGTTGCTGTTAGTTATTGTTAACATTTTTGTTAAGTTTATTAATAAAAATGTAAACATAAAGAAGAAGAAATTATGAACTGAAAAAATAATATTCTTTTCTGGTACAGCAAGTATCGGTCAGTCAGTCACGCAGTCAATGAGTCAAGAGAAGAAAGTAAAGCAGTAGGCGTTGGAATAGTCTTTGATAATATTAAAAAAAAAACACATTTTACTTTCTTAATGAAAATAATGACTGTAAAGCGATAGTAGAGAATTGTTACGTTTTTATTTTGTTGTTTTTAATGAAACCATTTGATTTAATAAACAATTAAATTTTATTGCTTTTAAAGAAGACTTCATAAAATTGTATTTATTATTATAGTTTGCAGAGGTGCTGAGGTTTAAAACTTACATTACACCCACAGCACCCAGCATATCTCTTATATTTCATTCAAGTACAATATCTAACATTTATCAGTCTAGCAAAGTCCAAAAACTTCCTTTACTATAGCTTTTCATGCATATCGTTTATATTCCATTAAAGTCCGATTTCTAACATTTATCAGTCCGGTGAGGTTTAAAACTTCCTCTACTTTAGCGCTTCAAGCATATATCTCATATTCCATTAAGGTGTAAATTTTAACATTCATAAGTCCGGTGAAGTCCAAAAGTTCCTCTACTGTAGCTCTATAATCATATCTCTTATATTTCAGTAAAGTCCAATTTCTAACATTTATCAGTCTAGTAAAGTCCAAAACTTCCTTTACTATAGCTCTTCAAGCATATCGTTTATATTCCATTAAAGTGCAATTTTTAACATTTATCAGTCTAGTAAAGTCCAAAATTTCCTCCACTATAGCTCTTCAAGCATATCTTTAATATTCCATTAATGTGTAAATTCTAACATTTATAAGTCCGGTGAAGTCCAAAAGTTCCTCCAATATAGCTCTTCAATCATATCTCTTATATTCCATTAAAGTGCAATTTCTAACATTTATCAGTCTAGTAAAGTCCAAAATTTCCTCCACTATAGCTCTTCAAGCATATCTCTTATATTCCATTAAAGTGCAATTTCTAACATTTATCAGTCCGGTGAAGTCCAAAACTTCCATTATTATAGCTCTTCAAGCATATCTCTAATATTCCATTAATGTGTAAATTCTAACTTTTATAAGTCCGGTGAAGTCCAAAAGTTCCTCCAATATAGCTCTTCAATCATATCTCTTATATTTCATTAAAGTGCAATTTTTAACATTTATCAGTCCGGTGAGGTTTAAAACTTCCTCTACTACAGCTCTTCAAGCATATCTCTTATATTCCATTAAAGTGCAATTTCTAACATTAATCAGTCCGGTGAGGATCAAAGCTAACTTTACTATAGTTCTTCAAGAATATCTCTTATATTCCATTAAAGTGCAATTTTTAACATTTATCAGTCTAGTAAAGTCCAAAACTTCCTCCACTATAGCTATTCAAGCATATCTCTTATATTCCATTAAAGTGCAATTTCTAACATTAATCAGTCCGGTGAGGATCAAAGCTAACTTTACTATAGTTCTTCAAGCATATCTCTTATATCCATTAAAGTGCAATTTTTAACATTTATCAGTTTGGTGAAGTCCAAAACTTCCTCCACTATAGCTCTTCAAGAATGTCTCTTATATTCCATTAAAGTGCAATTTTTAACATTTATAAGTTCGGTGAAGTCCAAAACTTCCTCTGTTATAGCACTTCAAGCATATCCCTTACATGTCACATTTTTTTTGCTTCCCTTTAGTTATACAAGATACAAGATTTGGCATCTAGTATTCATTTTCACATAGAGGAAATTGCAATAACAATTCTCAGTATTGAGAATTACAGATATGAACTATTAACAACAAATAATAAAAACTTGTTTAAATTATGTATGTTAATATAAAATAATTAAATATTATAAGAGTAGACAAGTCAATAAATAAATTAAGATTATACTATGTGCATGTTCGATAGCTAGTTATAGATTATTATTTTATATATGGTACATATTATATTGAAGACAAGAGACCTATTAAATTATCTAAATTAGACGGTATAAATTTAGTCTCTACTCTTCTATATTAGGGTTCTAGCGAGGAATGTGGTAGCAAAACGGCGAAAAATCGCTGGTTGATGTACACGAAAGTTATCTAATGGCCTGCCATTGCAACCAACCAACCATTATATTGACAGTTCTGATAAAAATAAGCGTTTCAAATGTGTATTATATGTGGCTTCGTTATTTGATAGCTGCCTCATTGCTGGGATAGGGTGGGAGAGTAATCTGCCTGTGTGATTTTTACTATATTTTTGGCTAAAGCCTGCGATGAAGGGTATCTTTAAGTCACGATGCATGTCATAGTTTGAGATGTGCCAATCAGCGTTGACGATAGTCCTAAATATTTTTGATTGTAGTCTTTGAAGTATTTTTAAGTTGGATTTGCATGCTGTGTCCCATATTTCTGCTCCATATTTCCATATTGGAGCAATTATCGTTATATGAACTAGGAGTTTATTTTCCACTGTTAGTTTTGATTTTAGACACAGTAGCCAGTACAATGGTCCAAAGCCACTTAGTTGTAGAATATGTTAGTTAACTATAATTTATAACATTTATCAGTCCGCTAAGGTTTAAAACTTCCCTTACTATAACTTATAAAATATATAAAATAAACAATTTTTAAAAATATGTAAATCTTTTTCCATCAACTACCAGCGATTATCACATTTCCATTATTTTCCAAACACCTCCCAAACATGATTTTTATATGCAAGAATGGCTTCGTTGTTGCTTCCACCGACAGAAATTGTTGTCGACACAATTGATTCTTGACGTTCGGGAACCAGACTGTACCCAGACTGTACAGCGGATAACCCATCATCTTGATTTTTTGAATGTTTAAATATGAGAAGTCGGTTGGTAGACGAGATGTATGAGCACTCGCATTGTTTTGATAGAGATGGAGACTGATCCGACGGCACTTGTTTGTTTTTCGTATTTTACTTAAGACTTCCGATAAAGAAATGGTTGTGCATTTGCATGAGCATCAATAGACACGGGTATCATTTTGAGATGGATGGGATCCTTGTTCATGGCTTAATAACTTCAATCAGTTGCTAAAGACGCACAAATCACCTTAACGATAAAACATTTTTTATAAACAGAATTTAGCGCCTATATTTGATGTTAGCATCGAAAAATAATGTATAATACTGCAAGAATGCAGGCTGTTTATTATTTTTGTGCACAATCACTATTGTGTAAACAGTATTTACTTCCGTGCCACACAGATGGACAGCCCAATGGCAACATGATCTGTAGACCACTCCCTCCACGAAGTATTCATCTGTCCCTTTCATCGAATCATGTGTATCCTATCATCAACACCTTTTTCATCATCTAAGAGCCTAAATCAGTTAGGTCACATACAAATGTGTACAAACAGTACTCCACACAAATGTAGTATCTTATTTGAGATTACAATTGCTTAGCAAAAAAGACCTCAACATAGCTTCGCTTGATAACTCCAAGAACGAACGTTTTCCATGGACAGTAAGAATTTTTTTACTTTAATTCAAGTTAGGATATAACCATGTGCTAAATAGCTAGATATTGACAACAACACGTAATTTCTCAACAATGGCCCCACCTACGGCTTTTCCTCCAAAGATGTCGCTCATCTTTCCTCATATTCCAATGCATCTACCAATTTGAACCTTATGCATCTTTAGCTACAACCCATTGAAGCGGCAAGGTTCTCTGCCTAGATTCAAGCAAGTTTTAACATTCATTTCAAGCTCTCTTTTTTTAACTTACTTTCGAACCTAAACCATATTCTACATTACTGCATTACAGATCTCTTCGATCTAAGACAGTAATACAGAATGAAAACCAGTTAAATAAAATTGATTTGAACACTTCAGTCTTCCTAGAGGTACTAATAGGTTTAGTCAGAATCTTAATATCCGGTAATTGTTAAACTGCTTTAAATCAAAAAATTCACTAAATATTAACGATAAAGTGTATATTTTAGATCCGTATGATAAAAGTGACTCTACAGTAATCTTTTATATCAAAATTACTATTAGTAGAAGCTTTAATTTAAGTAGTTTTAAATTAATTTGTCATGAGTATAGAGCCAGTCAGTTTTTGCAATGATAACTGGTGAGAAAATCTGATTCCCAACTTGCTATACTTGGTTTGAATGACTCTTTTGTTCATGTTCTGTGGTGTAAGCACCAGTTCCGCGAGAGCTTCTTGTATGGTAGATACTTTACTCGCCAGTATATATGCTTTTTCCTTTCTTTTAATATTTCGATGCCTCGGGACCCAGATTAGATAAACATTATCTTGGAGACGTTAAGCTCTTTTAACTTTGCTCTCTCAAATCAGAAGGTTATAACAGTTGAGTTCAATGCTTAAACTGCAACCTTCCGATTCAGTAGAATAACGATGTTTCTTTTGAATGTATGAGATGCAATTTGCATTCTACATGCTTCTCCAATTGCAACGCTTCCGTTTGAAATAAATGTGATTAAAAATCGCACAGACTTTTTGACGTTCAGTCTTTCCGAGTATATGTCTGCGCCAAGACCGCATTTTATCCATTTTCTAGTCATCCGTGAATATTGCGATCTTGATCCCGAGATTTAACCAGATCTCGAGATCCACTCTATGCTCAGAAATTATGCAAATTCCTGATTGGTTTGGTTTTTGTTAGGAAATACTAATGGCACATAAGGATTTACATAAGTGTTGTCAATAAGTGTAACAGGTTATTGAAAAAAAGATATTTCATGAAAACTAATGAGTAAAATAATTGCTCCAGAAGGTTGTCTGTACATATACATGGCCATAACTACAACAGCGATCTTTTAAATGAACCATTGCCACATGGGTCCTCATATCCTGATGAGATGTTATTTATTTTGAAAGCACTTAGTGATTCTTTCTCTTCACCTAAGCTATTGTCATATTTATTAAACATATATATATATACGTTAATTTAGAAACAAAATCTTAAACACGTTAAGTTATACCTAATATGCTTCCTTGTTGTGAAAGCATGCCAATACATACCAAACAATCTGATGTTGATAAGTTGAGCAAAATGTTTTATTTTACATGTACTGGCCTTATGAAGTTATTTACACTACTCTACAGATTAAAGAAATTTTACCAAATTCCGAATACGAATACCATAACGTATTCGAGGTCAATGAGTCATTCGCTCACGTGCGAAGATGTAGTATTTATAGTACTCACTGGTAAGTCTGGGTATGTCCGGTGTTTTTACATTTAACACTTGAACACTAAATGTGTTTTTGTAAAAATATGATCATTGTAGGTTTATACCTGTTGTTATGTAAAGTACTTTTTAAATATTAATTGCCTGGCAACTCTGGCCTGTCATTATTCTATATTCCTTTTGTAATTATTATTCATTATTCATTTTTAGTATAGTTAATAAAGCGAAGTAAAGAACATGTTAAAAATACATCGGACCGTGTGTTTCACTTTTGCTAAAAATATATAATAGGTTATGGGCCCAGCACGCTTCCACTGCGAAGTAAAAAGCACGTGCACATAAAAAGTAGATTTAATACGTGTATAAAAATGTCGGGAACGGTGATTCGAGTTGAACCGCTTAACGCGGAAAACTACGATACATGGAAATTACAAATGAAAGCTATTCTCATAAAAAACGATTTATGGTCATATGTCGAAGGTACTGCGTCGTGTCCAACGGGCGAAGGGGCTGCAAAATGGATCAGCTTTGATCAGAAAGCGTGTGCTGATATAATGTTATCAGTAAGTGCATCAGAATTAAGATTAATTGCAGAATGCACAAATTCAAACGAAATGTGGATGAAACTACAAGCCACATATTCATCAAAAGGGCCTGCGCGCAAGGCGACGTTGCTGAAAAAGGTTGCACTTTCGCGCATGAAGGAGGGTGAAAAGGTTAGAGAGCACCTCAACGATTTTTTTGAAGCCGTGGCAAAATTAAAGGAAATTGACGTCACCATCGGGGATGAGCTTCTGGCCATACTGCTCCTATATAGCCTACCCGACTCTTTTAATACTTTCAGGTGCGCGTTAGAAACGCGCGACGAGCTGCCAAAGCCAGACATACTTCGAGTGAAAATATTAGAAGAAGCTGAATCGCAAAGGACAAAAGAAGACAGACATAGTGATGAAAACTCTCTATACATAAATCGAAATAAAAGCCGAAACGCAAAACAAAACAAACGATACAGTGATTCTAAACGAAACAAACAATGTTTTAATTGTGGCAAAATCGGACATTTTGCACGTGAATGTAAAAATAAAGCAAAAGCTGAAAATAACACGCAATTGAAAAATTCGGAAAAATCTGTAAACAATAATTTTAGCTATCATGTTGAAGATGCATTTATTAGCTCAATAAAAGACAATTATTGGTGCCTAGATAGTGGATGTACTGCCCATTTAAGTGCAAACCGTGAATATTTTACAGACTTTCAAAAATCGAATAAAGTGCTTAACTTAGCAAACGACAACACAACAAATATAAACGGCGTCGGTAAAATGAAAATAACTGTAGACGTATACGGTCGTGATAATAACATTGATCTTAAAGAAGTTCTATATGTCGAGGACTTGCGTACAAGTCTACTTTCTGTATGAAAAATAGTAGACAGCGGATATGAAGTGCATTTTCGCCCTTCAGATGCAATCGTATTGGACAAATATCAGAAGGTTATAACTCGAGCGAAAAGATGTGGAAATCTTTTTATTGTTGAAAATAAAAATCATTTTGCACAAGTTGCTGAAGAAAAATGTGACATTGAAAAGTGGCACCAGAAAATGGGCCACATAAATGAAAACGATCTTAAAAAATTGGCTAGTAATAACCTAGTACACGGATTAAAATTAAATCCTAAACAAAAACTTCCGACTTGCGAAATTTGTATTAGTGAAAAACAAATACAAAAACCATTTCCTAAGAGTAAAGAAACTAGAACAAGTGACTTATTAGAGATCGTGCATAGTGATGTGTGCGGACCAATGAGAACAGCATCAAATTCGGATGCAAAATATTTCGTAACATTTATTGATGACAAATCACGCTATTGTCAAGTATATTTTATAAAACAAAAATCCGATGTATTAAATGTATTTAAGCAATACAAAAGAGCAGTAGAAACATTTACGGGTAAACGAATTAAGGCTTTACAATCAGACAATGGTAGAGAATACGTTAATTCTGAATTTAATTTATTCTTGAGGAAATTTGGTATACAAAGACGCTTAACTGCTCCATATACGCCGGAGCAAAATGGTATTGCTGAACGTAAAAACAGAACTCTAGTTGAAATGGCCCGTTGCATGATGAAACAAGCTGAAGTTTCGCCAAATTTTTGGGCAGAGGCCATAAATACAGCGTGCTATATTCGGAATAGGTGTCCTACAAAAGCATTGAACGGTGTAGTACCGCACAAGTTGTGGACTGGTAAAATGCCAACTATTGTACATTTTCAAGTATTTGGCTCTAAAGCATATGTCCTAAAAAAGGATAAGACTAGAGATAAATTCGATTCTAAGTCAGAACCTTACATGTTTGTTGGATATTCAAACGAAGCGAAAGCCTATCGGCTGTGGTCACCTACAAAACGAAATATAACAATAAGCCGTGATGTCGTGTTCGTAAACAAAAATATCTATCATAATAAATACGAAAACATTTATATTATCAATGAAAACGACTGCCAAACAAATGATTATATCGATATTGCGTTCGAAAATTGTGAAAATCAGAAACTGTCGGTCAATCCGAAAATTGTAGAAAATACAGATACGCGAGAAGAAAACTCCATTCGTAGAAGAGGTCGTCCGAGACTTATTCGCACAAATTCACGCGGTAGGCCTCGAAAAGAATATTACACGTCAAATCGGAATGGTGAAGAATCATCCAACGAAGACGAAAATACAAGTTCAGTAAGAAAAATTGCTGATAAAAACCATTCAGATGATGAACCTGACAACAACGTTTTTGAAGATTGTGAAATGGCGTTTCTCACTACATATCAAACTCCAGTAACGATTTTGGAGGCACTTGAAAGCGATGAAACAAATTCCTGGTCAAAAGCGCTAGAAGACGAAATGGTGGCACAACTAAAGAATAAAACATGGGAAGTGGTCGAAAGACCGAAATCACGAAAAGTTATTGGGAATAGATTCGTGCTTCGAACTAAAGATGACGGAAAACAGAAAGTACGATTAGTAGCGAAGGGTTTTGCACAACGACCAGGTGAAGACTTTCATGATACGTTTTCTCCAGTCGCTCGTTCAACATCTATAAGACTACTTGCGGCACTGGCAGCAAAAATGGATTTGGAGATCCATCAGATGGATGTCATTACAGCATACCTAAATGGAGAGCTCGAAGAGAGTGTCTTCATGGAAATTCCCGATTATCTTATACCATTCCTGAACAAAGTTGTTTCATCAAAACCAGTGGGAAAAACTTCAACAATATTGTGTGGAAAAGTTAAAGAAACAGCGCAGCATTGGTTAAAGGCGATTAAGTCAAGTAAGTCACCTGTATGTTTATTAAAGAAAGCTCTTTATGGACTCCGTCAGTCTGGGCTATCATGGTACATGAAATTGACAAAGAAACTACAGAATATGGGTCTAAGTGCAGTACAACAGGATCCTTGTGTATTCACTAAGCGAGAAGGCAACGACATTGTTTTGATGACAATATATGTAGATGATTTACTAATAGCGTCCAATAATAAGTTTCGTATAAAAGAAATAAAGGCTGCACTTGCGAATGATTTCGAAATGAAGGATTTGGGAATAGTAAGTAATTGTCTTGGCATCGAGTTTCATCAAAATTTAAGCAAGCATCAAGTTTTTCTTTCACAAGAGAAGTATGCAAAAAGCATCATTGAAAAGTTCAATATGAAAGACTGTAAACCAGTGAAGACTCCCATAGAATTGAACATTAAGTTAACAAAACCAACAAAAATTGATGAAGGTGTTATGAAGATGTATCCCTATCAAAGCTTGATAGGAGCATTAATGTACTTAGCTGTTACAACTCGACCTGATATTGCGTTTGCTGTAAACTTTCTTAGCCAGTTCAATTCAAATTATAACGTGGAACATTGGAAAGCAGCAAAACGAATTCTAAGATACCTTAAAGGTACAAGCAACTATGGTCTATTGTATGAGAAAAACAATGAAGAATTGTATGGTCTGGTTGACGCTGATTGGGGCGCTGACTTAAACGATAGACGTTCATATTCAGGGTATGCGTTCATTATATCAGGAGCAGCGATATGTTGGGAAGCTCGAAAGCAACGTACAGTAGCGCTTTCAAGCACTGAATCAGAATATATGGCCATATCTGAGCCACAAAAGAAGCGTTATATCTAAAGGCAATCCTTGATGATGTTGGCATTACAAGTAAGACAATTGAAATCTTTAATGATAATCAAAGCGCTCAAAAATTAACGGAAAGCTTCAGGTATCATCCACGGACAAAGCACATTGATATTCGTTATCACTTTATTCGCAGCAAGGTTAACGACGGCACTGTTAAAATCAAATATATGCCAACAGAAGAAATGCCCGCAGACGTCCTTACCAAAGGACTCACTACAGAAAAGCATGTTAATTGCTTACGGAAATTAGGAATGAAATATTAAAGTCATATTTTATACATAATAAAAGCACTTTAAGAGGGGGTGTTGTTATGTAAAGTACTTTTTAAATATTAATTGCCTGGCAACTCTGGCCTGTCATTATTCTATATTCCTTTTGTAATTATTATTCATTATTCATTTTTAGTATAGTTAATAAAGCGAAGTAAAGAACATGTTAAAAATACATCGGACCGTGTTTCACTTTTGCTAAAAATATATAATAATACCAACTAAAATAGTTATGCGGTATATATAAAATCATTTTAACACGTCCGAAAGTGTTATTATACCATATTACTATATCATATATTATATATAAAAAAGCATCGAAAATGATTGTACGATTGTTTTATCGTTGATAGATATTCAATCCAGTGGTGTTAAGAAAGTTACGCTTATCACTGAAGTTTAATATATATATAATAGGTATATATATCTTATTGATTTATTTCTTTAAAATATCGGCTAAAATGGGGCTTCCCACGTTTGAGTTAATGACAAATAATGAATGGTAAATGTAAATTGCTCTTTGTTTACAAGAGCAGATTTTATTACATTCTTCAATATCATTGAGTTTTAAAAGTTCTGTTCCAGTGCTTACACGGACTAATTACTTCAATACCCACACATATCTGAAGTCAACTAAAACCTAATAAAGATTTTTATTTATTAATTAAACTGATTTTTCAAAGTTACTGACAAAAGTCTTCAAGTACTTTCCCACACCGCATTAACTCTAGCTAAACTCTAGGTAAACAATTTTGACAAAACCTCAAAAATTTATGATTAGTTAATTAAAAATAAACGTAATAAATAAAATTATAAAGATATAAAATGTTTAAAGGTTTTAATTCCCTAATGTTAAGTATTTAAAAATGAAGTTTCCTCGCTTTGGGGCACGTCGTAAAGATACATTTTTTCCGCTTTAATTAATTAAAATCAAGATTAAGCATAAAAATATATTAAACAAAGAATTAAGAAGAAACAATTTTAAAACTTATTTTATTTATTTATTTATTTACTTAATTTTTTTTATTATTTTGTTTTGGAATCAGAAAAAGGTCATCGCGTCAAAGCACAGAAATCTTTCGCCCAGCGAATGTTTCATGCGAGAAATATGCGTCCGCTAAGTGGAAGTATGTGACTTTTTACCCGCAAGAGCCAAAGAAGTGAAGAAATGTGGAAAAAATGTGGTTTCGCCAATGCACGGAAAAAAGTGACACAAAAAAAAAAAAGAAAAAAAAAATGAAATATATCTGCTCTACGAACTTTTCATTAAACTTTTTACATATTTCGTTAACATCAGCAGATAAATAAATATCGTATCGAATGCATTTAAACGTTTTCTTTCGTAAATTTTTCCAAAATTTTTAAAATTTATTTTGCTGTAATTTTTTTTTTAATTTTAAGTAAATTTTTATAAAAATACATTAGTTCTTTTGTTTTTATAACGGATTGTATGCATATTAAAAAAAAAACGAAGTTTGATTACTAAGCAATTGAATGGCTATTATATGTCTAGACATCATTTTTTGCACCTTGAAAGAGCGTGAGAATCGGTCTAATATTTTTTAGCAAAATTTATGTAAACATCTCCAAATCGAGCAAAATAAGTCAATACATGAAGGTCGAATAGTGATAAATGTCAGTGATGCTTTCAAATGTAAGCTGAAATTGTTTCTGATATTACTCATTTAATGTTTCTCGAATCACAAATCTCGAAATCTTCATATAATCGAAAATTTCGTTCGTGAACTTTCCTATGGGATGACACGATAAAACTGCAACATTAAGAAATGCTATATTTTTGTCCATTTGTGATTTAATTGTGTTGAAACCACAGATAAAATATAAAAAATTAATCAAACTTTTCAAATAAATTTCGAATTTTCGATAAGATCCACTTAAATGTGAAACATTTATTCCTTGACGATACTGATTGTTGTCAGGTGTCATCTGATTCAGTCACAAACGAAGTGCAATAGAACCTAGGAAACTTTCATATATTCATGCAGAACGACATCAATACTTTGGTATTTTTTAGTGCTGAACTTGGTATGCAAAAAGTCCTGTACCCAGAAGTCGAGTCAATTCACATCTATCGTCGGTGGAAACTGCCAGCTTCATAGTAACTCTCAAAACTTTTTCACGGTAGACATATTCATAAACTTTGATACCATATTCCAAAAAACGGAACAGACTGGTACTGAGAGTCAAAGGCCACCAAAACTAACAGCAATATAGCAATAGCATTTAATTTTATTTGTGAGCTTAATTTATAGGGTGGCCCTATAGAAAATGATTCCTGCCGACTTTATCATAGGGAGAAGGAAACAACAGAACATATTCTATGCAACTGCACAGCGGCGACAAGACGTTGACTACCTTGGAAGTGAGATCTTGGTCCTAAATCAAATAGCTAAAATTAAGCCAATAGCAAGTACGAGAATTATAAATAGTCTAGAATTGTTTTAGTTGGGCCTTTAGGCATACAAGTTTGTTTACTATTTTTAAGAATGATGTGAAAAATATGTTGTTAAAATACAAGAATATGTGTCATCAAGCACTTCTTGATCAGTAGAGTTAGTACCATACTTATTTGACCATGATAATCCTTCATCAGATTTTGGACCAACGCAGCAGTATTTACCTGCTGCGTCAGAGTACTAAAAATGACTAATTAAATATTTCACCCTAGTAAATATAGACAATGAATATTTATCTTATAGTTATGTGAACCCATATATTTACATAAAATACAAAGGGTATATTAAAAGAACCTAACCTAGAGATATATAGATCCAATTATATTAATTGGTACAACAATTATGTTGCACATGAACGAGATATATGATTCTCAGATAAACCATATTTTGTTGAATATTTTATACTCTTTAAGTCCATATAAAAAGAAAAAGCTTACGATAATAACAAGAACCGCAACATACTCTTGAAAAAGTTTATTAACGAAAAGACTGAACCAATTACAGATATTACTAATCTCATTTTATATAGTATATGTAAGATTTTATAAATATTTCATGTTTAAAAGAAACTTAAATATGCTTTTTGAAAGCTCATTCTTTATTCGAACAAGTCTAGGTGTTTAATCAATTACCGAACAGTAGAATACAAAAACAATAAAACAATCACTTCATCACTACTACAAAGCCTGACAAGAATAACTTCATCGAATGTTGTGGGAATGTTCATATGCTAAAAATACACATATTTAAATATTATTTAATTGGAATAAACAAAATTGAGAATCATTGAATTTCGCGGAAAAGACCCAATAAAAAGCATAAGACCTAGATAGGAGCAAAAAGTCAACAAAATCAATAATATTTAGTCTATTAAAAAGAATACTTTGTAACTGTAAATGTTTTCTTGATCACTGAATAATACTTATGAAATTAAACATACTTACTTAATTAGCTATAAAAATTCATTTCCAGGTTTCGGCCTACACTACATTTTCTATTTGTCCATTTCTCTCTAAGCGCGCCTTCTCATTTACCACATCGGAGAAATAGCCTTCCCATACTTCTAGTTCTTCCAACTACTGCTTGAAATAAAGGTTTTCGTGAAGCATCGCCGTCCTTACTCATAATAGCGAAATGGCCAGATATTAATTCGCTGAACAATGTCCATGTCGTGATAAAGTTTGTACACCTCGTAAATCATTCAAATATGCTGATTGTCGCCGACATATTTAGAACCAAAGATCTTATAAATAACTAACCTATCGAACACGCCTATTGCTGATTTCTCATTGTGTGTTAGTAGCCATTTTTCGACCGTTTCAGCCACGAAAGTATGATCGCCAGTCATCTGGACCTGGAAACGTTCCACATTTAACCGACATACATTTAGTTTTGTTCTCATTCACCTAAAGGCCACTTTTTGTAGATTCCTCTTCGATAACAACAAATATATAAGTAACATCAAAATTACTACGTCTAACGATATCGATATCGATGTCGTCAATGTTAATGAGAAGCTAAAAATATTTGTAAAATATTGTGATGTTACGATTACCATTACCTTGCGCACAATCATTTCTGAAGTCTCGCATGATATCAAAATATTCGAAGAGACACTATTCTATCATGGCGGAACTACACGTACTGTTCAACGTCATTCTGCAGAATTAACTTTGCAGGGATACCGAATTCAGACAATGCGGTATAAAAGCGATCCCATATGAAACTATCGAAATGTGCTTTATAATCGGGTACAGAGATCAGGAGTACTGGTATTCTAATCATTGGGAATGCTTTCGTTTAATCCTATTATGCAGATAATTGCTTCCGACCAGCACATCGCGATTTATCTTGAAGAACTCTTCAAACAGTTTACAGGTTGGTTGCTGAATTCCAACACAATTATTTTTAATTGAATACTTAGAGTGCAATTCTTCCAGGGCGAGGCTGATGTTATCACTTCTAGATAAACAGTTTGGTGAAATATTTCTTTCATGTATTCAGTAAATATATTTTCAACCTTACAGGTTGATGTAAAACTTACGCGCATCTGTCCTGTTTCTATGTAGCTAGTATTTCTTCTTCGTATGTTAGGATATCATGCATTGCTCACGTGCTGCTGACTACAAAGTCCTTTATATAACCCGTGATCTTCATAGCAGTATCATACCATTGATTTCGTTGAGGGAGACATTGTAACCAAAAACATTTTCCACAACAGTGAGTAGACAGATAGGTCTCCATTGTCAGCTGACATATTTAGGATGTGATAGTTGACTGTTTGTTCAGTTAGAAAGTTCAGTGGTAAAGGATTCGGCTGTCGAGTATAATTGCAAGGTTAGGGACGCCAATTGTTTTCTGTAAACGGAATAGTTACTGATGTTAAGCCACATCAATACCTTAATTTCCCCAAGGTAATGGTTCGAGTGGATCGTACGTTCAGCATACTTGAAGCTTGTGCTGCGGTAATTACGAAGTGAAAAATCTGATTTCGTGTTAATAGATTAAGAGAGGATGAATGTCGCGGTGGGGAGTCATCGCTAAATTCATTTAGGTTGATTTTTCTGATAGTTAAACTAATAATTGTATCTCATCCAACCTTTTTGTTAATATCGCCGAGAACAATTTTCAAGTCATCGGCGGGACAACGGTCAAACATTTTCTTTTACTTAATAATCATAAAAATTAGTTTAAAAAGCATTTGATGCAAAAAAATGCAAAAAAAAATAATGTATATGGGTATTGATATTATCTATTGATATTTATAAATATTTATTAAATAATACTAATAAAATTTAAATTTACAGAGCTTTTTATGTCCAAACTTTTAGTATGTATGTATGTATATTTATTTTAATTTTAAAATTTAATTTTTGCAATACGATTAGTGAATCTTAAATTAATATACAAATAAATATAAATAAAATAGCGACTGTAACACAATGTGGTCCATCGACTTATAGTATAGTAGTAGTATTATAAATAGTGATAGTGATAGTGAGTGTAAGAATAAACTAGTATATACACTTTATAAATAATAGATGAGCTATAAAATATATATTAATTAATATATTCTGATATATTAAATAGGTTTTTTCGAACAGTAGTGAACTACAACAAAAAAAATTATATTTTTTTTTATATTATTTTAATTAATTGAATTTTTGTCTGACCATACAGCTGTTTCGGGAATTGCCAAATACCCATCATCAGTGGTCTTGGAAATAATTCTTGTATTTAATTATTCGTAAATAATTATTTTTGATATTAATTGATATTATTCTGATATTAAATAAGACCGGTATGCTGTACAATTATTTACATATTCTGCTACTTTTACCCATTTTACCTCAGAACCGTTTAAGATATTTATAATATTTTCATAAGATAAAATAGCTTTATTAAAGTAAGCTAATCGAAACTCTTGTAGAATAGCACAACGTCCAAGTAAATGTACAATATCTTCAGTCTTATCTAAATTACACATACTACAGAGCGCAGATCTATATAGGTACATCAAATCTGTTACCGTTTAGCTGTGTCGTACTACTTCTTGTTTTGAGTATCCAGGTAATATTTTTAATATGCGTTATGTCCGCTATATATTCCTTTACCAGTGCTGGTGTTAAGTCTTTATAAATTCGGTTAGTTTGTTGAGATTTACTTATATATTTGTCTCTCAAATCAGTTTTCCGAAACGTCAACACAGCAGTACATTATTTGCCTTCCAAAGTCTTCGCGATGCTATTTGTTGATTTCAATTTATACAGCAATTATTTCCCAGCTCATTTAGAACCTGCACTCAAGAAAGGTTAAAATTTAACAATTTTTTGGTAATTGATTGGGTAATCTTTCCGCATCATATATAAACAAGGTTCTGAAAATGTAATTGCGGTGCAGTTTTAACGTATATAAATGTCCATCTTCCGCCCCAGTCTCTAACATTAAAATATATGTTGACGTAAATTGTGGCATTCTCAATATTTTCTTTAAGAAGTGTGATTGGAGTTTATCCACCTCTTCGAACAGAGTGCAACCCCAAACTTGAGCACAATAAGCTTCTAGTATACTAAAAATAATAAAAAAACTTTTTGGTTGTGGTGCGATTTGAAGGCTTATTAGAGAGTAATTTTTACGATTCGGTTCAGTGTTTTTTTTTGTGTCTATAACACTGCTAACGTAGCTGTTGACTAGAGTGTACCACTAGTGAAAGAGTGATATTAGTTATTATGATATTAGTTATTGCAGTGATATAAGTCAATTAATTATAAAAAATTCTACTAAAAGTATTAAAAGATTGCACATTATTATTTTGTCCTAACTACTAAAGATTTATTGTAGGCTATGAAATATGAATACTATTTTTATTTGAATCTCAAAAATGTTTAAATATTTTATAATAGTCATTGTGCTCTTTATAATTGTCATTGTTTCTAGGAAATAGGTCAACATCAGTTGACTAAATTCTTGAACCATCCTACGTTCTGTTGCAGTAAATATAGGTCAGCAGTTGTAACTTAAATCCTACAAAAATCATCGAATATTTCATTGATCTTTATCCAAACGAAAGAAGCATTTGTGAGTGATACTCGTAAGATATTTCAATTGCAACTCTTGCACTTCCTTGGGTGAGTTTTTACTTTTCAGCATTCGCTTCAAGCATATTTGCATTTCGATTTCTAAATAAATTTTTTATAATTTCAGTTTCAGTTAATAGTGCAATTAAAGGCAGCTAAAGAATTCTTAAAAACTTTCACAAGAGATACACATCTCGAAGCTGATGCAAAGTGTACCTAACAGATACTTTTATTAAATCTTATTTCTTATTTCTTAATTGCAGCCTCAACAACAGCACAGCAATAATGCAAGCAACAACAACACGAATATTTAAACCAATTGCGTAAGTGTTTTAAATGTGACTTGTTGTTTTATATCCTACAGATACAGTAACAGCAACAATTACAGTTACAGATACAGGTACAGTTACAGATACAGATACAGATACAGATATAGATACAAATGCGTGTACAGTGGAGCTATTGGATGCAGCTTAACATTTTTATAGGCGGTTTAATTTAATTTGATGGATCTTTTTGTTTTGCTGTTGCGTGTGAAAAAATATTAAAAGTGAGTTAAGCAAAAAAAAAATTTTAAAAAATTTGAAAAAATTAAAAAAAATTGAAAAGCGGTGTACTTGCATGCATAGGTACAAAAATACATATAACCAAAAAAAAGTTCAAATAGGAAGAAATAAGTGAAATTGTTGTACAATAAAACGATGAAATTAAGATAAACAACAAACTTTGAAATTTACAATCAAAAGATACATAAATAGTTGTCGGAGTCATAATCAAATTTTTGTTTACAAATTTGTGATGCGAGTTTCGAGTGATATAAACTTGCTCAGGTGCATTTATTTAAAATCATTTAACGACTTTTAACTCCACATAACTTAAAAAACTTAATTTGTACAATATTTTCAAAAAAAAAAAATTAATTATTTTCACATTTCTAAGCAGTGACAAGAAACAATTTCAATTTTGGTAGTCAAGGCACCAAAGCAACCAAAATTAATGTTTTTAGACAGCTTAAAGGCACAAAAACAATCAAATGAAAAAAACATTAAAGTTAATGAAAAGCTAAAAATTATATAAACACAAAATTGCATCATAATTTGCATAAAATTTCTATTTAACCCATAAATAAGCACTTCAGACTGATACCCACGCGTCATGCGCCGCTTTAGATACTTTAACAATAAACAATATCAGATACAATTGTGTCAAATTTCACGCCGAAACGTCTTCACGTTCGAAATTAGTTTGCAGAAATATTCAAGGTCAATATGTAATGAGAGTTTGACGTTAACCGTGGGCGGTGTGTGAAAATTGATAACTCCGAACATTAATTTCATACCTAAAACATACCGCCTGCGATTTACAGCTTGGCTTGTGTGAAGACTTCAAGAGAGGTTTTTATAAAATTGTCTGACTTAATTTGAGAGTGAAGACATGATGATACTGAAGGATTACAAATATACAGACATTCTTAAAGAGATGCCGTGAGGGTTCAATACCTACTAAATTACAGAACCATGACTGCAGCGATTTTAAGCAAGATTTTCTGTAAAAATATTTGACTTTTATAAGTGTTTTGTTAAATAAATGATAAGTTTTAAAGCAAATAGAGTAATAAGAGTAATTAAGAGTACATTAGTACTCATCTATACTTTCTTCACTTTGCCAATAACAAATGGAAGACACTTAAGTCATATGCAACCTCCCGCTGAATATGGCCCACCTATAATAAAACTAGATATTGGGAACGCAAAAAAGATCCTATGAACACTGCAAGGCTTACTGTAGTTCTTTATGCAGAGAAACTGTGCATTCCTCATAATCCTCACTGCAGAAGTTGTAGAAACCTACAGAAAAAAGAAACCATAAAACGATTTTTCTGTGAATGCCCGGCTTTGGCGTTCAGAAGAAATAGGTTTTACGGAAGCTATTTCTCTGACAGTTTATCTAACTATCTTTTGTCTTTAAATGAAAGACACTTATGTCGTATGTAACTTCCCGGTGAATATGGTTCACCTATAGTAAAACTAGCTACTGGGAATTCAAAAAAGATCATGTGACAGGTATTTTTGAGTTTAAAAAGGTTTAGATCGGTAAAAACAAAAGACCTATTAAATTATCTAAATTTGAAGGAATGCATTTAATTCATATTCTTCTATCTTAGGGGTTCTTGCGAGAAATGTGGTAGCAAAATGGAGAAAAATCGCTAATTGCGGTACACGAAAGTTATCTGATGGGCTGCCACTGCAAAAAACCAAAGCAGATAGTACTTTTTTATAAGAGGTATTTGTAGTGAGCCACTGCAAAAAACCAAAGCAGATAGTACTTTTTTATAAGAGGTATTTGTAGTGAGACAGTATATTCGTAATGATAGTATCAATCGATCGTATAGCATATAATATGACTTAAGCTTTTGGGGAAATTGCATATGGTGAAAAAGAATTGCATCAACATCTTACAAAACTGTCACTTCAGATGCAATTTCACTTTTATTCAATAAAAATCAACGAAGATATTAGGGACCACTGGTATTATTAGGGACCAATAGTTCTATATATGACTGACTAAATGTCAACCGGATTAACCTAACCGAAATAATTGCTTATAAGTAATTGTACTACAATTCGTCCAAGTGAACCAAACTTTATAAAGTTTCTACAGTGAACCAATGAAGAGCCTGACTTACCAACGAATGTAATTGCTAATAGATGGCCAAATTGGAAATATAATAAGTATTAATAACTATTACTTACTTTGGGAATCATAGCTTACTAACTTTAACATATGAATCGCACGGTTCAAAGCTTAGTAAGTAAATATACTGCAAAGTTAAGGCTGAACTTGAAGACTCAATTTCTTTGATCCCATGTTATTTTTAAAATATGGGCTCATATCATGGGAAAATGCACTAATTAGTCGCATAATCGCGAAGTAAAGTTGCACGCCATTCCAGACAATTTTTTGCCTATTAATCACGCCTGCTTTCGTTTGATGATCTTTTTTCATCAAATCAAATATATTTCATGCAAATTAAACCATTTTATTGCGGTTTTACTCAGGTATTTAACAGTTAATATTACAATTTTAATTAACTTTTTTACTGAAGACCAGAACAAAAGCTCATCTTTGCAGTTGGCATAATTTGCAAAGTAAAACGAAGAAAAAAATAATAATATAATTGTTATGAGTTTTTTGTTGCTGTGAACTATTAATCTTTTAACTGCAAGACCTAGAAAACCCAAATAAAAACAGCTTAGACTACATAATAAATATCATGAAATGAAAGCAAAAAGAATTAATAGAATGAGTTCCAAATCAGATTCCAAAGAAAGATGGAAGTTGTGAAACGTTATGGAAGAAAGAGGCGGTTGACGTATTGAAACTCTTATATTCTAATTATAAAAAATACATACATATTGTATATGGTACTAATGATCGAACAGTAAATGAAAACCGAGAGTATGTGGCCCCCGAGCTTAAGGGAAGGTATGCAGCATTGAAGGTTCTTCCGAAATATTTAGAGAAAGTCTTCAATTTGGTATTATTTATTTTCAAACGTTTAACCTTTTGCAAAAATCACCAAAAACTTATCTGAAATATTTTACATATCATATCTCACAACATCTAAAATTTCACAAATAATATTTTTTACCATTTTAGCATTGAGTTTAATTATTTAAAATATGTTTTAAAATTATTTTCATTATAGCACGTAATTTATATATTATAATACTCTTAATAAAAACAATTCCAGTTTTTAAATTTTTTCAAATATTTATTTAAAATGAGTTCAGTTGAATTTAGTACAGATGAATATCACTTCTCTTATATATGTGAAATCGTGATAGATGCTTGAAGGTTAGCGCAGAAAAGAACATTGCCGAAATTTATTGTTTTTTGTAAAATTACAAACAAATCAAAATATATTTATATTTAATAGAATATGTGCATTTTGTTCAAATATAACTTGAAAGACTCAAATATTTACTAAAATATATTTTGCCGCCTTAACACTCGTGAATGCATTCATTAAATGCGAATGGAATGAATTGAAATGTGAATAGAAAAGTGAATCAAGTGTAAGTAAGAGTTTTCTAACACTCAGCGAAAAAATTTAATAATGAATTACTTTTTCCTACTATGGCATGTAAGTATAAGCAATTATTGTTTACTTTATACATAAAAATGAAGCGAATGAAATCTGAATAGCAAGCAAATGAATAAATTTCAAACAAGTGAATGCTCACAACTAAAAGTCTAGTACGTATAATACAAGACAAAAGTGATTTTTATTACACACAACTTGTTGTTATTGTTGTGTATATAAACGAATGAATAACAAGCAATTGAATAGATTTCGAATAAAGCTTTTCTTGAATATAAGCAAGTTAATATATAATCAAGAGAAATCAATTTTGACTTTGCTTCAATTATAATTGAATATGTTTTGGGTTCGATTATCAGTTGCTTCTACAAAATTTATGTTCTTTACCCCAGAATACTTCATTCAAACTGGAACTTCAATGTAAGAAATTATGATACTGTATTTATGGTATTGTAAATACTTATAAATTTGGTTATACTGGAAACAGTATAAGCAGCTTTGGCGAATCCCGCGTTTTATTTCTACATCCTGCGTGAAATAACTATCAACCAAACAGAGAGATTCGGGAGTGTTGCAGAATCTCTCTGCCGATTAGATGAAAAGGATATCCGAATAATAGCAAAGTTATACTGGAAACAGTACGCAAATGTTTGGTTGATAGTTACTTCACGCAAGATGTAGAAATAAAACGCGGGATTCGCCAAAGCTGCATTTTGTCACTATTACTGTTAAATACATACTCGGAGACCTTTATCAAAGAAGCACTACACGACACGAAAGATGGAATTATGGTTAACGGGGTACTTATAAGCAAGTTGAGGTACACCGATGATACAGTGCTTATTGACAATTCACTTGAGGGCTTATAGAATCTTTAAGACGCTGTTGCATTGAAGTGCAGAGAATACAGCTTAAAATTAAATCGCAGTAAAACCCAATATATGGTGGTGAGCAAAAGACTGGTCCAGCCAAAAAAAGAAAGGGATGCCAGCTTGATGAACAATGAGAAAACAGTAAAGATATACGCGTCCGAATTGAAAAAGCCAGGTCTTCATTTTTTTAGATGAAAAATTTGTTGTGTTCCCGGAAGCAGTCGTTACCACTCAGAATAAAAATGCTGCGATGTTGAATTTTCTCTATACTCCTCTACAGGACAGAGTCCTGGACGTTGTGTGTTTCATCGATGAATAAACTCGAAGCCTTTGTAATGTGATGCTATCGACTCATGTTGAAAAAAAGCTGGACAGAAGGAATTACAAATGCAGTGGTACTTTGGCGTGCCAACAAAGATATAGAAATACTAGAGACAGTAAAACAACGAAAGTTTGAGTTCTTCGGTCACATTCTAAGGCATCTGGAAAAATATGGACTATTGAAATTAATCATTGAAGGCAGAATTAAAGGTTGAGGTATGTCCATTCTTCGCCGTGACCAATTTGACTTACGAAAGTCATAAATATTAAGATAAATTATGTTACCCAGTACTTAAAAGTTTCATCTTTAAGCAAGTCTATATCTTCCTCGATTTCCTCTTAATATGATATATATGTCGCGCCCTACGTTGTTTCCTATATTGTCAGGCCATATTCTATACTCACGCCATGTACTGACAAACACAACCACTAAATCTATATTAGCTTGACAATATTAATATAGAAAATTAACGTGGAAAGGACTGAACATTTTGTGTAGCACTTTTTTTCATCGTCAACGTTTCTGTATCATATAGTAGAACGGCTAAAATGTGCAACTCATGGAAAGTACTTTCTGTTTATCGAAATATGGGCAGACTTAACAATAACCTACTGAAGCCATAGTTACTCCTATTTGCAACGGTAGTATTTTATTTGACTTCGAGAGTGGTTGCTGTCCACACTAATTTCAATGTTAACAAGGCCCTTAAAAATTTTGAAAACATGATCAACGATAGTGGTGTTAGGTTCAACATGCTGTGAGAGTTTATTTAAGCACAACATTAAACAAAAAAGGTAAAGTATCAGTTTAGACATAATTTCCCGTGGTCTCCTCTAGATACCTACGAATCGGCATTGAAATGATAGATCTCCTCTAAAACAGGAATGGTCCCGTTTTATGATTTATTCTTCTGTAGCAATAACAGCCGATAATATGTATATAACATATACATATATATATACGCCTATACAAATCAAGCGTATGATTGAGTTTACTGACTAAATTTACTACTCTTGGCGAAGCTTTTTCACTTCATAATCAACATGTAATTCATATTTCTTACTAGTTACTACGGTCGAATAGATCGCCCTGATAGCACGGTACATGTCAAATAGAACTACGACACATAGTACATGAGTTTAAGGATTCGTGACTCTGTTTCAGAAACAGAGTTTCAAGTAGTCTCTAAACTTGCAAAACTTGCTTATTACAAAAATTTCCATTAAGATGTTATACTATGTGATTACGCTTGAGACCAATAAATTGATGATAACTAGACAGATTAATCTACTCACTACTTATGTGCTTTAAAAATAGCTTTATCTTGCTCAACGATTCACTATAGAAAAGTCGCAATGTTATGATTCATCCATTGCCGATGTCTTAAAAATTAAATATAATTACATAAATTTCTTTTTTTGTTGAGCGAAAGACATAGTTAACATCCGCTTTTCCATAATAAAATTGATTAAAAAACTTACTAGCAATTAACACCAATATGAGTACCTTCATCTTGAATAGTACAAATTTTTTTCAAACTTCTGGGTTATATTATTTTCTTTACTATTGTAGAGTTAAAAAATTATAAATAAATATGTAAATTTCCTCCAAATATATCACTTATCTTTGCTTTCCAATAAATTTCAAACATAAATCTCTATTATCTGTAACCAATAATCGACTCACTATGCTCCTCTTATGCAGCCCTATGCTCCTCCTAGGAGTTAAAGGCTTTAATATATATATATATATATTAATCGGCTAAGTTGCCATAAATTAAATCGAAAAGAAAAACAATTGCCAGGTACTGTTACTTATATCGAAGTTAATACACTTTAAACTTAAACGATAAAATTATTTTTTTCCCAATATATATATTATTTTATAAAGGGGTTTTTTTTTGAAAAGTGGTGAGCTACGACAACAAAAATTCTTTTTAATTATTTTTTAATTAATTAAATTTTTGGCTTAATATACAGCTGTTTTGAAAATTGCCAAATACCCATTACCTGTAGTCTTGGATATAATTCTTGTATTTAATTATTCGTAAATAATTTTTTGAGACTGCAAGTATCAGGAATTGAACTCGTGCCCTGCCAAATTTAAAGCTCAATGTCAGCGCCATTTTTATGTTCGCACATTTTTCTGGAGTTTTGTTATTTTGTTGTGAAAGTTTTAATAAAAAACTCACTTGCTCTGTTTATATTAGAACGTAATCATAAATCAGCTGTACAATGATTTAATTAATTAATTATTTTTTTATTTTTAATTGTTAAATTTCCATACTATTCTGTTTGTAGAAACATTATTTGTTGCATGATTTGTTCTTTCTTATGAAAGTCATGCTAATTTTGTGAATATAAGTTGTAATTTAACGTCATTTTTTTCAAATGAAAAATCAGAAATCAAATAAAATATTATTTTATTTGATATAAATTTTTATAAATTTTATTTGATTAAATTGAATGTGATTTTTATTTAATGCCTCAATAGTTTCTTCCAAAACAATGGTCTATGAAAAAAATAAATTTAGTTTTTAAGATTTGATTCACTTATTGTTAGTTTTTAAATAAAAGATTGGCTAAATAATTTATAAATTGAAAAAAACAATAAAATATATATATATAAATAAATATATATATTTATTTATTTATTAATAATGATAGTTTAGTTTATGAAACTAATACTAACATGTGTAGATATAGCTTTGGCTGCTAAGGCCTTCAGCTATTAAATATATATATATTTTTGGTCATAACTTGTAATTCGGTAAATAAGATTTAAGTGCAGCAATAATATACTTGCTTGTACGGTAATTTTATAGTCTTTTATTATCTTTATAGTTTAACAAATAATCATTATTATTATTAGCAGTTTTATCATATTTATTATCATTATTTAATTATCTAAGCTAACTCAAAATCTAAATAATTATCAAAATTAATATATGTATATTAATCACTTACAATATAAACGTGAAGACAGTAAAATGTTGCTGCAATTTTTTTTTCGCATATGCAAATAATTAACTTTTGTTAATAATTATGTTTATTTTTAATTACTTCATATAACAAATAATTACTTAATATTTTTTCCAAATTTTTCATACTTTTATTTTGAATATTTCAAAGCATTATTAATTGTGGAAGTGCCGTTAAGAGAATTGACCAATAAACTATGAAATATGTTGCTGCAACATGTTGATAACGCAATATGAAGTGCTCTGCATTAACTGCAAAGCAACGAATGAATGGAAACATAACAAATAATAATCACTTTCTCTCGCGTGCAACACTAATGTTCTCCCAAAAACTACAACAAATAAAATACCATTTAATAAAATTATGAAAAAAAATTTGCAACATTTTCCCACGCAACATCGGACAACAACCAACTGCAGCAGCTACAGCAGCTACAGCATCTCGTTTTGTTGCCGCATCCCAAGTGTTGCTTTGCTCATCACATCAACCAACTTTTTACAGTGTTGCTTCAGATGCTTGATGCCTATTGCCTGCTGCCTGCTGCCTGTTGCCATTGCCTATTTTTTTCGTGTTCACCGCAACGGTTTTCGGTCTTCTGCAGCTCGTGCAACTTAAGCTTTAGTTTTAACTGAGTTTGCCATTTGAGGCTTAAACGCTTTAAGCCCAAAACAAATATGCAGACACATACACACATATTCATGGAAGATAATAGAAGACTTCAGCTCGCAACTGCTGCTGCTTTTGCATTTCAGTCGTAGCCAAGTTCGCCGATTGCGCGCACGTTTCTTTCTTTCTTTCAATTAATTTCGAAATTTTTAACTCCAGTGCCGAATACAGTCTGTTAGTTTGTTAGTTTGTTTGTTTTAAGCATCATCTTCAGCTTGGTTGTTGTTAACTTGGCTTAAAATTGTTACCAATTGAAAAATGAGTATCAGTTAAGCGTCGAACTTTTACCAGTTAAGTTGTTATCGCGAATAGCGACGGTGCAATACTAAACTTTGCTCAGTGCATGCGAATATGTAGATACGTTATGTGAATTTTAAAATAATTTTTTCTTAACGCTATATGAGTTTTTCTATAATTCGAATTCGAATTTTACGTTTGTTTTGATTTAAATTTTTTTAAAAAAAATTTTTGTGTTCTTTCCAAAACAAATTATATTCAATTTTCAATTTTTCATTTTCAATTTTTTCAATTTTAAAAACTGAACAAAAGTGAGTGTGTGAAATTTTATTATTGAAAATTTTTCAAATCAACGCTCGAAAGAATTTTGTACATTCTTCGAATCACAAGAAATTGAGCAAAATGAAGTTTTTTTCAGTGTATGTTGCAGCATGTTGCTTGTTAGCAACGGCGCAAGCGCAAGGATTTAGTCCGAATCGTGGCTTAAATGAATTGGTAAGTTTAAAAGTGAATATTAGCCAGAAATTCCAAAATAACATATAGTTTATATGGAAAGATATAGAAAAATATAAACAGATATTGGCTTATTCTGATATCTGGCTTATGAGTCAAAATTACGAAATTTGCAAAGGAACAGAAAATTTACCACAAAAACAAATTATGTACTTCTCTTTATTAAATACTGATTGCAATAAATATTAAATTTGAATAGAAAAGTAAAATTAAAAATATTAATAAAAATAATTTATATAATAATTTAATAATTTATAAATAGTACGTGTTTTGTTGAAAAAAGAAAAGAATGGATATTTGAGCAGAAATGATATACTAAACCCAATTTGACTTATGCAAAATTATTATCAATAAAGTATGTTGACAATAATTGACAATAATGGTTTAAAATTGTTAATTAATGATATAACTTAATTAAAGAATCATAATCTATTTGTCATATTTTAATTAAAACAAATAAAATCTTTTCAACAACGAAGCAAATATTTTAATAAAAATATATTTTCTTATTTTTAACTTAAAATAAGAAAAAAGAAACTCATCGTTAGATTTACTTACCTAAGCTTGAATAGCCTAAATAGATGTGATTATCTTATAAAAATTATATGTTATTCACAAACAACATTTTCCTTAAGCTATTAATATGTATTGAAAATCAAATGTTAATATATATTTGGCAATTATTTTATCTAAACGCCACATGGTACCGTCAAACTGTTATTCATTTTAAATTAATCTATATTCCCAATAATCCCAATAAGAAGTCAATTCAGGACATTCAAACAAGCAGACTGGTATCGCCAAATTGTCTTCGGCTGACTCAAAATGTATTAATATGTGTACAGTATAGGTATATGGTTTTCAATGTTTCGCATATACTTTTATAATAATGTTTGCAAACTTAGTATACACTAAGAATCAAATAATAATCTACGATTGATTGATAATATACGATTGATACATTTAGACTTTACAAATAAATGTAATAAGTTTTAAGAAATCCATCATCTCTAGAGAACAAAAGTAAATAACTATAGAACATTATATATATATGTGTTCCGTAATTGCATTTATTGACTGCGATACAATGTTTAATCAAATATCCCTTGTTAATTACCAAACATGGCTCGAACTAACTTTCAAGAACTAGTAATTGAAAATTACTCTCCTTCTTTAAAATAAATGACTACTGATTACTATAACCGACTTACAGATTTGTTTTATATATAAATTTTTTTTGTGTTTTTATGTTTTAACGGTTTCAGTAGTGAAAAACAAAGAAACAGATACTCTGGAGAATGATATTTATAAGTTTACTATAAGTTCTATAAGAAATTTGTATCAATGATCACATTCGTTCCAGATATGACAATCCATGTCGAACCTGGAATTAGCTTTTTAACGATTCCAATAGTGAAAAACAAAGAAACAGATGCTCTGGAGAATGATTTTCATAAGTTTACCATAAGTTCTATAAGAAATTTGTAGCAATGATCACATTCGTTCCAGATATGACAATCCATGTCGAACCTGGAATTAGCTTTTGTTATCACCAATGCTTGAGTTTTTTTAATTACTTTCTGTTTCTCACAAATCTCTTTCCCTTAAATTGATCTCTACATTATATATTTGAAGGCGTTGCAACACTCCTTAAAGAAAGCTATGTATAGAATTGGGTTGTCAATCTTTTGAATTATTTTGAGTTAGTATGTTACTTAAAAAAAAATCTGTTCTTGGCATTAATTTTTTCTGGTTTTTCTTTTTATTATTCTAAGTTTATCGATTGCAATTTACTGCATAGATTGGAAATATCAAACATTACGAAGTAAAACTACGAAGTAGACTGAATTTGAATATATTTCTGTATATTAATTTTAAATTTTTTCGTCAAGGTAAAAAAATAATGTACGAAAAAATAATTAAACTCTAGTAAATATTACTGTCAAGATAGAAATTTTAGATTATAGTAAACGACTCCTCAGACATGAAGTGAAAGATTTTGTAAACTGTTTTTAATTTCATTCAAATCTTAAAGTTTTCATAACAATTATTGCTAACTATTTCAGTTATCGCATCACGGTTGAGATAAATGATAGATTGTGTTCTCTAAAAGTAAAATGACTTCTAGAAGTTAATGCACTTTATTATGAAACACCTTATGTGTAAAAAGTACATAAAATAGTAGGAGTAAGAACACTTGGGTGTTCTCTGGAGCGATTATTTTTTATTTTTTGAACCAAAAAATCACTTCCAGAACTTTATCAGCATCAATGCATCACTATAAAAAAACCTATTAAATTTATTTTAAACAAATTTCCTTATTAATATGCTTTTAACAAAATGTAGTCAGCTGAAATGCTATAAAAATAATAACCGAAACCTATTGAAGATAGGAGAAGACTTCAGCTCGCAACTGTCTCACATAATAATAATAAAGAGAAGAAAATGTTTGTTTCTTTAAAACAAACAATATAAACATAATATATAAAATAATATACAAAAAATGTTTCTTTTAACTTCAATATTAGTTTTCAATTTCATTTTAATTATGATTTTAATTAATTTCATTAGGTTAATTAATTAATTAAATTTCGTTGCAATCTAAAACTAATTTTCTAAGTCCTAGGTATGTAATCATTAAGTAATATTAATAAATAATTTATATTTAATTGTACAGATATATATTTTATTCGTTATTCTATTGTAAATTAATTTGTTACTACTTTCTACTATTGTCGAAACCATAACCAAATTAAGTTACATTTTATATCTATAACAAATTTATTTTTTATTTATTTTTCAAATTAACAAATTTTTTATTCAGTTATGTTTGATAAAAGTGAAATTTCTATAAAAAAAAATTGATGTTTATTTTTGCCATTCTCGATCAATACAAAAATTTCATTTCTCCACAAATCGATTTCGGATAAAAAACAAACAAATTCGTAAAATGTATCTGCTGTACAACGACCTTCATTCCCAACACTGACAAAAATATTGGCTTCATTCGGAGAAGAAGTTAGACAAATATGTTTCTATAGTCATTCAGTTTCCATAGTCAGTTTTTAACCTAATTTTTCACAGACACTTATGGACGTTGAGCTTTGTTTTATATTCCTATAATTTGCATAATTTTTTTGATTTAATTGAAATGCAAATATTTTTATTGAAATCTTAAGTTTTCTTTAGTTTTTGAGAAAAGAAATTATGAATTTATTTGATTGACATATTTTTATAACACAATATGAATCTATGAAGTAACGCTTTTTAACACATAAACTCTAATATAAATCAATATCTTAATTAGGTTTCTATGACACTCCGGTAAATATCTAGCCCATTAAATACTGCATGAGAAACTCATATGAATAGTAAAGAAGCCACATTGTACTCTGAATATATGTTAGACTAAGAATCTTTTGATATGATAAATTTAATTTTAAAATATAACTTAAGTTACAGATATTTTTATACATCTTAGTATTTTTTCTTAGTTTGTTTAACTAAATTAATTCAAAATTGTGGCTATTGAATTTTATAACAACAAAAGACATTTCATATTTTGATATTAGTATAATTTTGATATTACTATATATCAGCATAATTGCTACTCCGTATGCCATCCGAATACGAATAAAGTAATACTTAAGAAACGCTGACACTGAGCTTAAAATTTGGCAGGGCACGGGTTTAAATCCCTGGTTACTTGCAGTCACAGAAAATTATTTTCGAATAATTATACATATATAAGAAATAATTTCAAAGCACTACTGATGATATGTATTTGGCAATACTCGAAACAGTTGTATGGTCAGCAAAAAATTCAGTTAATTGAAATAATATAAAAATAATGTTTGTTGTTGTAGCTCACTACTGTTCGAAACCTCTCTATAATATAATATATAAATATAAAACTAACTCTCTAATATAAAATAAATTATTTTTTCAAATGTGCGTACTTGCCTCAAAAAACCGTAAAGTTTAAGTTTTGTTAGATTTCTAATATAATATTATAAAGTAAATAGTTTCTAAATACAGTCAAACTTCCATAACTCGAAATTCTATGACTCGAACTAAATAGAGTGCAACAGAGTTTAGAGAGCAAATTACACAAAATTATAAAAAAATTCTTTAACTCGAAGTCTCCATAAGTCAAATTTGACTGTTCTTCTAATGTGGATGGCTAAAAAATATTTCAAATATACAGCTTACTTAATATAATTAAGAAGAGCATCATTCAAAATATTCGTTCCGGAATATTGATAAGGTATAACCTAAGTGTAACATAAACTTCACAACTCTTCTGTCTACCGTTGCGCATACATGCTCTTCTACCATGTTGTCGGTTACCTGGTACAATCAGGCCACACTTGCGATGAAATTGCCACTATTCAAAATCAATTCCCATTATAGAATCAATTCAAGAAGCTATAATTCACGACTCAACAATTATTTCAAAATATTGATATATACCTAGTTACATTTTATGTCCTGTTTAATGAATTCAACAAGATGACTATCAAAAAAATTGTGCATTCCAATAGATTTATTCATCCTAGCGATAGCTTGATACTTAAAAATGGTTTCTAATAGAAAAAAGTAGGCGGATAGTGCTAAATGGTGACATCTTTTTAAATTCGCTTAACGATATTTGCTGTGTTCCTTCAATTTATTACACATACATATGGAATATTATTTTTTTGTTAGCAAACGTTGTGTATTGTGTATTTCATAGATACAATCCTTAAGCTTAAAGTTTCGTGATAATGTAAACATAACTGAACGCATTATCAAGTGGCAAGAAAGTGTAAATAGAGCCAATTACAAAAACTACTAATTTGACGGTACCAGCCGTAATTAACACCCTTAAGACTCATCAATTTCATAGAAAAAGCGCCAGATAATCACATCAAAATCCTTTGAACCTTCATACAATGCGACTTAAAGTACTCTTCGATGTGTGCTTGCAGATGTGAGCGCCTGTAGTTAACCTAAGCCTACTGAGGCTCTAATTTCAAGAAATTAAAAGTAAACATATCAAAAGGTTTGATTTAGTTTTGCTGTAGTTCAGATATCCCTTACACAGAATTCTGAATATACATTAAACTCTTATTTATATTATAATATAGTATATATATATACCTATATCTACATATATGTATAATAATACGAATACGAGGTGTTATAAATTATTTGTTCATGTTTATATTTCGTGAACTGTTAAAGTTGAAGGAACTTTTGATGTGGATGACAGTGCACATTATATATATATAGTTGGGTTTGTTTGATTAATCCGTCGAATCCACAATTACGTGTTGTTCCATCTCAATGTTCCAACTTCCTTTACTTTTAATAGTTTTTCTAAGTAAAACCTGTGTCTGAATCGGCACTTTAGGTATATCTAAACCTGAACCGATATAAATAAAATTTCGTACATCTCTTATAAAAACTTGTGTATTTTCTGTACCAAACTTCAATCGCATATCTTTATTAAGAACTCAGAAAACTTATATCCGATTATTCAGTAGGATATAGGATATGTAGGATACATTTCATTTATTTAGCTTGAGTTCAAAATTTTAAGTACATATATTCGAAAAAACAGGGAAAACTTATATCCTATGGTTTAGTTTAAATGGTAGCTATCGGATATAGTGATTCAATTTTGAACAATCCGACATATAATCAGAGTCGGCTATTGAAAAATATATGTGCAAAGTTTCATTTGAATAGTTCAGAGTTAAGAGCGTAATTTAGGAAGAAATCGATAGACGGACAGAGTCTTTGACGTTTCCTTTAATGCGTTACAAAAATCTTGACAAATCTTATATGCACTTACCGCAGTTTTTTGTGTAGAGCGTATATGTCACACGAATACGAATACGAAGAAAACAATGCTTAAGAATTTATATACCTATAATATAATACATTAAGAGCGCTGACTCTGAGCTTAAAATTTGGCAGAGCATGAGTTTAATCCCTGATGCTTGCAGTCTTAGAAAATGAAATACGAGTATAAAAAATAATTTATAAAAATGATTTTTTTTTTGTTGCACAGTACTATCAACGTTCTTTGTCAAAAATTTGATTGATTCCAGTGTTTTTTAAATAAATTGCTTTTATTTAAAGTGTAACCACAATAAAAAAGGGAAAATTTTTTAAATTTATATTGGAAACGCTAAATCGTCTCGTGATATATCTACGTTGTGCGCGTGATGATTTTGATAAAGATGCACTTATCGTTCAGAAGTATTTTGCGTATTCGTATTCTACTAGGAGGAATATTGTTACAGTGGAAACATTAATTTATTATGTGTAAAAATATCATAACTTAAAGCTTCCTACATCGCTTCAGTTTTGTACAACACCCACTTAATTTCTGGAAGTCAATTTATTTTGAAGTTTGTGGCTTCATAGGCCAGCACATGGATCACTCTACTAGTACTGCTTTGTGTGTGGAACACGATTACTGGTATTAATTATTTATACTGCAGCATTGTGGAATATGAATTACATGTTAATTTTGTTTTATGTAAGTGTTTAGTGTATAATTGGACTTTTTTCTTGTTTTAAGTCAATCGATTTGGATCTTGTATCGGTGAATCAATCAAATTTCACAAGCAGCTAAATTGAAAGGAAGTGATTGTTGAGGGCGTAAAAATAGATACATCTGCAATATAATTTGATTTCGTAGAGTGTACGTGGACGTGGACGTGGAAGTGGAAGTATAATGTTAGCTTGGAAATGCCGAATTCGCAATTCTCTCACATGGAATGCAATTGGAATTAGTAAAAATTGCTCATTATTCATCTGATTTCTTTTTAAAGTGTCTTAAACCGCCTTGAAAAAGAAAAGGCGGTAAAAGAAAGTGAATCAAATTAGGCTAATAAATAGGTATATTGAAAAGTATGTGGGATGGTGTTTTTTTGTTTTTTGTTTTTGTGTTTCTTGATGATTATTGTATTGTTGATAATTGACAAATCAAACAGAAATAATTTGTGTGAGTTGTAAAAATATCCGAAACTAATTATGTTTGTTTTGAGACTTTGAGATTTCCGCTGAAATGGACCCAATAAACCTTTGCACGGAAATGTAAATTTTTGGTTTAAATTTTATTCACATGCTATGGCATTTTTTTAAAAATTTCATAATTTTTTTATATATACTAAGTGTATATAGTTTGGTCAATTTTAAATTTTGATAGATGATAGACGATGATAGCTGTAGTTTTGATAGCACCAATTAATAAAATTTGATTTAGTATTGCCTTTATTGTCTCTTATGTTATGTTTTAATACAAAATTAATTTTTCTTAACACTAATTTTATATATGTTTTGAGCAATCTGAACGTAATCTTAAGATATTTAAATTAGTTTCAAATGCAAGCTGCAAGGCATTTAAATATTTATGGCCCATGTTGTGCCACTTTTCTGTTAATCAAAAGTTAGTAAATTTATTTATTATTATATGATATATATACTATATTAAAAAATTGTATAAATGATAATTTTTATGAAAATTCAGCGATAGTTGGTAAACTCAATGAGTCTTTCTTCAATGTAGAGATTTCTTAACAAAAGCTTTAATCTGTTTGCAATAAATGAACATACTTCCTTTTATATTTACTATAAATGTGCATTTTACTCCGTCTTTGATACATATAAATTATATATTTATATCTGTGTTAAAATGTTTCATATGAAAAACTCTGAAACTTAATATAAGACTATTAAAAACGTGTTTTTTATTCTTAAAACAAATAATTCCTCTTCCCTTTAATTTATTTATTTTAAATGTAATAGAATCCCTCACAAATGGACTCTCTTAATACATCAGTCAATAAGTCGTACGACTAACACACAGATGGCGCTGCCATTGTCAAATCTATATAACTTTTATAAAGTATCAACCTTTAAAAGACTATGTGCATGTTACCCATGCAATGTTGATGTTCCTCAGTTTTAATTTATCACACTAAGTAGGATCTTTGAAACGTATAGTTCTCCAGAAGAGAAGGAATTATGTTTCTGGTTACACTAGTGTTCACTTAAGAGAACTGTTACTGTACTTATATCCACGGTTGCCACATGAAAATTTTTTTCATTCCCAAAATTGATTTAAAAAGGAACCATTTCTGTAAAAATAGGTCCAATTTCTCTCTATTGGCTTTTAATAAGAAGATACAGTATATATAAATTGTAAAAATAGTATCTTTTATCTTATTTTATCATAACAATTTTATATATTAAATAATCGGACAATCTTTTGGTGACCATACATAGTGCATATTTTTTTTTGTCAAATAGTTCTTTGCATAACATAATACTATTTAAGTCCTTAAAATCCATTCCGATCAAAAATTTCTTTTACCTTTTCAATATTTTTACTAAATTAATACATAAAACTATATTAGTTTTATAGTACATAGTTGCATCTATAAATAAATTTAATAGGATACTATAATAATATATACAATAAAGTTCGCGCTTCAAAAAAGTACAAGTTTTAAAAACAAGTACCAGAGCACCATACGGAAAAAAGTACCAATTCTGGTACTAAAGCACTACATGTAGCAACAGTACTTATATCCTTAAATATAATACAACTCTGGATTATACTAGAACTCGAAAGGATCATCAGTATGTTGTATAATTTTCATTCCATCGTTCTATGTACTAGCTGAAGTATAAACAAAAAAAACTAACAAAAAAACTAACAAAAAAACTACTTATTCACTTATATATAAATCAAGTTAATTTTTTTTATTATTACAATGTAGCTACACGTGACTTAACACAAAAACCCATTATGGCATCATATTTCCCCAAATTTTCAAACATTTCTTCTATCTTCATTATTTAAGGATCAACGTAAAATATTTTAAACTTTCTGTTTGCTTCAATAATACCAATCCATACTACTGCTTGAGTTTTTTAATATCGATGATATCAGAAATATTCGGTAGCACATGTCCCCCTAACTCTTCATTTTTTTATCATGACCATTTCTTACAAAATTGTATTACTATTACTATTGTTCTATAAAGACTTAATCAAAACCAAATAATAAGTAATGGTTTAATAAGTAATTTAGTGACTTATTTCCGCCAACCAGCTTAATCATTCACTTTCTGACGATGGTTCATTGAATCTCTCAAAATATCGGATTATAAGTTTCCTGTTCATTGTATCGAAGCAACGGATATACTCTACCAAAGCCGAACATTTGCATTATAATTGCTTAATGATTTCTACCATCCCCAACATTCTGACAGTTTTTGCAGAATCTCTATTATGCATACATTAAAAAAAAATACATCTAAGACTGGACGGTAGTTGATTAGCACTATTTCATGTTAAACTTAAGAGTGTATTCATTCGTTTATGGCATATGTTCGGAGTTAATTTATATATGGCAGATCTGTTCTATCTATCAATCATTTCTTACTTTTACTGGTGTTGTTTGTCGAACAAAATGTTTAGAAGAAGTAACGGGGATACCCGTCTTAGATATCATTGCGGTAGCTGTTAATGAGTTACTTTCATCGCAAACGGTCGACAGATTTAAAGTTTCAGGACTTCTGACGACCATATTTAAGTTGATATACATACTAGTACTTATATTTATATAAGTACTATAAAACATGGTCGACTTCTGATAACCATACAGGAGTATAATAATATATATTAATATATAATAACATATATAAAATATATATTAATAATGGAGTATATAAAAAGACATAAATTAACTAAAATGTCTTGCCATGGTTATTAATGAGTAAAACCGAAATATAACAAAGATCAATTTCAACCACGACCCGATTATACCCCTAGTAAAGTAAATAATTAATGTATATTTTCTTAAAAATTTATGTTGAACAATATTTTTACTGTATTTTTAATTATATACATAAAATTGTTTATAACGTTGTTACCATCTAATACTGCATATTCACTTCTATTAAACAGATTTCACACGTACACTTGCCATCGGTCACAAATATCAAATAAGTTACCTTATTAGGAGGATCATAGGTGGCTGACGTTATTATTTTTATAACGTTCCCTATTATATGAGACAATACTCGTACATTATTTTTTAATTTTTGATTGATAAGAAACTATGAGCAATCAACTTTCTCATGTTGTTGATGACTGGACTCTTGGTTATTTATTATATGTATAAGCATATGCGATCTTTGCCTAATCGTATTAGGCCGATATCGAAGGTTAATGTGATACAGTCACGTATTACAATACTTAAATCCATCATGATTTGATTTAATAGTATTATGATAAAGAAATATATTATAATCAAAATTATTTTTAAAATTTTATAAAATATTCTGAAGTCTATTTAAACTATTTTTAATTAATTTTTATATAATCTAATGAACTTAAAAGTCAGTTATTTTAATGCAAAGTTACTGAATCTGAGAAACTTTTGTAATTATAACATCATTTTAACTATAGACATTTAAAAACTATATATTTTTATGTATATTAAATTTTTTTTTTAATTAGTTTCTAAAGACGTCCAACGAAGATTTTCGAATGTTAGATATATCAATAACTTTAAATAAAATTTAAAATTAAATAAAACTAAAGTGTTTTGTTTTTGTGATACCGTTGTTTTCAAAATAATTTTTTTAAATACTTCTGTCTATCAAACTTTAAAAAACAAAAGTTTATCATTATTAAGTATTTATATAGCTGTGGGTTATGCGTTCTTTCCAATTAGATTCTATTTTCTTGCGAACATTTTCTTACGAACATTTTCTTACGAATACCGCCTTTTCTATTCTTTAATGAATAGATATAATTTTTTATAATAGAGACGTTTGGAAAAATAGTAAGCCACAACAACAAGTATTTTTGTTAATTTTTTCTTGCCGAGAGTGACGCGTCTTTATGACGAAAAGAGACTATTTAAAAGTTAGACGAATTCGTATAGCAAAAAAGACAAGAACAAAAATTAAGTTAATTTATTGAAATTTGGCTGACCATATAGTTGTTTCGAGTATTGCCAAATACCCATCATCGGTGGTCTTGGAATTATTTCTTTTATTTCATTTTTCGTCAGTAGTTATCTGACACTGTTAGTACCTAGGGTTGAACTCAATGCAATAGTTTCTATTAAGTTAATTCGTCATTACATTGATTCTTTCCCACCATTTATTTGAAACAAATAATATTTTAGATATTTTTAAAAATTTTATATATATATATATATATATATAGGATAAAATTATTTTTTTTTGCATTTTAAGTTTTATTCTTGAAAAAGAAATAAAAACAATAGCATGTTTTAAGATTATGTGTCAATGAATTTGTATATTTTTGTAGATCTATGCATATAGTATAACCGAACCGAACTGAATATTTCCTTCGAACATTTCAAATAGCAACTGGGCGCTTTGCCAAGGTAAAAGCTGCTGCGGAAAATCTCTGAATAAAGAAATGTTAATCATGTAGTTTGTTCAGATTTTTGGCATTCATCATTAAATTTTTCGTGAATAATTTTTCGAAATTTTAGGCAACTTATTTCATTATGTATTTTCCACAAATTTATAGTTTCTTGACCACTTGATATGCAAGTTTTTTAAGTTTCTTCCTATACCACTTCACGACCATCTTCAGCGGTCCCTAAGACTCATTGATTTTTATCTTCATTTATTTCTCCACATCTGTTGCCGCTTCTTAGACACATTAAAAAGGGAAAGTTCATTGAAGCATTTCCACTTGTGTTCACCACAGTCCATCAATTATTATGACTTTTGTTTTTATATTGAAATATTTATAAGCACTTAGATACACACATGAATACAATCAAATTATGCATTTAACATATACATATATATTCAAAAAATGTATATTAATTTTTCCATAAATATTATTTTTAATGCCATCATAATAACCGCCATCATCGCAGAGTCAGGTGCGATATGGTAAAGTTCTGAAAGTTTTAAAACACTTCAATTTTGTTTTGAACTGTGAGAAAATTTTTGGTAGAAAGTGAAGTTTTAGTGAAGTGATAAATTTTTCTATTCAAATATTTTGAGATTTGTTTAAGTGTATTTGCAGACATATTCGACAGGTTTTAAGTACCGCCACATGCTTAATTTTATGAAAAAACTGCTGTAATCCGAGTGTCAGTAAATAATTTTATGTATATTATTATTTTAATTAAAATCAATTTCAAAATCATATAATGAAGTCTCTACTAAATTATTTCTGATGTTAATATACGAATTTCCTTTTTATATGATATATATTGTACTACTTGGAACCAATGCATTCACTTGCATGACACATCACATTTGCTGCAATTTTATAGAAATACATGTTAATATTGCTGATAAATTCAGTTGTCAGATTTCTAGGTCGATTTAATCTAATTTGAACAAAAAACGTACCAGTCAGCTACTTCAACTAAAGCGGAATCTACTCAGCACTACGGTATCGGTACCGACGGGTTACTGCACAATAGCGAGGAATGCTATGAGACTAGGTCTTCCTTATAGCGAGCTTTGTCGCGGCTGTGGTTTTGAGGACCAGCAGGAAACTGTATTTTATTTCATGTGTCAGTGCCAATATTTAGCTAGAAGAAGATTAAAAATCTTGGGGGCCCCTTTCCTTACCAATATGACTGAGCTGTCATCCTGCAATATTAGGGACTCAGCCAGATTCATAGAATATTCAGGTTGATTTACATTCACCTAATGGGGGAGTCGTTGCCTTCTTTGGCGTTGGTCGTATACTAACCACCTAGTCTATGTACGAACCATCGCCTTTCTTGTGGAATGACAACGGGCTATTGTTTGAGATCAAGTGAGCTTTCTTGGTTCACAAGGCCGCCACTCCAACCTAACCTAACCTATATATTAATATTCGCAACAATAATTATTAAAAAATAATTTTTGAATTTTCCTTAGTTAATTTTTGATAACTCTATACTCAAGAGAATTAAGCCTTCGTAAAGCCTTATCTAGCTTACTATTTTTAGTTAATCAGGCTTAATACATAAAAGAATAAAAGAATTTCAAATTATTTATATAAATTTTAAGAATGTAGTATGTAAATATTGGGTTATACTATTCTGTAATCAGGGACATCAAGATTCATCCCATCAAAAAATACATAAAGGACAGTGCCCTGAAATTATTTGCGAAATCTGACAGACTTACCAACACCGCGTTATCAAATCTCAGAATGGTTACAGGCTTCTCGGGGAGGTATGCAGATCTAAGGTCAATTATTGCTTAGTCTGATAAAGTGGATCAGCTTTATATTAGTCTGTTAGTAAGTGATTTAGGTCCCCTAATTAGTGCATTTATTTAAGCGTAAACATTTTTTAATAAGAAAAATTATAGTTATATAAACTCAATTGTTTAAGAAGTTTTTGTCATGGTGCAATTAAAGTAGCTTCAGTAGTATCTGCACGTTTTCCGTTATGTTTTTATATCCTCGAATAAGTGTCTGAAGTTAATAAACTTCTTTGTATAATTTATTGATCATGCAGTCAGTCTTTAGTAGACATGACGAACTTTTATTCCGAATCAATTACCACAGAAAACTGAAATCGTTGACAGGCGATGGCACGGGATTGCTCTTAATATATTCCCTAACAAAGTAAACTTCCGAATATAATGCCTTCAATAAAAATCAGTGTTATCGAGCATAAAATAAGAAGACTGCATAAATATAAAATACCTATACGACTGTAATATGTTACACAAATAGTAGTACAAATTAGCTTGGAGACGTGAAAATGGCAAGAGTACATCAAACTTCGTTATAAATGGATAAAGTAGTTAACGCTTTCCAATGACTTCAAATTAACGATCAAAAATCCGAAAAAAGAAACAGTAAAAGTCTTCCTTTTGTATGCGCGTGAGTTGAAAAATCTGCAAAAAAACTAAACAGAGAAGTAAAGTTGAAGTTGTTGTCTCTTGTCTTCTGTCTTTGTAGGTACGCACATGCACTTTTATTTTAGAAATAAGGAACTCACTGCATTTATCGTTGCATTAAATGTTAATTTTATTATTGTTATTGTTTTTATTGTTGCCTGTGCTCATCCAACAAATGTTAGCTAAGCAGGTCTAGCGGTTTGTTGCAACTCCACACTTATAAATTCGCGTATGGCAATTTCGTTATTGCAATTGCAAGCAAGCTCACAATTGCATCAGCAGCTGCAGCAGCAGCAGCAATTGCAATGGCCATGGTAGTATCAACAGCAAAGGCAGCAACAAAAATGCCAACAACATTTGTTGTCAATTTTATAATACCATATGGCAATCGGTAATCTGCAGAAGCTACATGGCAGACTACAGACTACAGACTGCAGACGGCAGTCAACAGTCAACAGTCGGTACTCGTGCACCATTCACGAGTACGTTGAGCGGCTTTTGAGTATTGCTAATACGTTTGACCAAATTTTAGTTTCATTTCTTCTTACCTCTATGCAGGATTTTTACACTATAATAATATTCACAAATATAATATATATATATGAGTATACCAATACATTTATAAGAGCATTGGGCACTTTCACTTTGAATGTCAACAGCTGCAGATTTGTGAATTAAATTGGGAAAGAAATTAAGTAAGAAACTGACGTCCTCAACGCGATGCAAACTTAAAGGTCAAAGTACTGGAAATCTGTTAACCATTCCATTAATGGTTAAGACAAATAAATAAGTTAATATGTAAATTTGATCCTTCATGTTTTTATGTTATTCGAAAAATTTTAAATGAAGCCTTTTTACTTATGTTAGTTAAATCTCCATATCTGATAAAGCTTAAATATAGTTTTCGAAGAAAGTGTTTACCGTTTTTTCATCCTTATATATTTTTCATTTAATGCACACCATACCATCGTATTCCAGAACAAATGATTTGCAAGATAATGTATATTTATATGTAAGGTCACAAATATTCTTATTCTTTCAAATGCATAAATTTGGCAGTTTTTGATGCACTTCTGCCTAGCTCATCAGTTTGTTCATTTCCCAAAACTCCCCTGTGACCCGGAACCCAGTAAAGGTTAACCTTATTCCGAGTTGCAAGTAGCTGTAGGAGCTCATAATACTCAAGGATCGGTTTTGACTTGAAAGTCCAAGAAGACAGACTTATAAGAGCAGCCTGGCTGTCACAGTAAATAACAATTCTTGAGCCAGATAGTTTTTTGATGATATTGAATCTTACGCATAAGTTGATTGCATAAATTTCAGCTTGGAAGACCCTCGGCCATGTGCCCGTTGCCTCCAAAATTCTGGTTTTGGGTCCATATGCACCAGCAACAGTGTCTCCATCCATTTTTTATCCATCTATGTACCAAACCAAACTTTTTGAGTCAATCTGTGGGATTCCGTTTTCCTACGTTGAACGTGAAGGTAGATGAACCTCAAATTTTCTGCCAAAACAATCGAGTTTTGTTATATAGTCTCCATCACACTGAGGAATTTTATGTGCTCCAAATATTTTAAATATTGTTCCATGTCCATAGTCAGGACAAACTTTATTCACGTGGAGTGTATAGTATTACCTAACAAATGAAGTAAATAATATATTCTAAATCCATTATCAATTCAATGTCATAGTGTTTAACATAATATATTATTTTTTAAAGTATTATTCTAAAGAAAGTATCTTACTTTCTTTTTCTTGGTTCCATTTATTTACAACTGCCAAGATTTGGCATTTGGTATTTATTTTTACTTAGTGGAAATTACAATAATTCAAATCTACATTAAGAATTACATATATGCACTATTTGCAATAATTAATAAATTATTATTAATTAATTAATTAGTTACTAATTATTATTAAATAATAATAAATTATTATTTATTGTTATCCTACAATTAATTTCTTATTTTACCTAAACTAAGAATATATCATAAACTAATCAAAACTTGGGACCACAACATATTCCTTAACCATTATTTACTAAGCTTGTAACCAAGCATAAGTTAGAGACCAACAAAGCCAAAATATCTGAAAATTAAATCTTAAATAGTAGAACAGCATATGGTCTATGCAAGTTGAACCGCTTGAACCACTAAACGACAACGGGAGCATATGGGATGTTGTCTCTTTAGGTATCTTCAAGGTAATATTTAATAATATAAAGAGTGCCCCTTAGGAAGGAGCATGTTATGATTGCTGTCATAGTCGCAGCAGTAAATTATATATATATCAGAATCGAAATAAATAATCATAATGAAATTTAGTAAAATGTTACTACCATTCGTGACGTGACTCCAATCATAACAAGCAAAACTATGACGTATACAAAAACCAAAAAAATCACTTGATTGTGACTGTAATCATAATATGGGGCTTAAATAACGACGCATATATGAGCATACGATAGTGCCCATACTGACAGTCATACTGTGGTGACATTTGTATTAAAGTAAACTCAAAAATTAAAGAAAAATAGTTAAAAAAGAATATTAAAAATATAAATTTCTAGAAATTAAAATTTTAATTGAATGACATTATATTATTTTGCTCTCTTACTGGGCTTCGTCGATATTAGTAACTCATATACTCACTTCTAGCTTATCTGAGGTACTCAATGGGTTATGTTATTAGAACTAATATAGACCCACACTACACTAAGTATATCCACATGTATTAAAAAAATCAGAATTCCTCACAGAAAAATTCAGAATATTTGTGTATATTAGTCCTTTAATATATAACAGAAATGTACCTCCATCCTTTTTTTAATTCTTAACACAATATGTAATATGAATTCCGCAGAAAGTTTTATTCTATGTAAAACATACATAGCACTTAAAATATATATATATATATATACATTTAAATGAAATAACTGCAAATTTTTTCAACACGAATCAAGTGCAATGTCGGCTAAGTAGTCTAATGTCTAGTGTCTATGGTTTGAAATTAGCAGCGTTCAATTTCAATAACTTAAAGTGAAATATTAAAATGTGTAACCAAAAAAGTAGTTTATTTAAAAAAAAACAAACAATATTAATGTTACCTAAAGATATTAATGAACTGTTTCAAGTCTTATGCTCTGCTTATTCTTGTTCTTGTTCTTCTTCTTTCTTACCTTATCAGGTCTGTGCTCATTGCACGATATCATAAGGCCGCAGGTTCAAGAGCTGCCTTTTCATTTATTCTTCTACTTATTCTTTTACGCTTCTATATTGTATATCACCTTTAAGAATTCTATTCTATTGTCCACTTAGTACCCACTTTGCACTGAAAGTAAAATTAATCAATATATTTTTAGCTCTAGTATCTTGTGCTCAAAAAGTGCCCGGATTGTGTAAATAAAACACAAATTTAAATTTAATTTCAAATTTATTTTATCTCCTTCAAAATATGCTCCTTTTGAAGCGATACGCATATGCCAACGCTTAACCCAATCTTCCATACACTTTTCGTAGGCCCGTGAAGGTATGGCTTTTAGTTCCTTCAGCGAATTCTCTTTTACCGATTCAATCGACTCAAAACGCTTACCACGAAGGGACAATTTGAGTTTCGGGAACAGGAAAAAGTCGTACGGATTTAGATCTGGCGAATATGGTGTTTGAGCAATGACAGTGGTGTTGACAGCTGTGTTTGGTCAAAAAATCGCGTGCAACAAGAATTTTCCATAGTAAAAATCGCTAAATGCGCTTGAGGTAGTCTCACATTAACAGCTGCTGTAAACAAATTAATTGACAGAGGGCGCTCAAATTTGTACCATATGTCAAGAAAGGGTGTACGAACATAACAAAAAAAATTTTTGAAAAAGGTCTATTACTTAAGGAGTAGTTAACAACATCCGGATACTTTTTGAGCAGAAGGTATATGTTATTTGTTATAATAACCTATTATACATTAAAGATAATGTACCTTTAACACCAGTAATATAAATCATATCAAACCTTTCTTTTTTCAAAATTAGATTGTCAATTTCGAATATTGAATCAAAATCGACAATTTGAGTCATGTGAACTCACTTCATAAGCCATAATATCCGATTGTAGTATTAATGAAAAATTCAACATTCAAAACTAATTTAGTGCAATGTATCTTCATGAATGTAACAACGGAAAAAGATATATATTTTTATATGTTCAAATACTTACTATCATTTCCTAACTTAAATAATTTTTAATTATTTCATTAAAATTATTTTGTTGTATAACAACTTTTCCAAGTAAAATCAGCGCTTCCGCCTATAATTAAAAATAAATCATTAAAAGATTTGTGATTTGTGCGAGTAAAATGAATGAATGAAAATAAAAACTTTGTCTTCCTTTGGAAGAAAAAGAAAATGCACAGAAAGTCCGAAAATTGAAATAGACAAATATATTTGTTAAAAAAATAAAACAATATATTCACACGCTTTGCCAATATAAGAATTACGAAAAAATCAAAAACTTCATACAAAACCGAAAAAAAAAATTTAAAACAACTTAAAAAGCAATTAATCATAAAATAAAATTAAAATTTCTTAATTGACTTTCTACAGCAAAGCAAAAAATAAAAATTACTACAGACGAAAAACGAAAAACAGCCGTATAGAGAAATAAACCTGAAACCTTTGACAAGTAACTTCATTGTGATTCAACTACATTTACGGCTATAAAAAGTTTAATGCGTCCAGTCTTTCTCTTTTGACTTAGTAACAACCTCGACCTTAACTTGGGCCAATCAAGTACCCATGACAGTGGAATGATACGGGGTCATGATACAATATGCAAAATCAGAATACATAAATTTGTATTAATTTTTTTATAAATTTATTTCTTTTGTAAAAATGTTTATAAAATATTATCTGTAAAACCGACAAAGACGCATCTTCGCATCTTCGAATCTTCAGGCTTCCAAGAAATCAAGCGACACCGAAACTTTTTTATTTTTAAATTTGCGCATGCGCTTTGTGGGCACTGAGTACAATTTATTTATTTTTTATTTTATAATTATTACTTGTTTTTTTTGTTTTGGATTGTAGTCAACAAATGAAAAGAAAGTTAACAATGACCGCCTAAGGAGTGCCACGGCAGTATATAAAAATTACTGACTAACTATTATACTCATACTCTCATACTTCAGACGCAATCTTCATTTAGACAGGCTTGAGCAAAGAAGAAGATGCGTTCCAGTTTAAGCTTTACTTAAAATAAAAATGACAGCCAAGCTATATAATAATTTCTTTAATATTTCATTTAATTACAATTTACAATATTTTACGGTATTTTGTCTGTAATGACGGGTCTACTCAATAATTAGTGTGTTCGCCATCAAATTAATGTTGGCCCTTCAAGGAACCTGCGCCACAAAGTCAATGAAAAACTACAAATTGTTTATTTGAACTTTCAAATTTCGTTTGGAACTCCGTGCCTATATCCACGTCAGTAAAAACGGACACAGCAATAGCTATGAGACACAGATAATTTGCTACTCCTCCTGCTTATTTTAAAGTTATTAAAAAAAAACAAATTTTATTTTTTTACGAGATTATCGATGTACTTTGTGTGTTTGAACCTGGACGTTTAAAGTGAAGAGAAAGTAGGGATCATTTTTATATATGTGCTTTGACCTTATAACTAATGAATAACATTTAGTTTTTATAAAAAAAAAATATATATTTATGAATATCTAAATATAGTATGTACTGTATATATATATATATAAATATTTTTTTTTTTGAAACAAACTAAATGTTATTCATTAGTTATAAGATCAAAGCACATATATATATATATATATATATATATATATAAATAATGTATATTTAAGTACAAAAAAAATAAATTAATTATTAAATTAAATAGAATGGAAGTACGCAAAATAAAATTATATAAAAATTATAAAAACTAATACATTATAAAATAAAATACAATAAAATAATGCTATGTACGTGTATATAAAAAAAATATGTATATAAAACAAAAAAAGATCTGCAAACTACAATGGTAGTGAGCAAAATAAAGCAAAATGAAATTAATTAAAATGGTATTAAGAAGTTTTTTCGAATAGTAGTGAACTACAACAACAAAAATTAATTTTATATTATTTTAATTAATTGAATTTTTTGCTGACCGTACAGCTGTTTCGAGTATTGCCAAAAGCCAGCATCAGTGGTCTTGGAAATAATTCATATATTTAATTATTCGTAAATAATTATTTTTGAGACTGCAAGTACCAGGAATCGAAATCGTACCCTGCCAAATGTGAAGCTCAGAATCAGCGCACCTTAACCAACTGATCGAAAGCCGTACTTGACTTTTATCAACAAATTTACTTGCTGTGCTTATATTAGAACGAAATCATGATCCACCAGAAAAATTAATTATATTTTTATTTTTTAATTGTTAAATTTCAATAAAATGGTATTTAAAAAAAATAAAAACTAACATAACATTAGTCAAAATTAAGTAAAAACTGATTAAAAACATGTAATAAAATTAAATATTGTAAAATATTCAATAGAATAAATATGTATAAAAATGTTATATATATATAAATGTATATAACACAAAAAAAAAATTTGCCAACTACAATAGAATAGAACAAAATAAATCATAATAATTTAATATATAACAAAATTAAATAAAATATCTAAAAAAAAACTAATATAAAATTATTTAAAATAAAATAAAAATTGATTAAAAACATTTAAAATAAAATAAAAACTGAATAAAAAATTATTAAAATGTGGGAATTTTTGCTGGAGGAAAAAGTAATTATGAGTAGCATCAAATGTATAAAAGGCTTTCTAAATGTGATTGTTGCAATTGATTGTTTTAAAAACGAAGAAAACTAGAGGGGATATTTTTCAATTCCATTTTAATCGGAAAGGGTGTTATTAACTAAATGTACAAGTGTATATTTTTACTACTTTTAAAATAAGCATATTAAAAAACTAATTGTGTTTCGTAGGTGATATGTGATGGAAATTTTAAAATTTGCAATGTTGTTGCGAGATAAAGAGATGGAATTCTCGACTGTCAAATTTTCGAATAGTCAATTCTGGAAGCCACGAAAATTTAAAGCGTGCTTGGTTGGCGATTTCAGCTACAAGCTTTGGTCATTTGTCTTCACTCCAATACTGAAACCACAAAACGCAAAAGAAGAACGGTACAATCTTGCAGATATTGCTATTAGAAATCCAATTTACTTTTAAACTGAAGTCAATAATTCTGAAGTTATTACGAATGAGATCTTTGAGCGAAGTCTGAAAAATATGATGTAAAGAAAATTGGAAAAAATTATTCCAAAACTGAGACATATCTTATCCCCAACGCTCCAATTGTCTACTCAAACCTAAGAGTAGCTGCCATAGCTAAGAAAGTTTTGTACTTAAGTACAACTATTTTTCTTGATTTGAGCTAATAGTTATTTAAATTTAATTTTGTTCCCCACGGTATTGCATCCTGGATACTTCCCGTTCTAATTTCTAATACATTAACATTTTTTCGCCTCAAATACAAAGGTGAAAGTTTATAATTTCTATCCATAAACGTTTTTAAGTTTTTTTTATTTTAAAATTCAACTACAAAAATTATTGAGTTAGTCAAAAAGTCACGTTGAATACTTCTTTTAAATTTCAAATATCTAATTTGATACATAACTTCAATAATTTATTTTTATCTTTCTGCGAATTTCAAATAATTTGGTATCTTACAAACCTCAGTACATTAAACTGGTCACACAACACATATGATTCACACTCAGAGATAATTGTGTAAATTAAAGCACAAAAGAATTGTAAATGTCATATTATTAATTTTTACATCAGTTTGGTTTATAATTTTCATATGCTTTAAAGTTAAATTTAATAAAACCTGGACAAGAATGCTATCAGTTATGGCAATTCGCCAGCCGCGCAAGTAGCGGCGTTGTGATGAATGTGTATATCTAATTTTTGGTGTGCTTGATTATATATTTCGCATATGCCCTTAAAATATTATAAATTTATTTTTTGAATGTCATTTTTCTTGCTCCTCAAAGAAAATGATTTGGATTTAATAACCGATTTGTACAACGTAGCCCAGTTGAAGGCATACATAAATGATTAGCAATACCTTTCGGTAAGCTTCTACATTGGTTCTTTTGTCTGGACTGTGGATAGTATTCTCTGTAAATGATGTGAGATGTATTTGCACTGTCATTTATCACTTGGAAAAAATACAGAACGCTAATGCAATGTTAATCATTTCACAGTGCATTCAAGTAAAACTTTATCCATAATTAAACTTACCAATAAATAAATATACCAGATGTTTAATAATCAAAGATTTCAATCCACACTATCAGTCAGTATCTTATTCTACAAACATTTAATTTATAATTTTTTTTATATGAAATATATAAAGGTTTAATTATACCATTAAAGTCTGCTAATATTATATCGCTGGACAAAGGTTCATATGTTACATACTATTTTTGGTCCAGAGAAAGTGTTGAAAACCGTCATATATGCCATACGACGACATTCTGTGCGTAATAGTAATTGAAGACCAAAAATAATAATCCACATCTAAAAAAATATAGTAATTGCCAATGAAATTATACCGCAAATTGCAACGACGGTTTCGTCACATCCACAAAAACACAAAAATTATTCCAATGAAAAAAATTTGCACTTCGAGATAAAATATATTGCCGCACATTTACCTCATACCAGTGTTCTCTAATCGGTTTGACAGAGGGAATTTCTTTATTTTGAAACTGTCCTGAAGTGTTTTCTTGACACGCGTGGTATCTAAATTATTTTTTATATACAACTTATATACAACTCTATACAACTTATATACACTTATATTACATACAATTAATTAATTAATTATTTTTAACATTTAGTCACACATTGTTAATATGTGACTAAAGATCTTAGAGCAGTCTTGTTCAGGAATGTCTTAGAGACTCGAAATTGAGATGATCATAATTAAATGTTGTTATACGAAAATTAAATTCTGTAAAATATTTAAAAGAAAAAATATGTACAAAAATTTTACATATATATAAATGTATATAAAAGAAAAAAAATTTGCAAAAACATTGAACATTGAACAAAATAAAACAAAATAAAATAAAATAAAATGAAACGAAATTAAATAACATATCTAAAAAAAAAACTAATATAAAATTGTATGAAATAAAATAAAAACTGATTAAAAACATGTAAATAAAATTAAATGCTGTAAAATAATTAATTGGAAAAATATGTACAAAAAAGATATAAAATAATTAACTTAAAATAAAACAAAAATTTAAATAAATCACAACTAAAGCAAATGAAATAATATAAAATAATTTAATAATAAATTAAAAAGCTTTTGCAAAATATAGCGAATTTGGGAGACAATATGTGAAAAGTGACCGACCACATAATTGCAGAATATATCTCTTTAACTGCAAATAAATATATTCTTGGACATATTAATGTAACAGATACCGTCTTAATCGCATGACTTAATAGCAAATACTAGGTTATTCTGGAACAGAATAGTACGTATATATTTAATAATAGCTTGCAATAAACCAGACATTATATTGTACAATAGTCCAGGAAGAGAATAAAAACAAAATCTCTATTTTATACAATGCAGTAATGCTCAATGGAGAGAAACATACAGAAAACCAACTCCACCCAAATTACCACATTATGTTATTTGACGGTAGAACGGTAACAAATACTATTAGGAAATAGAGTTACCATAATTCCAATTGTACTCGTAGTCAAATTTTTTACTTTAAAACAAAACTTGCATTTTATGAGAGTAAAACTTGGACCACGTTTTATCACAGTAAACGGTTTTTCAGTTTCTTAGAAAAGTATACCTATGTTATATCAGCTTAGGTGTTAAGTTCCATTTGGCTTTAGACTTTTAATACAACAAAATTTTTGCATACCCATTAAATACTTATGGGTGCTACATGATAGGGTCCATTAATTTTATTTATATTTAAACTTGTAGTTGCGCTACTTATTATTAGATTGGATTATTATTATTAGATTGGATCAAGAAAAAAACTATAATGTTTATACAATTGATTTTCACAGAAGAGAGTACTAATTCATGAATATATCTGTCTAATATCAGAAGGGATAACTTAAGTTATCTCATTCGGGAATTGAATTTTTGATCTGTTTTCAATGCAATTCGTTAAAGTTTATAAAGAATAAAAACTTTTACTATTTCAGAAATCAAATATTATTATTGTTAGAGCACTGCAACCGTCGAGTCTACAGTGCCGCCTTCTGGGTTTAGAGTAGCTCACCAAGCCCTATTGAGTCAATGAAAAGTAGTATAGAACTTACTTTACGGAGTTTTATTGCCTCTTCCGTAAGAATATACATACATCTTTTTCATACAAACGTATCAACAAATAATTGAAAACATTCCAATAAAAATATCGGACCAATTTTGTGAACTTGACAAATTTGTCAAGTATTGACAATTACTTACCATTCTGCTTGAAGGTTTTAGTATTCTGTACTATAATTAAAAAGATATTTTCTCAAAGAATTGTCAAGATGACAAGTAAAATATATACACTTTATAATGATTTTTTATTGCTATTTATACATATAATGAAATTGAAAACAGCATAATTACTGAATAACTATAAATTCAAGTAACTATAAATAACGAAACATAACGAAACATAATTACATATTTTTTATAAAAATAATTATAATAAATTCCGAATGGCATTATTAGTGATTTTATAATTATTTATTAAAGTATTGCAAATAGTGAAGTAAAAAAAAATAAAAGTAATGACGGATAACTATATCAATGAGGAATAACTAGTCAACACATTGCTTTTAGTTTTTGGATACAAAACTACTAGGTACTTGAGCTTTGACACTTGACAAGATTTGTCGAGTATAGCAAAAAGCTTTTACTTAGTTAAGATAAAGATCTTAAGTAATTGTCTCCGTTAAATATCTAGGTATTCATCTCGATAGTCGCTTAACGTTCAAGGAACACATTCACACTAAAAGAAAACTCCTTAATACGAAAATAAAAAAGATGTACTGGCTGCTCAATCCAAAATCCCAATTAAACATTTGCAATAAGGTATATAAAATATTTTATATAAAACGATTATTGCGCCAATCTGAACACACGGGATACAGCTATGGGGCACTGCAAGTAACGCGAAACGTTGAAATACTTCAAGATTTTCAATCTCAAACACTTAGATTAATTGTAAATGCTCCATGGTTTGTAACAAACCATTGCATTCATAGAGATCTCAAAGTCGCCTACATAAAAGAGGCAATAACAAATTATACTCTTTAAAAAGAACTTAAAAGACTAAGCGAACACGTGAACCTATTATATAGCTATAGACGAGACTGATGAGGTCAGAAGGCTTAAAGAAGGTTACATGTATTAGAACTCCCATTTAGAAATCACGTTTTATTAAATAATTGTACAATATCCATAAGCATAAATATATTTATGGTCCACAATGGACCTCAATAATCTGCATAAACGTAAGGACATAATGAAAATTGTGTTACATTATTTACATATAATAGATTACAAATACTTAACAAAAAAAAAAAAACTTATTGTCAATGCTTGACAAATTTGTCAAGTTGATGGAATAGGGGGTACATGTTTTTGTATATATTATTATTATATTTATTTTAAATGTTATTTAAATTAATATTATATAAAACAAGAAGTATAAAAAACTTATATGTAAAAATACACACATAAAATTTGTTACAAAATGTTTAGGTGAAATATAGCATAAAGCAATATATTTTGTAGATTGATTTCTCAAGGTTGCTTTAAGCATCGACTCTACTGTAAACTGCTGAAAATATCAGTTTCATTCTCGAAAGTAATTCATCATCGCAATTATTGATGGCAGTAATCAGATACGTAAACGAATTGACAAATTCAAGTTACAACAGTCTATAATTGCTTTTCTTTGCCTTCGAATTGAGATCCATTTCCTACGCCTTTCCTTTCCGAATTACCAAATAAATTGTAACGGAACTAAAATTTTATTTATTTATGTATAAATTTTTTCTGCTTACCAGGTGACATTGTGCCACTTTACTGACTTTCTAACATTGTAAAATATTTTTAGTCAACTTTTTCGCTGTTGTTGTTGACACTTTGAAATTGACAGCAATTTTAACAACAATACCGGCAACAGCAATAACAACAATAACAACAATTGTCTGAATTTAATGAATAAATTATATTTCTTTTGTCCCAAGACTTTTGATAAACGCTTTTCATTCGTTGCAATCGTAAGGCGATTGGTGTGTTGCAGAGGCAATGATGAGCAACATTTGAATTAATGAAGTTTAAACAATTCAGTGGTGAAGCGTCAAAATAATAAAACTGTTTATTATTATTATTTAGAGTTCACAAAATCGAAACTATGCATTTAATTTCAAAGGTGTTGACCTGTTTTTTATTGGTCTTGAGTGGAGTGTAATGTGGAAATGTGGAAATGCTTTCATTTCATTAAAATCACTCATTTTAATATGAATTTGTTATTTGGCGTGCAAATAAAGCAATACTAGTGATCTTTTATCTATTTTTTTTAAATATTTTTGTAACACGTGATGCTCATTAGACAAAGATAAAGAAAACACTGTGCATACCTACTGCTCAAAAAGTAACCGGATTTTGTTGTTTGTTAACTACTCCTTAAGTAATAGACCTTTTTCAAATTTTTTTTTTTTGTCACTTTGGTACACCCTTTCTTGACATATGGTACAAATTTGAGCGCCCTCTGTCAATTAATTTGTTTACAGCAGCTATTAATGTGAGACTATCTCAAGTGCTTTTAGCGATGTTTACTATGGAAAATTCTTGTTGTACGCGATTTTTTGACCAAACACAGCTGTCAACACCACTGTCATCGCTCAGGCACCATATTCGCCAGATCTGGATCCGTGCGACTTTCTCCTGTTCCCGAAACTCAAATTGTCCCTTCGTGGTAAGCGTTTTGAGTCGATTGAATCGGAAAAAGAGAATTCGCTGAAGGAACTAAAAGCCATACCTTCACGAAAAGTGTATGGAAGATTGGGTTAAACGTTGGCATATGCGTATCGCTTCAGAAGGAGCATATTTTGAAGGAGATAAAATAAATTTGGAATAAAATTTAAATTTATGAAAAATCCGGGCACTTTTTAAGCAGGAGGTTATATGAACGGGTGTATTGAGGACGTGTCACTATCCAAAACATTATCTAAAGCCGCATAATAAATATACATATAAGTATTTAATCATTTTATGCAAAAAATTATGTATAATGAACGAAATTAAAAGAGTTGAATTCGTTTTATATGAAAAATTGTTATTTTTATTCATTATTTTTGCAACTTTGCTAATATTTGGTTTCATTGTTGGCTGTTTGCATAAAATTATTTTATGAATCCGCGCCACAGCCTCTACTAATATAAAAAAGCATCTCTTTATTTTGCCAATTTTACTGTTTACAAGTGACAGACGCGGGATACGAGAAAGACCCGATAGGCAAGCCCGATAAGTACAATCTTTAGTTAAATTTGTGTTTGAAATTATAACCACGAAATTATGGTTCAAAAACGTATAACAGGAAAAAAATTGTTAACAAGTATGATCAGTTTGAGATGATCACATACAGAGTAATGTATAAGCTTTTAAAATATAACACTTTATTTCATAGAAGAAGCAGCTACATTTGCAAGTTTTTCGGCAATCAATTGATTTTAATTCCCATTTTTTAAATTTCTTGTATGAAATTTTATTTTTTTTATGTAATTTATTTATTTGGCTCTCCAATTGCCCGAACCCGTCAGAGATGCTGCTTGCCTGTTAATGATCTGCCATTATCTCATTGCGCAACTAATTTATGGGATGGGTTTGGCGCTGTTGACTTATGACGGTTTTGTTATGTAAAATTTTAATGCACGTATTTATATTTGCAAACAAAATAGAAATTGTTTTCACAAAATGATAATAAAAATTAAAAATTTTTATTTTAATACAAAATACACAAAAAGCTTCCTGATATAAAAATGTTGTCACTTGTTTTCAAAACACATATAATCATGTGATAAAACAGTAATCATGTCTTCGTTTATTAGATATTAAATAGTTGCACTCTTCCGCGGTACGCTAATGTCATACATGAGTCTCTGCAAGACGTCCACTGGATTTCGTGATAAATGTAATCCAGTAATGCAAAAATTGGTGTACGATTATGTACTTTCGCTTTCTGTATTGTAGGTCAGTAAATGAGATTTTTAATAAATTTGTTGATAATAAATTATTCCATTGTTGCAATATTACAATAGTTGAAGAAGTTAACATAAACTTATAAGTTATAATTTTTTTAAATAATATCACATTTTAATTTTTATTTTATTTAAAATTGTTCGCAAAAATAGTAGAAATAAATAATCAAAAACAATGAAATTATCGCGTCCTTATTCGTATATAAAAAATTTGTATTTCAACAGAAGAATTCTGGCAACTCTCTTTCAGCTCACCACACTCAAAAATCTTGCGAAAAATCATTTGAAAGATCTTTTATACTCTGGCAGCGGTCTTCTGCAAGACTGAAAGCTGTTTACGGTCTTCACACAAGACCAAATGAAAGATGTTTGCATTTTTTGTGCACAGGCTTTTTTTATATATAAAATATATATAAAATACTTCAAAATTAGAATAAAAAAAGAATATTAATTAATTAAAATTTGTAAAAATTGCAAAATTATTTCTAATATCATTTTTAATACGACGCAAACGTAAATGTATTAATATACTGCACATTCTTAAAAAAAATTTTGAAACATATATTTGAATTATTTATATATGTATAATATAGTACATGTATTTTTTATATATTTACAATTTAATATTTAATAATAATTATTTAACATTGATTTATTCATCTACAGTCAAACTTTCATAGCTCGAAGTAAAATTTTACAAAAAAAAGTTTCGACTTATGGAGACTTCGAGTTAAAGAATATTTCTGACATTGTATATAATATGCGACCCAAACCCTTGCACTCTATTTAGTTCGAGTTATAGAAAATTCAAATTATAGAAGTTATGGAAGTTTGACTGTATTTATTTATTTATTTATATGTATTTAAGCTTTGTTTAATGCAGCAACAGCTGCTACCATTTCTTTCAAGACATGAATGAAATTCAGTAAATAATTATTTATGTATAAATTATAATAATAGAACATACGTACATCTTGCGGCTTTCCATCACATTTGTATGAAAATTCAATTGTTAACTTGCATGCGATAGCGATTAGCAGCTGTTTTTGATTTCACCACGAAAGAAATAGAACAAGACAGCTTTTTACCACGAATTACAAATGATAAAGCTTTTTTTGAATGACTTTTTAGGCAGCATAGCTAAAATCTTACAAATTGTCTTACTCTCTAACAAAGACCTTACGCAAGACTTTTAACGATCTTTGCCAGAATTGCCCTGGTAATATCAAATATCGCTCTCCATCTATCACCCTTCTTTTTTTCTTTTCTATTCTGAAGTTATTTTAACTCCTCTTCCCTTTGTCACTCTTTTCCTATATCACACTTTTTTCGCTTTCTATCTCTCTTTCTCGAACTCATTTTATTTATAATATCTTTACAAACCCACCTATATATATGTATTATAGGGAAATTAAAATCTTTGCCGTCTAATACAATACTATATAATTTAATAGGTTTATTGGATGTATATATGATCACGCTAGTGACAAATCCATATAAACTTAATCCCACAACTAACTAAGACCCAATATCGCTTGGAGACGAACCAGTTTCGGATTTATCGCATTTAGCATTCAAAAATCCACAATGAACTTAAACTTTGTTTAGTTATAAGGTATGTCGCATGACTTGCAATAAAATTAACAGATGTCTTATGGAGTGTTATAGTGACCCTATTCTGCCAGAATGTACTCTCTGTCAATGATTTGTTGTGTTTTATTATGGCCATACAGGCATCAATAATGACGCCTCACACCTATCACTTTCAATCTCCTCATTTCGCCTGCAAGTGGTGGTGCTGCTAACCCTAACAGAGAAACTTCAGTGGAAAAGAAGGGAACAAAAGCAATGAGGTGAGAAAACCTGGTCTGAGGCTAGCAACCACTTATCAGTTGTAAAATATATTGCTACGAATCCAACAATACTGCCTCGGAGAAGAATGGAGGCGTATTGTAGAGGAGGCAATGGCCCATCCTGGACTGTGATGCCAAAATGATGATAATGATTAGAGATACAAAATATAAATTATCTTTATAAAAATAATTAAACTATTAATCCATTGTAAGTTTATTTGTCTGTCTAAAATGGTAGTTCCTTTAGGATTTCATTTATTTTTTTTAGTTTCTGTAATGTTTCCATGATTATACTTTCGGTTTTTATTTATTATCAAATAGTTTTGAAAGGAATCATTCACATTTGTTGCAGCTAATAATGCATAATTTGAATGCATTATGCATATACCTATATGTATTCAAATGCAAGTATCTGCGAAGTATCTTGGTCTTCATAGGTAAGTTAAATGAAAACTATTTAAAAATGGAATGTAATAGTGGCACATATTTTATAAACCTGTAAAGATAATATACCATACCACATATACATATGAAATATAGATACTTAACACATAGAGACTGCTATAACTGCTGCACCCACCTGAGGTGGCGTGATACAATAACCGCTGTTATAAAAAATACTTCACACAAGAGTGCATCACGTCGAAGCTACACACTCAGATGCAATGCAATGCAGTAGCTTTGCCCATATCACAAACACGTCTTATCACATTAGCTTTTCAGTAGCAACAGTTGCAGTAACAACAGCAACGCATCAAATAATAGAAAGAGCAACATCTAAAGTGCAGTGCAACATAAGTTGCAACAACAGCTAAAATGGAGCCGACAGTTAAAATGGTATCTATACTGCAGTTAATTTCAGTTACGACGACTTTTTATTATTTTTAATTTTGTAGTTGCCACATATTTGTGTTAGATTCTTTATTTTTAAGCTTCGCTGGTTGCTCGCAATGCAAAATATTCACTTTTTTCTACAACTCATTTTTTTCAGTTATGCCTTCTGATAGCAATTTTTCTTTTTCGTAAATGTTGTAAATACTGCATTTAATTTATGGTTACAGTGCAATTAAGTGCAACAATTAGGCATGCAACTATTTTTGCCTTAATTTTATTAAAACTCGTAAGTTTATTTTTGATTTTGAAAAAACGTATAATTGAAACACAAGACATAAAAGTAATAAAATAACAATTTAATTAAAATCGAAAGTGGTTTAAAAATTTTTTTTATTTGATATCATGCGAACAAAATTGTTAGTGTTGCAAGCTTTTACTTTTTCGTTGGTATTTCGGCAATAAAATTGCAACACAGAATTCAATTTACATATGTTGCGGTGGCTTGATGATTTCCATGTTGCGTCCAACTAATTCATCAAGCTTAAGGTAATTAATTGATTACGACTGAACTATATACGATTTAATGGTAGGGCAATGAGAAAAAAAAAATAAAATCAATTATATCCACATGTGTAAGCAAAAAAAACATTTTCTTTTTACAAATTCGGTATCAATGGAATCTAAATACTCACGTATTTCAAGTATCCTCAAGAATTAAGAAGTCTATTTAAAATATCACTAAAGAAAACAGGGACATAATTTGGATCATTATATACTTTATTTAAAAAAGAAAATACGCAGCAGTTTTAAACACCAATTAATGTTCATGTATTTTAGAACTTTTTAATCTAACTGTTCTTTTCGTCACATTTCTCGTTATCATCAGCTTTACAGCTCATGTGCTTTATATTGATCAACTGACTCCCTTTACTCCTACTTCCAGTGTTATGTGTCTTTAGTTTTATATATAGCCTATAGAGATCTGTCTGGGTAGACCAATACTGGGTAATATGATATTATTTAGTTCTGTGACTTACTGTCTTTTCTTTTATATTTTGATATTATATCAGGCATACACAATCCATTCTTGGTTGAATGAAACTAAGTTCTGTGACTTGCTGTCTTTTTTTTTTACATTTTGATATTATTTGAGACATACACGATCCATTTTAGGTTGAATGGGACTGATTTTATAATCAATCTTAAGACTTAGTTAGTCTTAAGTTTTATATACCCATCTTTCTCATACCTCCACTAATATAGCCTATAGATATCTACCTGGGTTGACCAATACTCGGTAATAGGATATTAGTTAGTTCTACGACTTGCTGTTTTCTTTTTTTACATTTTGATATTATTTTAGACATACACAATCCATTCCAGGTTTGATGGAACTGATTTTATAAAAACTGTTAGTTAGTTGGCATCTGCTAATGAAAGGAGGTTGCTGAATGGTATACTCTCCATGTATTTACCGTCAAAATTTGACGTTCTTTTACCCTATTTTTCTTTTTTAAAATAGGGGAAAAGTGGCGCAGAAATGTATGTTAAAAATTTTTACAGAGAACCTATAAATATCCCATGCACATGTTTTGAATTAAGTAAGCAGATTGAGTCATAGTAATAAGGACTTAGAGATGATGGCCTAGCATCACCGCCAAAAACTTCTTACAATAAAATCGTTGTGTGTCTGAGAAATTCAACGCAGGGTACAATAGATAGAGTTTTGACGAAAGATTTGGGCAAATGGTAGATCTATTTAAGTTCATACACAGATCAAAATACTAGAGAATTCTACACTGCAAAGACATATTACAAATGTGCCGAAAGAAAAAATTGGTGTTTTCAAAACGAGCTGGAATTAAAACGTCGGAAATCTCCAGATAGGTTAAAAGAGAAAAAATTAAATTCGACCAAATTATTCATAATGAATTCTGCTCTATACGACAGGCACAAAGAGAGCAAACGTTGAATATTGTGTACGAGTTGGACGACCATTATTTGCCAGAATTCGAGCAGTTTAATTTAAATATCCAGGCAGATAGATCTAGGCAGTTAGTTTTTGTTGAACGAAAAATTTCCATAATTGTGTAAAAGGCTTAATGTAGAACTGCACTAAAAAATTAAATAGTTTATATGCTTTCCACAGACTGCACGGATCCATTAAACATGAGACATTTAAGTGTACATTTATGAATACGAACATTAAATTTTATGACTTATTTTTGCCGTTCGAGGTAAAATCGACCCAAAATGCACTTATATTACGATTAAGGTTTCTATGTTATAAAAAGTTTTTAATATTTTTTTGAACTCAAGACATTAGATTTTTTATATATTTAGTTATAGGTACACTTTTTATATCACGAAGTTACGAATTTAAATGGTTCGTTTATTTCGGTTATTTTAGTAAAATAATCCACAATTTAATAAAGATTTTGAAGATGTACCAGTATATGTAAATTATATAAATCTGATATGAAATTTTATGAAAATGTTAAATGTCATTTCCTAAACAATTCAAATCCGATATTAAAAACCTTAAAAACCGATTTATAATCTCTATTGATATTGTTAGTAATACTGACTTTTTAAATTTAAAACTAAGTCAATTTTAGAATTAAGTTAAATTTCAAGAAAATAAGTGTAAATCTCCTCTAGATTTGATGTTTATTTATTTATTTAATCAAGAGAGGATGTGCTACTGCGACCATTGGGTCTGTTGTGCCGCTTTCTAGGCTTACAGTAAGTGTCTAAACCCTGTTGCATCAATAAAAAGTAGTATAGAGCCTACTTAACTGAGTTTCAAATAAATAAATTTTCAATAAATTCTTCACAGTTACTTTTCTATAAGCCATTTGCGGCCAGTTATATAATACATATCTCAGTCATATAATCTTATAGTCATCGATAAAGGACATTAAAGTCTTACTTAAAATTAAAATAAATGTCACTTCAGTTTACATTATAGGTAAAACCAGCGCTTAAAATACTTTAATAGGAAAATTCTCGAATTTAAAAATTGAATACAATTTCTGTGACAAAAATGGTTTCAATTCACAGCAAAGATCTTTCATGTCACTGGGGTATAGGACTCCATTCAATGAAGAACGCCTTCCGTTGAACATTTTAAGTAAAAATTGCAGAAACTTGGATAAGAAAAACACATTTACGCATGTTTTTCGTGACCACCCAGCTCTGGCTGACTTACAGAAGAAAATACTTTTAATGAAGTACTTTTTTAACATTCTAGCAAACTTCTTATTATCTAAGCTAAATTTAAATTAAAATAATTTAGATAAATCTAATTTATTAACACGAATTTCTTATGAAGAGTATAATAATTGCTTATTATGATATTCGGAATGGTATCTGCCGATTAGTCGTCAGTTCATGTAATATAACAACATGCTTATTGGGTTCGATAAATTTCCAGATCTTTGTGAATGTATTGCTTTGAAGCTATCAGAAATGCTATCTTTACATTAAAAATCTTCCTTAAGCTGTCATTAACATCATTGTTCTTCAGAATGAAGAATTTTTGAATGATGATTGTATAATCGCTGTATTATGTAAATAAAAAGGTGGAAAATAAATAAGTAGGATAGGACTTGTGACAGAAATATTAATAATGGGTGGTAAACGAAAATGGATTATAATGGATTATACAGAAAATAAGAGATAACTTATTTTGACTCATTAACTGTTACTTTTCGATATAATTATGTCTTGATATTTAACTGTTTATCACACGTCTCCAACAGCTCTCGAATTTTTATACGAGTACTTTATATATAACGATGATGATAATAATAATAATAATCTGAAGATATTTCTATATATACTCAGATATAACCCTTTAAATCGCTGTAATTGAATTGATGTTATTAATCACGTTGAAATCGTACTACTTACAAGGACAACAAAGTATAACAAAGTATATAAGAATTATAAATATCTTAGGTGTATATGTATCACACCTAAGACATTTATTTCACAATGCATTAATTATAATTCTCATGAGTTTAACATTAAAATTATAGTATATAGGATACGATTTGATTAATATATTGTTTATTTGATATAATTGGTATTTAATATAATATATAATTAATATAATACACAATAATATATAATTGATATAATTGAATTCGATATTTTAATAAAATATGAACAATGTATAATATTATCATACATCAAAATGAATTTAAACGGCTTATGTTATTATATATGTAACAAATATATCTATGCTCAAACAGTTTAATGGTATTTGTTAAAATATTTTCATTACACCTAAAGAAATGGCTTGAATTTTGATTTTAAATATTTATATAAGAAAATCATCTTGCCGTTATATTCGACACTTGTTCGTAATTCAGGGTGAAAAATTTTGGAACCCCGTAAAAGTGTCCTTAATAAAAAATTTTCATAGAATGTGAAACCTGGCTTTCAACCCAAGAGCTTATTATATTAACAAAGGTATCTTGATAAAGTCTTGACGTTCTGATTATAAAATTCTTTAGTAATGATAGTCCCACCTGCCGAACAAGAACACCAAAATAGATATCAATCAATCGCATACGGTGGCCCCAATTTAATCTGCTTTGGGTTATGTTGATGATATTTTTTTCAAATAAACTGAACAAAACTTTTGTGTCTATTTCAGATAGAACTGTTACTTAATGTAACTATGGATAATAAGCTCTCTAACTATAGCCGTTGTTAACAAAATAGCTCTAATTGACAATATTTAATTCTGCTACCTTAATAGTATGATAGCTAAAGCGGGATGAGTTAAAACCGTTTCTCACTGTCTCATCTATACAAAAATCGCAAGAAACGTTCCGCGTGCAGTAATCAAGTAGCAATTAAGGCTTTGCCATCTTCGAAGTTGACTTGATGTAGTGCTGTAAAATTCCACAACAACTGACGAGCAAAAAAAGCAGTGCTTTGCTGGGTGATATTTTATCACGCATTTATTAATAGCAATGAGTCTATGAACAATATGGCAATTAACTCTCCTGGAGACTTATGATATAAGTTGTAACACAAATAAGTCTCTGATAGAAAAATGACACTTCAAGTAACGATCAGGTTAAAAAGCCGTCTTATCATTATAACTACGGTAGAACAGAAGACTATTGACAGATGATCTGACGGGATTGCGTTATTATCTAAACAAGTTGGACCTGCCTAAGAAGACAGAATGTCAGTTCAGTTTAAAAGCGGACAAGGTCTTTAATCACATTTTTTTACTTAACTTTGATATGAACCACAAGGAGATTATCATGCTGTATAATATTTGAAAAACCTGAACAGGTATCATTTTCAACTTCATGCAAGAGATCGTCATTTTCTGTTCAGTTTGGTTTAGCAAATAATACTGTCAGGTATGCCGTGGTAGTAGAGACCCACTCCGTTGAAAGTCAGTTACCAGTTCTTAGTTTATGCTTGAAGTCAGAAATACCACTAATAACTAGAGGGCAAGTTTTTATATTTATAAAGGCTTGTATTAAACAATAGAAAATAACTATTTTTTAATTATCAATTATAATATGTATAATTAAATCTTTAAACATAAACTTAAATTATTTTACCAATAATTCTTTCTACTGCCCAAGTACAGATTCACTACTTCTAAACTGACTCTGCTTTAAGAACTATTTCTTTTTCTTTATTTTGTTAACCAACGTTTAACTTTGTATAAAGTTTACGTTTAATAATTCATTAATTACCAAAAATTTATTTAACTAAAAAATAATCAGTGTTTTTATTTTAGTTTTATTTATTTGAAAATAAATTGCTATGAAAATATGTTAATTACCTTTTATGTTTCCCAAACCTAACGAAATAAATGTTAAGCAATTAAGTCTTTAATAAATCATTTTATTTTTGTCACACAAATTGTTACTTGACTTATTTTGTTATTACTAAAATAAGAAATATTGTATAATTTTTCTCTAGGTAATGCTTACAAGCAGCAAATCTTAAAGTTTTCATGAATAAATCTCTGATATTATATATTCAACACCATTTCAACGTGCAGATCAGTAACCCTAGTGTACTGAAATAATTGCAACAACTTAGTATTTAGACTGTATAGTAAAAATAATAAAATAATATAATAATTTTCGTTCAATTGTTAATTCTGAAAATATCAATAGTTCTATTTTTAAAGACATATCAAGATAAGAAGTCTAACAAGACATATTTGTGGTGTTGTACGAAGCTATCTTTCAAAAAATATACAAATATGAGATATATGTTATGATATACTATATAATCATAATTGTTTAAACATTAATCAAAATATTTTATTCATAATTATTAATTTCATAAAACTATATTCCATTTTATAGCGCACTTATACTGTCGGTACCAATCTCCAGCGTTAAATGTTTCGCAGTCAAAATATTTTTCAAGTTTTCCTTTAATTTTGCCTTATAAAAAAGCTGTAACAGTAAATATATATAATGACAGTATCTGTCATTTAACTTTGTGGACCGGAGCCATGTCGTGACTTAAGTTGGTCTACAACTAGGTCTCTGATTGAAAAATAGTTTTCAACCGTAAGAAGGTGCTATTGACGCGATATTCCAGCTAACCGTCAGATTAAAGAGCTCGTTCGTCTCTACAGTTACGTTAAGGTGTTTTTCATCAGCAGAGCAGAGTTGAGGTTGTTGGTGGAATATATAACAAGTCACCACGGACTACATTATTACCTTAACAAAATGAGTCTGTCCGAAGAAATAAATTGTCGACTCTACTTAGAAGCAGACGAAACTTCCAGTTAAATTCTCTGTGACTGTCCAATCTTGATTTGGGCCAGAAGAGGTCACTAGGTCGAGAATGACTTTTCCCTGCTGACATTAGTAGATCCTCAACGACTGATATTTTGGCTTCTATTTGAAGGGAAAAATGTCTTCTATGCGGTGTTCATTAAAAAGATGATGTTTATTATGGTTCTTGATTAAAGTAATGATATAGCACTTGGTGAATAGTTTTTATGTTAATATTAAAGCGCTATATAGATAAAATTTATGGGACTATGGGAAATTTTATGCCTTTGTTGTAAGATAAATATTTGCTATATTAAGCCGATTTTTTAAATTTTAGTTGAATATTTCGGAGAAAGAGTAAGTTTTAAACGAAAGTTGTTCTCATTTTGTGGATGAAATGCCTGAGCAGATAGTTCTACAGCGAATGATGAGTGACAAACCTCTCTTTATTCATTTGTATAGTTTGATTTTTATTTTTTTAAAATAAATTGATCACTTTAGCTCTTTTAAAAACTTTAATCGTAGTACTTAGACTTCAGTATTTAAAAACATAGTAATATAAAGATACATATATTTATATATAAAATATATTCTTGTTTATTATAAACACATATTTTTAATATAAATTTAATTATCACATCAATTACATTAAATAAATCTAATTTTTGTATTTCCTTTCTATTTCAGGTAAGTCACCTACCTATCAATTATGATGGAAGAACTGGTGAAATAGTTTTATTTATTATAATTTTGTGATCTACCTTATCTGCAGTGGTTTATTGATCTGCTAAGTGTGTTAACCATATAATTTTGTAAGTATGTTATATGTTACTTCAATACTTAATACTAAGTCAGTATTAGACAAAATATAAAATGAAACGACCTAAGCCTACCTATAGTTGGTTTCTATACATTATAATACAATCACTATTATAAAATGTAGTAAAGTTTATAGTAACAACTACAATAAAATTATGTAATATTTTATTATATTTTTTTCAACCTAATTTAGCATTTTCATCAAAATAAAGTTTTTATATACCCAAGGATCTTATGAATATAATAAAAATACTTGACTGTAATATTGCTTGATACAGTGTAATCTCATCTAAGCAGACCTTGATGTGACCAGTAATTCTATCCGGTGCAGAAAACTACCCTATTCAAAGAATTTACTTACTTTACTTGACAAATGAAAAATAAAAACTAGGGTCTTGTAGTATTGAATGAATAAGAGAGATGTCATTTACGAGGATCACTATTTATATTTTGAGCTTTAGCAACACTGATTGTTAACAGATGTCATCTGACGTTTCCACACAAAAGTTTTACATTATTAAACATAACCTACCTTAGACTTTTTGTCAAAAGATCGTTATTTACATGTTATTTACACTGATTTGTAAATTGAGTGTTCGTGAAAAAATGGAATTAACGCTAGAAAATTTTCCTGCGATGATTTATTATGATTTTCTACGTGGATTATCACATTTGGCGATGAAACTCCATCATTTGTCACTGTGAAACACTGCCACTGGTTCAATTATTTTAAACGTTGCTGTAGTTTGTTCACTAACGAAATTCGTATTCTTGAAGGCTGTCCAAAATCAGTTGCTTTTGACAGTCCCAGAAAACATTGCTGTTGATGAAAAAACTGATCTTGATGAATGCAAGATCGTCATGCGACATATCCGTACTGTGCGATTGAGGCTGGTGGAATCGTAGGCATTAGTTCCACCAGTATACAAGTATACAAAACATAGCACGATCATTTAGCCATGAAATAGGTTTGTTCTCGTTGGATTCCGTTCATCTCAAAATGACACTCGTGTCTATTGGTGCACTGTGCACTCAAATGCTCAAGAAATACAATGGTAGTACTTCAAGAGAAGTATAGAGCATATAATTGTAACAGATGACGAATCATGTATATATGCGTATCAGCCAGAACGTAAACAGCAGATCCGCTGTACAGTCTGGGTACTGATTTGGCACCCAATAAGTTCTTCTTGTTTCCGAACGTCAAGAATAAATTGTCTGGGCAACGATTTTTGTCGGTGGAAGGAATAACAAAGCCATTGTTGCATTTAAAAATCATGTTTTGAAGGTGTCTGAAGAAGATTGGAAAAAATGTTTTGACAAATGGTTCTAAGCATGTAAAAGTGTATTAATAATAAAGGAGAATACTTCGAGAACTTCATTATTAGGTTCTCAAAATACCATATAAATAGTGTTCCTCGTAGCAAAGTTTCCACTGTAAAAGATTTAGTTTTTTGTTATAAAATAACGAAAAAATATTTCAATTAATTTAATTGAATTTCGTTCAATATTTATGAAATCGTTGAATGAATTATTTATTTTAAGTAAACTCTTTTTTAAAATCTATAATTGTATAATCTGAATTTAAAAGTATTTTTAATACTTTGAACAAATTAAGAATAATGGTGCATACTACCAGCTTCTTGCTCCTCGCTCAATGGTCAATGCTTCATATTAAATTCATGTGATTCGACACAAATTATGCGGCGCCGCTGCTGGCCTGCAGTTCGAAACGAATTTAATGCATTCATTCATATATTTTTATGCATTTTGAAAGTAAAAATCATTTAAGTTGAAAATCGAAAAATATTTAAGCAATTTAACTCGATTTTTGTCACGCAAAGCCACTCTGTGCATACTTAAGTTTCGCATCATTTTTCCATTTTTTGCAATTTTTGCATTTTTTCAGATTTTATTAGCAATATTTTTTCGCATGCGTCTAATTTATGTATTTTTGTTTATTTAATATGTGCAAAATGTGAGCCAGGTGAGTCTGGGAGTCGGCTCAGGTTGCCTAGAGAAGTATCTCAAACTAAGAAAAATTTGTGACAAATGTCCGAACGACGATGGATTTGTTCATTGTCATTACATGGCAAGTTTATGTTGCAGCGATTTGTTAAAAAAAACGCAATGCATGCGAATGCATATTTAGTATTCAGTAAACGCAACGTCGACAAATTCGCGCCTGGTAGTTGTTTTAGGGTTAATAACCGCGCATTTACTCAAACCATTTATTGCATTTCATTACTGCAGTTATAAGTTAGGCTTCAAGTATGCCTTTTGATTCAAATTTAAAATTATTCATTATATGTTAACAATGATTGCATGACTATCTTATTGCCAATGAATGAAATTTAAAAAAATTAAAAAATTAAAGACTTATTTACAAATGAATGCAAAGTTATGAAATTAGAAATATCAACACAGCCACCATCATGCGATAAATACTTTATGTGATGGTGATGATGGTAATTTGATAGTTGATGTTAAATTCTGCAATTTCAACAATATTAATTGTGAAAATGCACAATTAATTTTTTTAACAAGTGCAATAGATTTCCGTATAAAAACTATTTCTATAATATATGGTAAATAGAAGAAGTAAAAGATAGCATTTAATTACTTCCAAAAATAAATATACATACCTACATATCTATGAGAGTTCAGTCATTTATTTGAAAAATTAATAGTGCGGTTCGCGTTGAACCCACAGACGGTGAGATAAATCTCGTTCGACTTATAAACTGGACTCGACTTAAAGATAAACAAAAATATATGCAAAAAATGCTCTAACATCATATTACTCGAACAACTACCATAAATGCACAAAGCTTCTAAAAACTTTAATTGTATTTAAAAAACCATTTCTTTAATGTGAGCAGCATAAAATATATCCAAATATTGTATATGATGCATAACTTTATTAATATTTGAAATAATATTACTACTCACAATTATAAATTTAAGCGACGTACTGGTTATTGGATTATAAAAGTCTAGATCCATGGTAATAGGTATTGAAGTATCGATATCCCTATAACACTAATCAATCCGTATTCACTATTTTCCGTAAAAATCAGATATTCTGAAAATATAGTTCTTTTGATGAGCTTTATTTTAGATGCATTCTGAAGAACTGTATATTCAGAGTATATGATTTTTACGGAAAATTGTGAATACGGAATGATTATTTTTAATTTTGCCATAAAATGCATTGGGATAACAATACTTTAATACATATTACCATGGATCTAGACTTTTATAATCCAATAATCAGTACGTCTTTAAAATTTATAATTGTGAGTAATAATATAAGTATTAATCTTAGTATTAATCGGAAAATCATGACTATTTATGTTTTTCAAGTATAAATTGAAGTATAAATTAAAAGTAATTTAAAAGTGATAATTAGTAAAATTCTGTAGATAAAAATTAACAAAGCGTTGGAAACTTTTAAAGGACTTCTTCAGCTCTATCGTTAATACCCTAAGATTGCATGCTAGTTTTTCATAATTTATTGTTTTAATATCCAAAATTTTATAATACACTTTTAAAATTATTTTTTAAATGATTTATTTTATCTAGTCATCTCTAGGGTACCGAATTCTTCAATAAGAATTATCTTTAACAATAGCAGAGAAATTTGTACGCTATTCTAAATTTTTGCTGTATCTTTCAGATGTCAGAAATTACTTAAAAATTATATAAAACTTGACCTTGAAAAAACATCTCTCTAACAATTTTATTATTTCATAAATATTTCACTTATGTTTCAAATTTCAAATAAATTACATAAAAAACAACGAAGTTATCACTTATCTCATGGCACGCCTTTCTACTTCGCAGTGGTCCGTCAGCACATATACCGTGACGCTGAACAAGTTCCGCTTTAGTTGATATAACTGACTAGTGTATTTCTGATAGAAATTACACCAAGTCAAAATAGATTTCTGATAATGGGGTTCCTCAGTTTACTATTGCTTGGCTATGTTCAGGTATTTTTGTTTGATTACCAGTTTAAGGGAATTTCGACAATTTTGAGTAATAATTGATGTGACTGAAGTGTTTATCAGTGATTTAATGGCTGCTATTCCCTACTATTATATAGTACTTCGAATTACATTATTTAACCAATTATAGTTTTGAAAATAAAAAAAAATTAAAAAGTTGTAGGTATTTGGCTCCAGATTTTTGAGGCTTTTGAGGTCAATATATGTTTTAATTCTTTCATATTGCGTGTGTCGTGCAATCGAGTACCGAAGCTTTGAGCCCTTTTCATGCCTAAATGTACTAGAGAGTTTAAAGACTTTTGTGAACATTAATAGACATAGTGTAAAGTGAGTATAAGGTTGTAATACTCCGAGAAAGCATTGAGATGAGCATTTACTTCGAGAGCATGTATTTTTAGGCCTAATAAACTGGCTTATTAGTTATATACTTAATGAAGAAAAATGGATTATTTTTTCATTTATGTAAAGTTATTGCTAAGATATAATATTTGACTAAAATTTTTTTAAAAAACTTAAACCAATGGAACCTTCAGAGTTCATCAAAGCAGATTCATTGAGATTTCAAAATTTTTTCTATAAAATGTTATAGGTATATCAGTAGAATAATATAAAACACATGCTTTGGCACTAAAATACAGCTATCTGCAAGTTATACTTCATTATAAAATTATAATTATATATTATAATTTATAAAATTTTTCAAATTTATTTTTCGACCTGTTTATCAAAATGGTTTTTTATATATATTTTTATTCTGGCTGTAGGTTCCTTCTTATTAAATAATAAAACTTAAATGTTTTTTATTAAACTCTATATTTCGACTCTTCTTGAAAGTCATCATCAGGATTCTATGAGTTATATACTATAACCTAAGTTACTATTATTAAAAATGCATAAACGTCCTATTATATTATACTCTTAACATAGACGTTAGTATAATATACACGATAGAACAAAGAGGAGGACGTTTGTACATTTTTAATAACTTATAATCGGAATCATGATAAGGAGAGTCGAAATAAGAAATTTTTAATAATAAATATTAAAATTCTATTATTTAATAAGAAGGGACCTAGAGCCAGAATAAACATGTATATAAAAAAAAACTATTATAATTTATATAATGTATTCTGACACCGGTAACCACTAAGTAAGAATGAAATACTTTAGTTTTATTAACAAAATATGGTATGTGACAACATTCAACTAAAATTTACTTCTATATTTTTAAATGGTTCCGTAAAAAAAAATTTATTTTAAATATTTTATTTTATTTATATATTTATTTTTTTATTTTATATTTTTTATGAGTCTGTAGCTATACAATATATTTTACAACTTCACAATTTTATAAATAAATCTTGTATATGAAATATTTACTCTAGAATTTTATTTAAACTTATTTATTTTAATTATTTTAATCTTTTTAATATAAATTACAGAGACAAAATATTAAAAGCTACAATCAACATAGAAAATATATAAAAATGAAAAAATATTAATAAATGAAATAAAACTAAAATAAAATTCAATTTTAGCAGAATCGTACATGCCCAAGAGCACCTTTTGTGACAATCTCTTGCCGTTTATGCAATTTCATGTTTATTTTTGGTAATTTTACGTGTTTTGAAATAAAATTCATTATTTTAAATTTTCAAAATATTAAAAATGTAACTATTTCCATCTCGACGAAACATCAAGTTTGCCGTTCCTATAACAATGAAGGACACTTGAGCAACAACTTTGCTATTTCCAATGGATTCGATGCAGTTTTGCTACGTGACCACAACTGAAAACATATAAACAAACTCAGCTCTATTGACTGTAGTCCATACCACAACATATTTATTGGGTTGAAGGTAAGAATATGCCAAACATTATCAAAGGTATCATCAACTAAAGGAATTTCAAAATTTTATAGAATAATGAAATTCATTATCATTGTTAAAAATTTAATTTTCTTGAAACGTGTCTAAATTTCTTATGGAAATCGCTTTTATGAGAAAAAACAAAAAAAATGTGTTGAAAAAAGATATTAATATATATGACAAAATAATTCTAATGTTTTATATTTTTTTGAAGTAAATCTATAAATCTATACATAAAATTGTTCATAATTAATATGCGTAAAGTTTGAATTATTCTATATTGGATTAAGGGCCTCAAACTAAACTTATTTGGAAAAAATATTAAAAGAGACTAATTGAATAGTCTGACGAAAATGAACTTAACACCTAATAGTTTAAAAACTATTTAAAATAATGAAATAATGAGTAATGTCATTCTTTTACAACTCGGATACCTTTTTGACCTCATGATCTCCGATTTGGCTGAAATTTTTTTTATGAGCTCCTTTCATAAAATAAGAAGACCCTTATTTCGGAAAAAATTTTGGTAAAACCCCATGGGGTTTTAAGAATTGGCATAGTAGACACATTTTCAAATGGCTATATCTCAAGTTCTATAAAAGGTAGAAACTTGAAATTTACAGCATTCCAAAGATAATTGATTGAGCTTTTATGAAATTGGTTAAACAAAAAATTAAAATTAAAATTGTTTATACTTAAGAACTAATATTAACCGTTAAATTTCCAAAAAAAAATTTTCTCAAAACTATTAGCTAAATGTTGATATTTTATATTTTATTTAGATTGAGTATTAAATTTTACTACGAAATAAAAATTTTCAGGAACCCATTTTTTTTGAAATTTGTTAATATTTTTTTTCTCCCGCAAAACACATCAAGCACATGCGTAGTACATTTCCATTGAATGAATTTTCAATGAATATACTAGATATATTCTTATATAATATTTTTGATTTCGATTAGTAATAAAATTCTACATAAAACCCAAAAATTTCAGGACGATATTTATTTTTATTTATCCTTCATATCACACTAAACACAATCACACGATTTTTCGGAAAAAAAAGGAATATGTCACACAAATTTTTTTTTTTTTAATTTTTGATTCAAATTAATATATAAAAAATAAATATTTCCACTGTGATATTCCTTTTAGAAGTAATTAAAAAAAAATAAATTAATCAGGTATCCTTCACGTTACTCATACGTACCATAATACAATAAAATCAATTTTCGAAGGAAAACGATACAAAAATTTTTACTCATAAAAAAAATTTCAGCCAAATCGGAGATCATGAGGTCAAAAAGATGTCCGGTTTGTAAAAGATTGACCCATATGCGCAAATTATAACTTCTACTTAAAATAATGTATGTACTTTAATATGTAAACATCATTGTAAACGGATTTCTTTTTTTCGACATGTTGTTGTTGTTCTTGTATCGCACGGAGATACAAGAATGAAGAGATTGTAAAAGGGTGAGGAAAACAGAAAAAGAACTACAACATACAAATACATAGGTTTGGTTACAGATGAGGTAAGGATAGACATTTTTATTCGATATAGTTTTCATTGCTATTTAAAACATATTGCAATTCTGGTTAAGGTATAGAAGATTTTTCAATAATTTTAGTGTAGGTATATTGGGTTAATACGACTCTCCACTAAATTTTTATTTTTATACACAAATGTCTTTTATATATATATAACTGCACCTCTCTCTCTCTCCCTCTTTCACTCCATTAGCTTTTTTATCCTTAATATTAGAATTAGATAACAGTGTACTGCATACCATATTTGGTAATATTAAACACCAATTTTAGTCTAAATAGATTACATGTTCAGTGTATCTAAGCCACTGTCATTGTAAGTGCCTATTTCACTACTTCTTAACAACCAACAGGCGTTAACATATATTTATTTAAAGGCCAAGTATATTTATCGAGCTCAACTCATCGAGAATTTAATATTTTTCTATGAGTGTTTCAAAAAAAATTTTAGAACCATCAATATCTGCGATAGTCAGATTTCGTAGTTCTGCTTTTCTATATTATATTCATATATAAGTAAATACTTATATTTAAAGACGTATCTTAAATAAACTTTCATTTTGAAATTACACACAGGGTTCTAATTAAGAACCCTGTATACATACTCACATTTATGGATCAAGCGAAACGGATTTTAAAAATTGACTTCAACATCTTCAATTTGGCTAATATTTTAATAAACCTCTTTTAAAATAAAAATACTGGAATTTCGGGAATAAGTTCTTAAAATTTTACTTGCTCATGGTGTTTTGAAAACCAGCGTTTTAAGCCTATTTTCAAATTTCCATATATCAGGCGCTATTAATGACAGACAGAATTGTTTGAAATTTTTAAAAATAATAAATATTTCTAAAATATTTATCATTCTTTAAGTTTTGATTCAGTTTTATCATGAACTCTTATTTAAAAATTAAAATATTAGAAAAAATTTTTAAAAAGTAATTAATAATTTAGATCACATCAAGCGCATGCCTACGATATATCCGTTGAATCACACTTGGGATTTTGATTAAATATTCAATTTATTTCTATATATCATATCAAATATCCTACATTTTCATTCTTCAGTCTATCGTTAGAAATTAATATGTATACTTTTAGTTGATTTGATTAAATATTTTGAATAGCAATTCTATTCCACATATATCACTGTAACAATACTTGTAGATCAGCACTACGAAATGGGTAACTCATTACAGTGGAATGGTTGATATTTTAAAATTTTAAATTTTCGAGGAATCTTTTCGACTAATCCCTTGTTTGTTACTCAACCTTTGCACTAATATCGAAAATAATCGTTGTATTTATAATTTCATTCTATAGTTATTTAAATTAATATTAATAAATAGAATACATGTAATCAGTAACTGCTGGCGAGATTAATTGAACTTAATTGGTTCCCTTATAATAACAATTCTTCGTTTTTTGTAGTGAATGAATAATTTTAGAAAATTAAAATGAAGGAAATACAGTCAAACTTCCGTAATTCGAAATACCATTTTGTGAAGAAAAGGTTCGACTTATGGAGACTTCGAGTTAGAGAATTTTTTTTTTATTTTTTTTTTTTTTTGTGAATGAAACTACAATCACATTTTAAGATATTTATTTATTTATTTAAAATCAAATACAGCACAAAAGTTATAGTTATATAAAATATTCAGTAATTAGGGTTTGGGATTTTAATTTCATTTTTCTTATTTTCAGTAAAAAGAGATTCCAATTTATTCAAAATCTTATAGCAATCATCAATTGTAATATCATTCGTTTGCAAATAAAAATTCAGAATTTTGAGTGAGTCTTTTATTTCATTCTTGGAAGGTTGATTAACAATTACAGCCCTTACATCAACTCTCATCATCAGTTTTCGTTGCGTTTAAAATTGGATTCAGTAATTTAGAGCTATGGTATAGTGCTCAATAATATCGACATCTGTAGGAAAGCTTGATGTACAAATCTCATTGTCAAGCTCAATATAATCGTTAAGTGTAGCATTGGAAGATATTTTATTTACTTTAATTTATTATTTTGTTCCAACAATTCACGGTCTTAATCAATGTTATTCAAGAAAACTAAAGGAATATTTCGTCCTGTTCTTCCCACATAGAAAATTGATTAAATCCAGCTTTTTTAAAGCAGTGCGCTATCATTTGACTATACTACTAATAATCCATAAGTGTATTATCCTGCTTTTTGTTTGCTTCTATATGCTTTAGTGCTTCCTTAACGATTCTATTGCGATAGTTACATATTAAATTTTGAGATACTCACTGATCAAGCGGTTGCAATTTAGAGGTCATATACCGCGAAAGAAATGCCAATTCTATGCATTTACACAAATACCAGCGACTGGCCTTTAACATACATAAAGAAGCAACATAAGGGAGAAAAAATTAAACATTTGATTTGGAAAAAGGGACTTCCCCTAAGACCAAAATGAATTCATATCTTAAACAAAAATTCGACTTATAGAATTTACTTTATAGAGAAGTTCGAGTTATGGAAGCAGAATTGTATGTAATTTGCTCTCTAAAACGCTGTTGCACTCTTTTTAGTTCGAGTTATAGAAAATTCGAGTTGTAGAAGTTCGAGTTATGGAAGTTTGACTGTATATTAATTAATACCGCGCCTAATATGGGTTTCACCTTAAAAATTTTCATAATTAATTTTGTAAGCCAACATCATTAATATCATTGATGAGATTTGTGTATGCTCGTATCTTTGTAAGAAATGCATTAAATCAATTCGATCCAATAGACAAAATACGATAAAGACTAAAGTTTTAATGAAAAATTTTAAATACCAATAAATTAAAAATTTTTATTTGCGTAGAAAGTTTAAGTTAAAAGCAGCCGAGCGAATATCTTTTTCAGAGCTGCACAACACACAACAAATTAATTGTTCAAATATGGATTTTGTCAGGCAATAAAATTTTGCGTGTCTTTAATAGACAATCAAATATTAACTACCATACACTCTGCAATTGTTATTCAATATATCTGAACAGCTCATAAAAGTAGTTTATATTAATCTATAATAAAGTAATAAATATTTAGTTTAACATTGTTGTGTCGGCAGATTTTGGTCTGCAACATATTTCACTTTCATTCTTCAATATCGCATTTAACTTCCTTAAAAACTAAAAATACTTTGAATTACTTGGGTTAAATAAAATAGTTATTTTCACATAGATAAGTTTATATACATATATGTATGTATACATATATAAGGGTAATAACATAAAATAATGCGATTTTTGTTATGTAAAAATTACTTCCCATAATAACACATAATCTATCTATTTTATTATGAAGTTTGTCTAGTGAAAAATAAAAAAAATTGATTATAAAAAGAGCTCTAATAAAGTATAGTATTTGCTTAAAATATTTATTATAAAATATTTTATATACAATTATCGTTGCGTTTCTTTAACCTATTATTATGTTGAGGCTAGTTGAGTCAGTTTCTTCAAAACCCCTCTTTGCGCCTTGACTAGATTATTGTTTATCACTTCAACAGACTAAGCAATAATTGACCTCAAATCTGCATATCTCCCCGAGGAGCCTGTAACCATTTTGAGATTTGATAACGCGGTGTTGGTAAATCTGTCAGATTTCGTAAATAATTTCAGGGATCTATCCTTTATGTATTTTTTGACCGGATCAATCTTGATGTCCCTGAGAATGTCATTCGTCCTAATGCACCATGGAACTTTGAAAAGTCTTCTCAGAGCCTGTCTTTGTGCAATTTCTAGTTGGTGAATAGCAGTGTTTGAAGTTTTGCTAAACGCTACACAACCATATAGAAGTGACGGACGAATTATTTGGTTATATATCAGTTTCCTGTTCTTAGCTTTGAGATTTTAATTTCAGAATAGCAGTTGGAGGTAATGAAGAATTTCGGCACAGCTAATTCTTTTCAGTTGAACATGTTTAAGCCATGTGAATCGTTTGTCCAACGTGATGCCGAGATATTTAACGCTATCCTCCCAGTTTATTACCATATCACCCACTCTCACTCTCGACGGATTCTGTCACCACTTACGCGTTATATTTAACTAAAATTAAAATATTTATTTTATACAATTTTAGATACTTTTAAATAATTTTATTTTCACAGTTTTCAAATTTGTGAAACGTTTTAATTTTGTTTGAGTTTTTGTTTACAAACTTTTGAGAGATAACTGGAATATTCGATAAAATTTTTAAATAAAGTTCACAATAGATCGCTTACCGCTTTGGTAACATTATTTTCTAAAGTATCTTGGATCATTAGACGACAGAGTAAGAGAGTGATGTTGTTGTTTTGCGTACAAATTAGCGACTTTAAGTAAGAGACTTGTTATTTGTTACTATACTTCGGAACAGGCAAGTACACCTATTATTATTATTTTATTTTCCTGATGCTATACAAACAGAATAGCTACATTAGATACTATGAATAGATTTGATTATTACGTTACTTGGTATGAATTAAATGGAAATTTTCATTATATATCACGTGTTAAAAAAATTGATAAGATTTTGACACAATTTTTATTATATTTTGTGTTACATTTTTTTTATACATACAAATGTCAGTTGATGAGATTTTTTACAAACGATCGTTTTTAACTTGTAAAATCATTTTGTCATAATTATTTTATTAAAAAACACGTTTAAACTGTTTAAATTTATTATCACGAAACGCACTTCCATCTTAGCTACGTGCAGTTTTTGAGCAATGGTCCAAGAAATCGGTGTGCTATAAACGTAGTTGGTCTTGCGATCCAAAAAAACCCAATTCAAGCTTTAGTATAATTGACACTAACGTGTCAGTAGAATAAATGTCAGCACGTACACTATCTAGCCTAGTAATAGTGAAGGCACTCCTACAAACTTAAGCCTATTTGATTCGCGAGGTGTATATTATATCGGTATATATTATATATGTCTGTTTATTGAATGAAATATTCTATTGATATTTGTTTTAAACATTTTAGATTAATTAAAAAGATTTTTTTCTATTTATTTTCGGATTGATTTCTCATTTTTAATGAGCTTTCAAAGTTCAAAGTAATGAATTATATGAAGTTAATAACGACAAATAATAAAAGTCTTAAAAGTTAATATGAATATAACTCTTTAAGTAGATATCTATCTTCTTAACCATAAATCTGATAATATTAAACCACTTTTATAATGTTCTGCTAAAAAGTTACTCTCGCAGTAAAAACTATTCATTAAATAAATAACATAAAATATTTTAATAAATGTCTAATACTTCAATAATTTTATATAAAGTATATAATATATGTAATGAATTTAACATAATGATAAAGATTACTTTATGACGGTAATTCTACCGATCTTTTAGTCTATTCCGCATCGCGTGATCGTTTAAAGCTGAAAGGGATCAACCTTTAAGAAAGCTTAAAATGCTCCTTAAGAATAGATTCTGCAACAGATCCTATAGGTAGAAAGTCCTTAGCATTTTTAACATTTGTTACGCTAGCGTTAAACGACGATATAGTAAATAATAAAAACTTTCATTGTCATTCTTAAAGCTACGTTGAAACTCGTTGAAAGGAAGATTTAGTCTTCAATCGTGGCGACTTAAACGACAATAACCCTTTATGTGGCTGATATTTTACATATAAGTAATATGCAGTTATTTAGAAATAGAATAAGATATATCTTGAAACATCAACTTATCAAATTGAAATATATATGTCTTCTTTAAGACATACCACAAATAGCATCAACAAAAAAAGGAATAAAGGTTCTCAACGGTACTAACTTGAAATAATCCTAACTATCAATCATGAAATCATTGATTTGTTTTAAATGATAATCCTAGAAGGTTTATGTATAACAATTAAAAATAATTTTTAGTCTTTGTGTATAACATATTGTACATATTATCGGTTGAATTGTTGGCTATATACTTAGGCTTTCGATTTTAAAATTATTACATATATATTAATGAAAGGGATATTTCATTAAATGATGACGCAATTCCAAGGTCATTTATCAAAATATAATTTAATAAAATATATGTTCTTTATATATTTTATCTGGCGCAAATGTATCGACTTATTTATTCTTGCGCCTCCTTTGTTTCAGTGACTCCGACACTTCTTTGTTACCACACATTTTAGAAGAATAAGTTGAATAATATTTAATTTCTCTCAGATATAGTCTTGTATAGACTTTGTTATTTGATTTTTTTGATTTGATTTTTCTTAAAAGTTTTGATATCTGATTTTATCGATATCTGTGAAAACTTGATCAAATTATTTGAGTGGTATTTTAAGTGTTATTATATTAGGATAGCGTTAAATATCTCGGCATCACGTTGGACAAACGATTCACATGGCTTAAACATGTTCAACTGAAAAGAATTAGCTGTGCCGAAATTCTTCATTACCTCCAACTGCTATTCTGAAATTAAAATCTCAAAGCTAAGAACAGGAAACTGATATATAACCAAATAATTCGTCCGTCACTTCTATATGGTTGTGTAGCGTTTAGCAAAACTTCAAACACTGCTATTCACCAACTAGAAATTGCACAAAGACAGGCTCTGAGAAGACTTTTCAAAGTTCCATGGTGCATTAGGACGAATGACATTCTCAGGGACATCAAGATTGATCCGGTCAAAAAATACATAAAGGATAGATCCCTGAAATTATTTACGAAATCTGACAGATTTACCAACACCGCGTTATCAAATCTCAAAATGGTTACAGGCTCCTCGGGGAGATATGCAGATTTGAGGTCAATTATTGCTTAGTCTGTTGAAGTGATAAACAATAATCTAGTCAAGGCGCAAAGAGGGGTTTTGAAGAAACTGACTCAACTAGCCTCAACATAATAATAGGTTAAAGAAACGCAACGATAATTGTATATAAAATATTTTATAATAAATATTTTAAGCAAATACTATACTTTATTAGAGCTCTTTTTATAATCAATTTTTTTTATTTTTCACTAGACAAACTTCATAATAAAATAGATAGATTATGTGTTATTATGGGAAGTAATTTTTACATAACAAAAATCGCATTATTTTATGTTATTACCCTTATATATGTATACATACATATATGTATATAAACTTATCTATGTGAAAATAACTATTTTATTTAACCCAAGTAATTCAAAGTATTTTTAGTTTTTAAGGAAGTTAAATGCGATATTGAAGAATGAAAGTGAAATATGTTGCAGACCAAAATCTGCCGACACAACAATGTTAAACTAAATATTTATTACTTTATTATAGATTAATATAAACTACTTTTATGAGCTGTTCAGATATATTGAATAACAATTGCAGAGTGTATGGTAGTTAATATTTGATTGTCTATTAAAGACACGCAAAATTTTATTGCCTGACAAAATCCATATTTGAACAATTAATTTGTTGTGTGTTGTGCAGCTCTGAAAAAGATATTCGCTCGGCTGCTTTTAACTTAAACTTTCTACGCAAATAAAAATTTTTAATTTATTGGTATTTAAAATTTTTCATTAAAACTTTAGTCTTTATCGTATTTTGTCTATTGGATCGAATTGATTTAATGCATTTCTTACAAAGATACGAGCATACACAAATCTCATCAATGATATTAATGATGTTGGCTTACAAAATTAATTATGAAAATTTTTAAGGTGAAACCCATATTAGGCGCGGTATTAATTAATATACAGTCAAACTTCCATAACTCGAACTTCTACAACTCGAATTTTCTATAACTCGAACTAAAAAGAGTGCAACAGCGTTTTAGAGAGCAAATTACATACAATTCTGCTTCCATAACTCGAACTTCTCTATAAAGTAAATTCTATAAGTCGAATTTTTGTTTAAGATATGAATTCATTTTGGTCTTAGGGGAAGTCCCTTTTTCCAAATCAAATGTTTAATTTTTTCTCCCTTATGTTGCTTCTTTATGTATGTTAAAGGCCAGTCGCTGGTATTTGTGTAAATGCATAGAATTGGCATTTCTTTCGCGGTATATGACCTCTAAATTGCAACCGCTTGATCAGTGAGTATCTCAAAATTTAATATGTAACTATCGCAATAGAATCGTTAAGGAAGCACTAAAGCATATAGAAGCAAACAAAAAGCAGGATAATACACTTATGGATTATTAGTAGTATAGTCAAATGATAGCGCACTGCTTTAAAAAAGCTGGATTTAATCAATTTTCTATGTGGGAAGAACAGGACGAAATATTCCTTTAGTTTTCTTGAATAACATTGATTAAGACCGTGAATTGTTGGAACAAAATAATAAATTAAAGTAAATAAAATATCTTCCAATGCTACACTTAACGATTATATTGAGCTTGACAATGAGATTTGTACATCAAGCTTTCCTACAGATGTCGATATTATTGAGCACTATACCATAGCTCTAAATTACTGAATCCAATTTTAAACGCAACGAAAACTGATGATGAGAGTTGATGTAAGGGCTGTAATTGTTAATCAACCTTCCAAGAATGAAATAAAAGACTCACTCAAAATTCTGAATTTTTATTTGCAAACGAATGATATTACAATTGATGATTGCTATAAGATTTTGAATAAATTGGAATCTCTTTTTACTGAAAATAAGAAAAATGAAATTAAAATCCCAAACCCTAATTACTGAATATTTTATATAACTATAACTTTTGTGCTGTATTTGATTTTAAATAAATAAATAAATATCTTAAAATGTGATTGTAGTTTCATTCACAAAAAAAAAAAAAAATAAAAAAAAAATTCTCTAACTCGAAGTCTCCATAAGTCGAACCTTTTCTTCACAAAATGGTATTTCGAATTACGGAAGTTTGACTGTATTTCCTTCATTTTAATTTTCTAAAATTATTCATTCACTACAAAAAACGAAGAATTGTTATTATAAGGGAACCAATTAAGTTCAATTAATCTCGCCAGCAGTTACTGATTACATGTATTCTATTTATTAATATTAATTTAAATAACTATAGAATGAAATTATAAATACAACGATTATTTTCGATATTAGTGCAAAGGTTGAGTAACAAACAAGGGATTAGTCGAAAAGATTCCTCGAAAATTTAAAATTTTAAAATATCAACCATTCCACTGTAATGAGTTACCCATTTCGTAGTGCTGATCTACAAGTATTGTTACAGTGATATATGTGGAATAGAATTGCTATTCAAAATATTTAATCAAATCAACTAAAAGTATACATATTAATTTCTAACGATAGACTGAAGAATGAAAATGTAGGATATTTGATATGATATATAGAAATAAATTGAATATTTAATCAAAATCCCAAGTGTGATTCAACGGATATATCGTAGGCATGCGCTTGATGTGATCTAAATTATTAATTACTTTTTAAAAATTTTTTCTAATATTTTAATTTTTAAATAAGAGTTCATGATAAAACTGAATCAAAACTTAAAGAATGATAAATATTTTAGAAATATTTATTATTTTTAAAAATTTCAAACAATTCTGTCTGTCATTAATAGCGCCTGATATATGGAAATTTGAAAATAGGCTTAAAACGCTGGTTTTCAAAACACCATGAGCAAGTAAAATTTTAAGAACTTATTCCCGAAATTCCAGTATTTTTATTTTAAAAGAGGTTTATTAAAATATTAGCCAAATTGAAGATGTTGAAGTCAATTTTTAAAATCCGTTTCGCTTGATCCATAAATGTGAGTATGTATACAGGGTTCTTAATTAGAACCCTGTGTGTAATTTCAAAATGAAAGTTTATTTAAGATACGTCTTTAAATATAAGTATTTACTTATATATGAATATAATATAGAAAAGCAGAACTACGAAATCTGACTATCGCAGATATTGATGGTTCTAAAATTTTTTTTGAAACACTCATAGAAAAATATTAAATTCTCGATGAGTTGAGCTCGATAAATATACTTGGCCTTTAAATAAATATATGTTAACGCCTGTTGGTTGTTAAGAAGTAGTGAAATAGGCACTTACAATGACAGTGGCTTAGATACACTGAACATGTAATCTATTTAGACTAAAATTGGTGTTTAATATTACCAAATATGGTATGCAGTACACTGTTATCTAATTCTAATATTAAGGATAAAAAAGCTAATGGAGTGAAAGAGGGAGAGAGAGAGAGGTGCAGTTATATATATATAAAAGACATTTGTGTATAAAAATAAAAATTTAGTGGAGAGTCGTATTAACCCAATATACCTACACTAAAATTATTGAAAAATCTTCTATACCTTAACCAGAATTGCAATATGTTTTAAATAGCAATGAAAACTATATCGAATAAAAATGTCTATCCTTACCTCATCTGTAACCAAACCTATGTATTTGTATGTTGTAGTTCTTTTTCTGTTTTCCTCACCCTTTTACAATCTCTTCATTCTTGTATCTCCGTGCGATACAAGAACAACAACAACATGTCGAAAAAAAGAAATCCGTTTACAATGATGTTTACATATTAAAGTACATACATTATTTTAAGTAGAAGTTATAATTTGCGCATATGGGTCAATCTTTTACAAACCGGACATCTTTTTGACCTCATGATCTCCGATTTGGCTGAAATTTTTTTTATGAGTAAAAATTTTTGTATCGTTTTCCTTCGAAAATTGATTTTATTGTATTATGGTACGTATGAGTAACGTGAAGGATACCTGATTAATTTATTTTTTTTTAATTACTTCTAAAAGGAATATCACAGTGGAAATATTTATTTTTTATATATTAATTTGAATCAAAAATTAAAAAAAAAAAAATTTGTGTGACATATTCCTTTTTTTTCCGAAAAATCGTGTGATTGTGTTTAGTGTGATATGAAGGATAAATAAAAATAAATATCGTCCTGAAATTTTTGGGTTTTATGTAGAATTTTATTACTAATCGAAATCAAAAATATTATATAAGAATATATCTAGTATATTCATTGAAAATTCATTCAATGGAAATGTACTACGCATGTGCTTGATGTGTTTTGCGGGAGAAAAAAAATATTAACAAATTTCAAAAAAAATGGGTTCCTGAAAATTTTTATTTCGTAGTAAAATTTAATACTCAATCTAAATAAAATATAAAATATCAACATTTAGCTAATAGTTTTGAGAAAATTTTTTTTTGGAAATTTAACGGTTAATATTAGTTCTTAAGTATAAACAATTTTAATTTTAATTTTTTGTTTAACCAATTTCATAAAAGCTCAATCAATTATCTTTGGAATGCTGTAAATTTCAAGTTTCTACCTTTTATAGAACTTGAGATATAGCCATTTGAAAATGTGTCTACTATGCCAATTCTTAAAACCCCATGGGGTTTTACCAAAATTTTTTCCGAAATAAGGGTCTTCTTATTTTATGAAAGGAGCTCATAAAAAAAATTTCAGCCAAATCGGAGATCATGAGGTCAAAAAGGTATCCGAGTTGTAAAAGAATGACATTACTCATTATTTCATTATTTTAAATAGTTTTTAAACTATTAGGTGTTAAGTTCATTTTCGTCAGACTATTCAATTAGTCTCTTTTAATATTTTTTCCAAATAAGTTTAGTTTGAGGCCCTTAATCCAATATAGAATAATTCAAACTTTACGCATATTAATTATGAACAATTTTATGTATAGATTTATAGATTTACTTCAAAAAAATATAAAACATTAGAATTATTTTGTCATATATATTAATATCTTTTTTCAACACATTTTTTTTGTTTTTTCTCATAAAAGCGATTTCCATAAGAAATTTAGACACGTTTCAAGAAAATTAAATTTTTAACAATGATAATGAATTTCATTATTCTATAAAATTTTGAAATTCCTTTAGTTGATGATACCTTTGATAATGTTTGGCATATTCTTACCTTCAACCCAATAAATATGTTGTGGTATGGACTACAGTCAATAGAGCTGAGTTTGTTTATATGTTTTCAGTTGTGGTCACGTAGCAAAACTGCATCGAATCCATTGGAAATAGCAAAGTTGTTGCTCAAGTGTCCTTCATTGTTATAGGAACGGCAAACTTGATGTTTCGTCGAGATGGAAATAGTTACATTTTTAATATTTTGAAAATTTAAAATAATGAATTTTATTTCAAAACACGTAAAATTACCAAAAATAAACATGAAATTGCATAAACGGCAAGAGATTGTCACAAAAGGTGCTCTTGGGCATGTACGATTCTGCTAAAATTGAATTTTATTTTAGTTTTATTTCATTTATTAATATTTTTTCATTTTTATATATTTTCTATGTTGATTGTAGCTTTTAATATTTTGTCTCTGTAATTTATATTAAAAAGATTAAAATAATTAAAATAAATAAGTTTAAATAAAATTCTAGAGTAAATATTTCATATACAAGATTTATTTATA
>NC_051848.1:77299047-77407709 GCF_002237135.1 Teleopsis dalmanni | reverse complement strand
GTATGTAACCCCAATGAAAATGGTTAAGAACTGTAGAAAAATGAAACTCTTACTTGAGTAGAACAATTGGTTAATTGCAATTTTGAAAGATAACTTTGCAAAAAAAATTAATTATAAAACTATAAAGATGCAAAGTGCACCGAAACCCTTTCTTGAAAGATATTTACAAACGTGGTCTGTCACAAGAAAGAACAGAGTTTCATTTTTCTTTAGCTATTCCCACATATCATATCTGCTCCGTGTGTTTTTTTTTTTGCTCCCTTTTTTCTTTTATAAGTTTACCAGACTATTTATGCCTTATTGTTTTTGGTTTCCTATTACTAGATTTTTAACCCGACAACTTCCTCTACCCAACAACTACAAACCCTTACATTTTAAAGTGTTTTTCTACATGAAAATGTGGAATATCTCTAAGAGCCATTAAAACTTCAAGGCAAACCCACAGGCTTCAATTAAATTGAAAATAATTCTACGAAAGTATAGCAATTGAAACAAGGTTCATATTTGAGGAGGCGTACCTGGAAGGAAACGAGGCAGTGCTGTACTTCAAAAGCATTGCAAATTGAAAAGTTGAAAAGAGCAGTTCTTGTAGGATTTGCTAGTTTCGCGTAATTTTATTTACAGATTCAAATTAATAAACAAAAAGTTTTTGCATTAACCAAGTTTAACTTAGAGGCGTTTGAGGAAAATTTCCAAAAAAAATCATACAAAATACACAGTTTCTTCTATAGTTAATATTATGAAAAATAAATATAATAATAATTTGTTGAAATAATAAAGTATATTTATTTTTTTAATAAAATTATCTCGTTAAGTTAAAAGCGTTTGTATTGCGGTTCACACAAATAATCCTATTATATAGTTAAAACAAAATCATATCCCACCTGAAGTACCTAATTAAGTTTCGTCAAACATTTTAATAAAGTTTGCTCAATCCAGATTAGACAAACAATCAGTAAAGATTTCAAATTAAGCTTCAATTACATTATAATCTCTTTAGTGTTAATTGCTAAAGGTTAAAAATAAATTATTTGCTTAACGAAAGTTTATACGTTTTCGTTAAGTTTCGTTTAGTTTTAGTTTGTAAAGATGTGTTGTTATTATTATGTTAAAGCTATATGAGTTAGTGCACTTGAGCACTTTACTCTCTATTAACTGCGAGGTATCTTCAAAACCCCTCTTTACGTCTTGACTGGATTATTGTTTATCGCTTCACTTCAGAATACGTATGTTTAATTTAAATAAGTATTTTTAGTATTTTTAAGTTTAGTAAAAATTAGTATTTTTATTAAGAAACTAACCAGTTGCATAGATGCACCGAAGAAATTCGAACATTTCGAGTGCTTATTCTTAAATCATCTTGCTTACAACATTAAGAGTGTTCTCAGTGTTATGCGATTTCCTTAGCCTAGAATCCGTGAGCAAAGTTTAGCTGCTCACGTTAGTTTACTACGCATGGATGATCCTGACCTATCCAGTGGAGATCACATTGAAGGTGTGTGCTGACTTTGAAAGGACTGTGACTAGGATTATGTTGGTGTTAACCAAGTTAAATGCAATTAGCCACTTTACCTAGTATGTATGTATCCTAAATTATGTGTTAAGTTTATTAAGCAACTTAAATATTATAATTTAATTAAACTAAAGCAAGTGATTACAGAGATTAGAGTCCACACAGCTTATGTAAGGTTTTATGGACTGAAAAAATTTTATATTCAATGATACTATCTACAAAGACTAAGTGAAAGATATATAATTAAACATACCGATCAGTAGTGACAAATTGGGATGGTGTTCAGCTAATGACGTAAAAAGAAGTAAATGGGCCTGCTATACTAGAGAGGAAATTGGACCAAAGTATATTTGGTCGAATTACTATAGTAAATAATCAGAGAAAACCGCCTCATAAAAAGTAACATAATAATACGTACAACAAAAACACAAAGATTTTGCAAATGTGGTACATTATCAGAACGCCTAATAAAAGAAAGCAGAAAAAGATACTTGACTGTGAAACCCTGGAAATGCAAAAATGGATGAACGGGAAAGAGAAGGATCAATGCAGTTAATAATTAATTGAGTGCACAGTGGGTGCTAGTGGGGAAGCTAGTTTAACTGAAATACATAATTTTTTGATGGATTTTTGTACCATAAATGACACAATTTGCGTTATTATTTGAAAAAAAAAAAAACACAAAGAGATACTTGAATGCCAAACACAAAGAAATGATAACCAAGAAAAAGAAAGATCAACGGAGTTAATTATTAATTGTGTACACAGTGAGTATTCAATAGGACAACTAGAGGGGAAGACAGTTCAATAGGTTCACATAATCCCCTAATGGATTGTTACACCTTTGATGGTGGATGTTGAAATACTTTTTTTGATGACACAATTTGATATATTATCAGAATTCTTAATAAAAGAAAGCAACAAAAAATACTTGCATGCGAAAACACGGATACACAAAGAGGGGAGTGACAAGACGAGAAGGATCATTAAAAATAGAAAAATGGATCATTAAAAAGTAGATGATTAAAACGAGAAATAGAGTGGGAAGTTAGTTGAACTAGTTTACAGAATCTCTTAGTAGATGGTCATACCATGGATGATAAAAATAAAATTCTTTTCTTGATGACACAATTTTGTTTAGTATCCACAGTTTGATTTAACAAACTTCTAACAGGTCTTACGTTTCTAAAAATAATTTTGATTATGAAAATTGATTAACTCTATTTGTCTTCCGAACTAAAAATGAAAAATTCTCACTTAAATCCATAGGCGAATAATAGAAACGTTTTTATATTAAACCGTATAAATTGTCTTTTCATTAGTGATTAATGGCGTAATTTAAGCTAATGAAGATCATTGCCATATCATGCTTAATAATGAAGTAGAAATAAACAAAACAAAATAAACACAAAAACAAAAACAGAACTAAAAACAATGAAAAAGAGCATGAGATTAATAAGGCCGCCTACAAGTGCGCCTCATTTGCATATCAATTAAAAAAGAAATTATGTGATTATTATACTCAAACAAAAACAACAACAAATGAAAATGTACAAAACCCGAAAAGCGAAGAGAACGAAACTTAAAATATAACAAATAACAAAAACAACAATAGAATTAAGCAATGAAGCTTAGCGTAGTCAAGTCCAAATGTACTACTAAAAGGCAAACGTGCTGCCTACAACAAAAACAACAAAAACAAAAACAAAAACAAACACAAAACAATTAAAATAACAAAATTAAAAAATTAATAAAAACAAACCAGAAAAGTCAATGACATTTTGTATGAAATATAACATGAAGCAAATTACTATGAGTGTGTGTGTGTGTGTATGTGTATGTAGTAAATAAATTGGCATACACACACGTATGTTCATGTTTATCTAATACAATAATTTTTTAATATTTACAGTTTTAATAACTTAAATTACACAAAAAAAAAAAACGTATAAAAACGTAAAAAAAAAATACAAACAAATATTAAATGCTCAAATACGTTTACCTCACATTCAAAAACGCTTGGAGTCAATTCCCAAATTATTCATTTTTGGGCCCTCTTAATTCCATTCCGCTCTCGTACATGAAGTAACAACACAGCAAATTATGTGATTAATTGTTTTTGGCTTCTGTGACGTTGTCGCGCTTTGGTGCAATTTTTCGCGTGAATTTCGAGGCGCCAAGATTACATTTAAGCGCGACTTGCAGACTAAATTCTCAAAATTTTTGGGTTCAGGCCGTCTCCGTCATTAGTTCTTGTTTAAATAAAACAAAATGAGTTTGCAGAAAAAGTTTTTTATTTTAACTGAAAATTGGCCGTTAATTTAATTTTTAATGGGTGCATTTAAGAGAAGTCATGTGTTCTGGAGATTAAGATCAAGTGTCTTTATTATTGACTATATATGCTTCCAGTCCAGTAATCTCTGTCGGTTATCATGTGCACCTCATATTTGTTGCACTAGCAAAATACACGTTGTTTAGGAATAATCTTATAGCGGCATAATATATGTTTATTTGTTACGAATACTTCTGATCTTAGTCAAGCTAGTTCCTTCATGTGTAAAAAACTCTAGACCCATATTCATTTAATAGTGTTTTAATAAAAGAACGAGGCATAGCGAAAAATATTGAGCTAATGAGATACTGCCAAATCGATGGATGGGCTAAAGATCTATAGATAGATAGTCATGGGCACAAATATAGAGTAGAGAAAAAGTGTTTAAACCATAATTTTTAGCTTATATTAATACTATTAAATTTCTAACCGCAACCGCAAAAATCTAACTAAACATTGTGAGCTGTGGCGGTATTTATAAGATGTGATCTTTTTCAACAACGTCAAGATTCTGACTACTTCGGGAAATAAAATTGTAACTGAAAGAACTTTTACAACAGTTAAGCAATACGTTTGTACTATATTAAAATTGTTATTGTAATTAAGGACAGTGGGGCAACACAACCTGTGAGATCTGTAACACTTCTAAATAGCAGTCTTCTAAACTAACTCGGCTAACTCATTGGGTTCAATAAAAGCCATATCGTGGCACTGGGTTCGTTTCTTTACAACCGGTGGGTATAAGCAGTTATGAGTACTTTTGTAAAGAGTAACTCGTCTCAGTCATTGGGTTCAATAAAAGCCATATCGTGGCACTGGGTTCGTTTCTTTTCAATCGGTGGGTATAAGCAGTTGAGAGTACTTTTGTAATAAAAAATATTTTTTTATTTAAAATTCAATAAAATTTTATTTGTTATTTATTTAAGATGCTTGGCTTTCTGTCAACAAAATATGTGGTTTTTTGCATTTAAATTGTTATTATTCATGTTCGCTGTGCTATCACTGAAAGGGAAATGAACTCTTTTGTTTGTCATTTATAGTTTATGGTAGTAACTTTTGTAGTAACGGAACTTAAAGAGACAATAGCGCCAATTTAATATATTTCTTTTCACACTGCTAACTTTCAATAAAAAAACACTTTTTCAACTTGCTTTTTCGTAGTGCTCAACTTTTTCCACTTCTGTTTTTTATACGGAATAGTGCTTTCGGTTGACAATTATGTGCCCATATATGAATTAATATGTGTGTCTGTCTGTCTGTCCGTCTGTCTTCATTTGAATATGTGTAGTCGCAGAGGAGTACCAGAAATGGGCAACAAATTGGGCTGGAATTAGGTGCGTGAATGTCTCGTTCGCTTTGGTTTAATAGGCGTGAAAACAAGACAAATTGTTCAAGAGTGGAAAATTTTTATTACCGTAAGTGGAGAAGTAATAAAAATTCTACTCAATCTGCGGGCTGGGCTGCATGGTATATTTCGGTAAGGAGTAGGTGTGCAAACGGTCACAACACTGCTCAAAAATTAATGATATGTAAATTTGCAAAAGTTTTTATTCAGGCTTTTTGCCGGCAAGTTTAATGTTTTTCTCAGAAATTGGAGTGCCAAATTTAGTTGTACAAAGTCACCGACGTAATTTTCTAAATTCACAAAATGCTGTGAACTAATTCAAAACTAGTTAAAATGTCACTTCAACATCTTAAAACAAATAATTACATGAACTTTAACTTAAATGTTATTTAAGGTAACATTTAAATGTATATGGAGGTTAAGATGAAATACATTATACCATACCATGAAATTTGTACCATATGTCAAGAAAAGGTGCACCTATTACTTAAGAAGTAGTTAACAAACAACAAAATCCGGATACTTTTTGAGCAGAAGGTATATGAATGTTATGAGCCTCATAGCAGATTTGTTTTAAAATAAAGATGGAGTTGAAACCAGCCTCTAAAGTTAAATGTTTGGGATTATTAGGGAGGACTATTTAGAGTTGTTAAGATAAGAATGTGTATATCCTATATATTATATAGGAGATAATATGTTGCAAAGAGATCTGATATAAATTACAGAATAAGTATATGTATATTATAGGTATATCATAAATCAGTTTAAGGAAATTTAAATAATCTCTAGACAAAAAAAAAGCATTTATAGGTTTAGATAGGTTCATAACTTTAGATTCAGATTTATAGGTTGTAAAAGCTATTTTAGTGATTTTTTAAAATCCAGGGAGTGTATACTGAATAAATCACATTTAAAATGGTAGAAAAATTTTTAATTAAATTCTGATACGTTACGAATAAACTCAAATAGAGAATATTTTAATTAACAAATATGAGTAAATTAACGTGTAAATCAAGTAAATTATAAAATGTACTGACATCTCTCTCAATTTGAAAATAATATTATCTGAAAGAAATATTGTGAGAAAAAAATCGTTTGAAGAATTTTATTATTTAGATATATCACAGAAGTTCAAGAGAATCTAAATAAATTTCTAGATTAGGTGATAAGGAATCAGTGAAAATAGTACATTGTAAAAACTTTTACCTATCTTCAGTTATAGAACACTATACAGAGAAAAGAAACAAAATAAATTGTGAAAAGTGAAAATGATGTGGTATATACATAATAACTGTATTTCACAGAAAAAATGAATAATTATAGACGGATTCGAATAGCAAAGAGAAGGACAAAGCACAAAAATTTATTTAATTTATTGAAATTTTTGTCCTTGTCTTTTCTTCACTATTCGAATCCGTCTAACTTTTAAATAGTTTCTTTTCGTCATAAAGACGCGTCACTCTCGGCAAGAAAACTTAATCATTATCTTAGTTAGTTAGTTGAGGTGGAGGGAGGACGAGTTCTCCTCAATTAGTTAAAAAGCCGTTGTGAATCCACAAAAACCTCGTAATAGTAGTAGATAGGGTAGTATATAGAAGGTCAAACTAGCCAGAGGCATTAACGAAGGCGAGATTAACATTATAGTTTATAGAGAATATAGTTTATAGTTGAGAATATAATTGAGAGCAGATCACTATTACATGCTATATTGAAAACGTATTATAATTTTTTGTATTTGAGGTAACAAAACTTTAATTGATATGTATGTTTATAATCTTACCTTAAAAATTTAAACAGTTTTCTTCAAATTGATCTGTAAATATATAAAGAAAAATAAATTGATTAAAAATAATTTTTTTTAGTTCTACATCAATAAAATATACATAATTTAAAACAAAAATATATAAATAATCAACATAATTCACTTAAGTTTTTATTTCATCTTAAAGATTTTTATCCCTACAAGTTTATTTCAGTTAAATGAAAATTAAATTATTCATTAAAAAATTAAATATTAATAGATAAATGGCACTACAAAGTATTTACTTTTTGTTAAAAGTTTTACATGTTTTAGAGATCAAACTAAATGACAATTATTATATAGAAGAAGATGGTAAGATGGTAATCTTACCATCTTAAGATGGTAATATTAAGCAAACATATACCTATATGGGCCTTTAAATGTCATTTGTTTATATTAACACGATAACTAAAGAAGTAGTTATTAAATAGTAACTAGTTAAAAATAATTAAAAAACAATATCGGTTTGGTTTGCTTTCTACTCCGACAAAAATATTGATTTTTCTCAGTTACAATTCAGTTCCGAGTGAATATTATTTATGTATTTTTAATAAATTTTATTTATTTAAATTTTAACTACTAAAAACGAATATGTTTATATAATCAGGTTTAAACTTGACAGTACTATTTCGAAATAAATGTACTCATTTAATCAAAAGAACATAACAAACAACGCGTTACCGGATTTTAGCCTACCAAAAATCTTAAGCGATTTTAAGGAAAAATTAAAAATTTTTGATTTCCATCAAAATTTTTGTCGAACCTTCAAATGTCGCTATTACATATCAAATTTGGCACAAATTTCGCATTTTACAGAAAAGTTTGACAAAAAAATCTCATGTGTAATACCCGCTTTACAAAAAACTTTTCTTTTGACAACCTCCAGTACTACATCATAATTCTGTGATGGCGTCAATGCTTCTGCGCTATATAGAAGAACAGATAGGCTGAGCGATATATTATATAGAGCGTAAGTTTTGTCTGTTGAGAGAAAGAGAGCTTTAAGTGGGGTGCAGACTATCATACTGGTATGTCATACGAGAGAGAAAAACGTCGTATGACACACAGGTATGATAGTCTGCCACCTTTACCAACGTGTTGGCGTGCTCACCAAAATTTTGGTGAACAGCTCTCGCATACGCGTTGTGTATGATAGTCTGTCACCCCTAACGATTCATACGTCATACAAGAGCATTTTTGCCTTGCAAATTTATTGTAAGCAGGTGATATATGTGAAATTTTTATGTAAATTTAATATGTTTTTTTATTATTTTATTATTAATGTATTTATTATTATTATTATTAAAATCACACTTATAAATTTGTGTTAAATATTTAATTGTATCTTAGTTAAAAAAAATATAAATTTTTACATAAAATTCTTATAAACAATTAAAATACAATTAAATATTTTATGTAATATATTAAATATTTTGTTTAATTTATTAAATATTTTATTTTATTTTATTTTAATTTATAAACGATGATTATAAGTAAAATTTTTTTTAAAAAAACATCTAAATATAAACATCGTTAAATTTATGATCTAAGCCCAGTAATAAAAAAACATATTGAAAATTGGTCGTAATAACAATTAATTAATAACCCAAATTTAAGATATAATACTTTGTATTCTAAATATGCTTTTCTTGTTATTAAAATAAAAGAATTTTAAATGTTAATAACCTTTAACTAACAAATATATGGAAATGATCAAATTTCTTCAAAAACAATGAAGATATATACATTCTTATGTATATATATATATGCATTATTTATGATCTATTTATGAAAAATTTCTTAAGAAACTTTCCAGGTAGTGAATGAAATTAACTACGGTCCTTTACTGATCTTTTCATTTTAACTACTGTGCTTAATGACCAATAAACCTAAAAAAAATATGAATATGGATGCAGATAAAGCATTTTTAGATGCTTTCATCGAATGTTTATAAAAGTAATCGCTGTTTGTGGGATGTCTAAAGCTGTGAATATAAAAATCGCAAAAAAAAACGCGGCATATATAAAATATACAAAATTATAATCAATTATAAGCAAAGCACAACCTATACGTTAACTATCAATTTTTTCAATTTTAAAATTTTATTTGAAACACACAAATTTTCACAGCACTACCCGCAAAAGCACTCTTCAAAAATTTTGCCTAATCTTGTGTGTCATACCTGTTCAAATTCGGTCGCTAGAAGAAATTTGAGCAAGAGAGAGCGCAACTCGTATGACACACCAGTATGATAGTCTGCACCCCACTTTACATTACAATTACCTACTGAGCCAATAGTACCAACTGTTGGCAATGATATTTCTTCGTCTGATCTTCAGGCTGACGTTGTTGTTGTTTGTTACGATGGTGCGAAAATAGATAAAATTCTTAGATTCAATAGTATAACCACCGGGATTTATAAGCAAAAAAAAAAAAATCAGAAAAGATGAAGAAATAGAGATCAGATTGGAAATCAAAATGCTGTTAGACTTAGGTATAGTTAGACAAAAAAATAAATATCGCATGTAATATTGTAAACATGAAAAAAAAATCCCAACTTACAAAAAAAAAAAAAAAAGACAGTATTATTGTAATATTATAATTAGTTAGTATCTAATTTTGCAATGTCATGTTGAAAATATATACGTAGGTATATAGTTTACCAACACTTAATTGACAACTTGCGCATGCATACATACACACCTGCTTGCATGCAACTGCTTAGCTATTAGGAAACAATTACTTAAAATTATTTATTTTTTATGTTAACTGAAGAATTTCTTAAGCCTTTATTATTCAAGTGATACCACTTAACGAACTATATCAGCTGAAGCGTAACGGTAATTATACAGATAGTTAACCGCTTAGTTGCGGTTGTAAAAATTACAACATAAACTTACAACATTGCCAATTGCTGCCAATCAAATGTCAATAACATTTAAGTAAGTAGGGAAACGTTTATCATTGTCATAAATTCTTGCGAGCGGCAATAAAATCAAAATTAATTATTTTAAGTACGTAAACAAATAAACAGCATAGCGACCCCCACTCAAATAAAACCCGTCCAATAACAATAACAACAACAACACGCAAAGACGCCAAAACGCACTAATTCATATAGATTTGTGAAAAAAAACTGCACGACCCATGCTCCCGTGCCAGAAACTTTGCATGCTAAGTTCGGCAATTAAACACTTCACATACACTACATTTCTTACCATGCTTCAACTGTCTCTGTAGTCATTATGTTGTTGGAAATATGCAAAATATACGCGTACTACATAACATTTTACACTGTCAATGCTGAAATGTTGACAGAGGTTTTTTTAATGCAAAATTGACGGGTATTCCACATTTTAGGCTTGTCCTCACACACACAAAGTGTTGACAATTTTCTGATATTTTGACGTGAGCATAATCTCTACTGTCACTCCCGCTTATGTTACTTATCAATTCGTAAATAACGTAGCGCATTTCATTTTCTTGTGAATATACACTGTTAAAAATATTTGAAAGTTGAATATTTGCACAATTTTCATTAATGGGAATAACGAAGTGGCTTAAAATAACTTTATACGAGAAAATAACAAAGTCGCGCCGATCGTCACCAAGCTACAAGAAAAACGTCACCGCTAGTATTGTCATTTAATAAGAAGACCAGGGAACCACACGGTAAAGCAAGTGTTACAGTTGAAAAATATAAAATGGAACAACCCCGAAGCGTGCAACCCGGAAATTTTGCGCAAAGAACATTAAGAAAAAGAATATATTTTATTGATAATGAACTCTTTGAAATTTTGGATATATTGATTGCATGTGATACCTCAGGGACAACAGAAATAAAACGACCGTTGAAGACAGGTTTTAGTTCATCTAGCAAGCATAGCGGTCTAGTGACCGCTACGGCAAAATGCAAGCCATGCGACCGAAAATGTGAACAATGTGTATGGTTCGGATACTGTAAGAGCCAACCATGCGCAATTTGGATTTCGTCTAAGAGAACAGCTAATAATTTTTTTTGATTTGTTAACAGTTTTGCTTTTCCCGTCTTTATGTGGTTCACTGAAGGTCTTTCATTTTGTATCTTATATACATTTCTTATAAGCACTTTTTTCTCTATTATTTGGAAACGCCTACTCTGGGAATAATATGATCTATGGAGAAACTTTTTGTTTTTTATATTTTTTCTTCCATTAATGAATTAAGACTCAGTTTCATTGGATTGATACTCAATTTTGTAAAAATTTTTATTTAGTTTGATACATTAACTATTCATTTCAAACATAAAAGTATTGCGAAAGAAAGAGAAACTATTTTCAAGTTGATAAATAAACTTTATATTTATTCAACACAAGCTATTTTGATATATAAAACTTTAGTTTACTACAGTTTTAAAGAACACAAACTTTTCCATTTATTTGCTAACATATACCTAATAGACTTCATGGTTAAGAAATCCGGAAGGAGTAAATATAAACAAGCAATCGACCACAAACTTTTCTTCTTTTGTTTTGTTGACTTAAGAAATTGGCACAAGTGCCAAGAGCGTAGCAAATATTAAGGAATAATGACAACTATATAAGCATGAAAACTAGACATACTCGCGGCTTTGCAGATATTAATCAAAATAATAAGTTCCGTAACCAAGTGTTCGTTAATTGAGTGCGTTGGATGCTCGAAAGACGAAAATATGAATCCTTCATATTTGTGCTTAACCCATTAAGTACCGAGCAATTTCAGACTTGAAATTTTACAGCGAAGTTTCTATATTAAATCGCAAAAAAAAAACAAGTTTAAGTAAATGAGAAAAGTTTGATATTTATTTGAAAGATTACTCTCACTTTCTTACCTAAAAAATATACAGTATTCTGTAGAATATTAAAAAATATTCAAAACTAACCGTGTGGTGTACCAAACGATTGTACGAAATGGGTTAATAGATAAAGTCGAAAGAACACTGTTGTTACCAATTATATAATCAAACAATCTCTCTCTAAATATCTCTCTCTTTCTCACATCTCTCTCTCTCACTCACATCTCTCTCTCTCTCACTTCCTCTCCCTTGTTCTGTTTCGTTAGAATTAATTTCAAAATCATTGCCATGTTTTCATTTCTTATCTGCTTGTGTCATGCGATTATAAGACCGAGATTTTTGTACCAAGACTTATTAATAGCATAAGAGTCTTTCTCCAGGCATAATAGATCTTATAGATTGTAATACACATTTTAGCATCTAAAATAACATTTTCATATATATACTTAATATCTAATATAATATGGTAAGCATTATTATTTCATATATTTATTGTTTTTTTAAATTAAGAAAGTTTTATTTTGTTAATATTTTATTTTTTAACAAACAACAAGACATTGTTCGCTACCTCATAAGCATAATTATATACGATATATTAAGAAACTCCGTAAGGATGTGGAGATTGCTTACCAATTTACGAAAGGAAATTATTATGGGGCTTGCTTAAATGAAATTTAATACTTTTATTAAGAAACACGAAAACAAGTTTGTATGTTTGTAGGATTATTAGAGAAGGGTATGTAAGTGTATAGCATAACCATAACTGGTGATACCAAACGGTAATATATGCAGAGGCACATACACAAGGCCACCCACTTCGGAAAAGGATATACGTATTACTTATTCCAGCACTGCTGAGCAGGTCTGTTTGCTTAGTTATTAATATTCGACTAGGGGCTGTGTTAAAATTTCTCAATGCAATGAATATAAATTTATGTTAATTATTCTTTAAAATTCAGTAAAAAATAATAATAAAAAATGTTAATTGAATCAAATAAAAAAATTGTTTAAACATTGTATATTAAAAAGCATGTTTTATTATGGAATGTCATACAGAAACGAAAGCATTTTAAATAAATCTGGCATTTCAGTATATTGGTAAAGTAATTTAAATAACAATGTCATGTAGTTAAATAATGATAGAGTAGCATCTAATTGGATGTAATCACAGTTCCCAATATGAAGTAGTTGCAACAAAGTTGCACTCTAAAAATATTTAGGGATTAAGTAAAAATAGGTTCAAATATTTGCAGTTTTGTTGAAACCGTTCTTTCATTACCTGCATGTTCAGCGTCAGTATTTTAAGTCTTTGGTGTCCCATTTGGACTAACCAACATCTTCGGCAATTTCCTGCGCGAGAGGTCTTTCCATGTAAGAATTAACGGCACCATCTTTTCTGTCCGAGGAATAGAAGTCGATGTTCCTCAAGGATCCTCGGTCCCTTGGTGCTAGCATTATACGCAGATGACACGTGTATGTTATTTTCCGGTAAACATGCCAGAAGTATAACCAATACGTTGTAGGAGGATGTTAATCTCATTCTGGCATTCTTCCAAAAATGGAAGATTATAATTAACAACACGGAAACGAAGGCCCTCTTTATAACTCATAAACATAGGTGGCATCCACCGAGAGTGAGAGTTGGTGACATTGCGATAAATTGCGAGAACAGCATCAAATACCTGGCAATCACGTTTGATAAGCGATTCACTTGGCACAAGCACATACAAGACAAAAGAAGTAGTTGTGCGTAAACACTGAATTGCTTATGGCCACTTTCTCTACACAATAACGCTAAGAACAGAAAGTTGATCTACAGCTAAACAATCAGACCGGCTGGTCTACGGATATGTCGTGTATAGCAAAGCTGCCGACTTCACTATCTAGAAGCTATAAGTTGCTTCAAGTCAGGCTTTCGGAAGACACTTCAAAGTGCCGTAGTATATACGCACGAATGACATGATAAGAGACTTCAGAATAGACCCGGTCAAAAACTATATAAGGGACAGAGCACTGAAGCTATACGCGAAAACTGATAGGATGCTTTACATAACACTATCTAATCTGAGAGTAGTCACTAGCCGTACGAGATGGTATGCAGATCTTTAATCAGTCATCGAATAATCAGTGAAGCTTGTGAGGAATGCATAAATTAGTCAAATAGAAGGGATGGACTCTGCAAAAACCCCCCATAGAAAGACTGTATGTACGTAGAAAAAAAAGATAAAAATAGAAAAAAAAATCGGAGCGATAGAAAATAACAGATGAAGTCAGTAAAATGAGTGAGAGAGGAAAGAAAATAGAATGATGAAAAGAGATATAGAATACCTGACAAAAAAAATCAAAACTTAAAGGGTGAAATCGAAACGAAATAGAAAATAGAGAATAAGAAATTCTCTTCAGATTTAAACATTTCTACACGTTAACAAATAAGGAATTGGTTTGAATGCTTCTAAATTTGCAGGTATGAGTAGGAATGAATGTAAGTTAATAACTTCATTAATTTAAAATTACTACTCTTTACATTTTAAATTAAATATAATTATTCATATAAGAATTTAAACGAAAGAGGATGAAACTTCACTGAAGTTAAATAGAGTTAAATTCAGAACATCACACATTTTGGATATTGTATGAAATATCCAAATATCATTGTATCTATGCATACCATCATCATTTATAAGTTTTCTTAGGATACAGTTATTAAAGTAAATATTTTATTATTTAAAAAAAAACGCACTTCAAATGAATTTTCACGCGACTTGAATTCTTCCGCGATTTATGAATGAAAACAATTAAAACAGATGAAGCGATAATATCGCCGCGGGTGTTGTCAGCTTATTCGGAGATAGTACTCGTAACTATATGCGAGGAGTACGAATGCTGTGAATAGGAATAAAAAACTGAATTATAGCTCACAGCTACACTTAATTAAAAAAATATTTATAATGCATAAATTAAAAGTCTGCATAACTTGCCATGGCTTGGCAATTTTCGGCACTTCATTTGAAAAGCGCTTCGGAACGTAGTATCCGTGAAAGTATCTGCTAGAACAGAACTACTTGAAATTTTTACTACTACATTAAACTGTGACGTTGATGCACAAAACTATGTGAATTTCAAGAAATATGTACATTCCGGAGAGAAGAGCAGCTTTCATAGATTTGCTGTTGTGGGTGTTTTGCGCATTTCTATTTATGTTTGTTATTAATGGGCCATGAAATTTTATGCATAATTAATGCAGTACCCAGTTTGCAGATTAGAGAAGAACTTGAGATATTTCTTTCGTTTGTGCTTCATAAACTGCAATTGAAAACAGTGGAGGAAGTAAAAATTGCTATGGAATTGATAACCACAAAATGTCGGAATATTTGAAGTGAGCCGAAAGTCCAAAGAAAAATATATTTTTATTTTGCTTTGAATTCTGTAGGAATTAAAATAAGTTAGTTCATAGAAAATGTTTTAAAAAGGAAATTAAAAGTCATTGTAAAAGCAACAATAACAAGATTAAAAAATATCTTGAGACTTCCATAAACTTCCATAACTCGAAGTGCCATTTTGCAAAGAAAAGGTTCGACTTATGAAGACTTCGAGTTAGAGAATTTTTTTTATTTTCTTTTTTATTTTTGAAAGATACTAGAATTATATTTTTAGATATTTATTTATTTGTTTAAAATCAAATACAGCACAAAAGTTATAGTTAAGCAAAATATTCAGTAAATAGGATTTGAGATTTTAATTTTATTTTTTATTTTTAGTAAAAAGAGATTCCAATTTTTTTAAAGTCTTATAGTGATCATCAGTTGCAATATCATTTGTTTGCAAATAAAAATTCAGAAATGGAATGAATCTTCTACTTCATTCTTGGAAGACTGAGAAACAATTTCATACACTGAACTCTCATCATCACTTTCCTTTGCGCTTAGAATCGAATCCACTAATTCAGAGCTATAATGCTCAATGATAGCGTCATCTATAGCAAAGCTTGATGTACAAATCTCATTGTCAAGCTCAATATAAACGTTAAGAGTAGCATTGGAAGATATTTTATTTACTTTAGTTCATAATTTTGTTTAATCAATTCACTTAATTAATAAATTATCTCATCTTTTATTTCATCTAATACACAAGACAACATCACTATTATTGCAAATTTGTAGTTTTTGCTTGCTTTAATAATTCGTTGAATTCTTTGACAATATAATATGAGGCATACTATTGTTAAAAAGCAAACGTTATCTAGAGCAGTACTACAGCAACCAATACATTTTATAAGGAATGGTAAGATATTGAATGTATTTTGCTAATCCATACTAATATCTTTCAAAAAAGTTATATTAGGAATATTACTCTAGTCACCAGTCTTCTCTAGTGATATTAATAGTGTGGACTGATAGTTGAAAAAATCTTATCTGGAACATATTCACTCATAAATACTAATGAAATATTCTCATTATCACCTGTTTAATCGATTGTGTGTGTAGGGAATTGCATTAAAACCCATGCGTAGACTTCGAACTTTTTTAGGTCATTAAAACTTGCTTTCGCCAGTTCCCAAAATTGTTGAAGAGTGGTTTATTGAGAGATTTCTATTTTAGTTGCCTGCTCTGCAATAGGTCAGTAGCCAGTAATAACTGCCATCAGTTTGGAGACATCCTCTCAAGTGTTGCTTATTGGCTATTATATTTCCTTAAATCAAGACCGTGAAGTTTCACTTGTCATGAAACTCTCTTCTATTCAGAGTCCGCAATTTGTAGGTGTTTGACTTTAAGAGCTTCCCTGTTGGAAGGTGCTTCATTTCAAGACTTTTTTTATTGGCACATTTTTTCTTGTAAGTTTTTGTGGAAGCCTAATTATTATGTCTATATTTTGTTCACATTAAGGAATCGGAAAGAGTTCAAAAGAATTTTTAACGTAATATTCTATATAATTCGTTCATATATAAAATACCTCTCCGTCAGCAATCCTGAACTATTACATTACTTTCAGTATTCCTGACTATACATGAGGAGCAGATTCTTGTCAAGAGGAAACTTTAATTAAGTTTTGCATAGAAATATTTGCAAATAAACATTTTAATATATTTAATACAAGTTTTGTTAATCATTTATAATTAAGCAACTTTTTTAATTATTTATTTATTATATATTAGTATATAATTATACAAATTATTATCATATTTCTTATTTTTAATTAAATAATTTATTTCCCATCCCGTATTTTCGTTTCCGTTTTAAGCGCTACATTCCGCTAATTTACTATTAAATTTATTCGGTATTACGAAAAAAAAAATACAAAAAAAAGTTATATAATAAGTGCTTCTGCGTTAATTAAATAAATAAAATAAAATAAAATAAAATAAAATAAAATAAAATAAAATAAAATAAAATAAAATAAAATAAAATAAATAAAATATATACATAAAATAAATATAGAGTTTTGTATATTGAGTCGAAACTCATGACAACTAATATATATCTATTTATATCTGAGCCGTTCAAACACCATTCAGCGGTATGTGGCATACATCACCCAAACTTAGTATGGAGTTTTCATTTAATAATTTGAATGTTTTTATTGTAAATCAAATCAAAAAACGGCGCCAATTGTTTAGTTAATATTATGCTTAGTATTCACTAAGTATCCGCTAACTATCCGCTAAGTGTTCAAAGTACTTTCATTTTGTTGAAATATGTAGATAATCAACTTCAATGAAAGTATCTTAATAAATTATATATTTTATCTAATGGCAAGTTCGTAAGGAATTTAAAAGCGTGTACGAACATATTCTACTAGTTTTAAAAAAAAGCTAAATACCGTGATATGTGCGTTAAACGAAAGCTTTCATAAGCCAATATCTCCCTTAGCCTTACAATGTTTCTAGTCCTCAGTTTTCTAAGTTCGTAAAATGTTCGAATAGAATTCCTGCTACATCGATTTCACTAGTCAACTAAATTTCTGTCTATGTTTATATACATGGTTTATGCTATGTATATTAAGGATACAGAAGTACATATGAGTATATCTCGAATGCAGACAAAGCTGTGTTAATCGGAATTTACCTCTCTCACACTGAACCGTGTAGCGTTGCTAGAGTCCCAGCTTTAATTTTTACACAAATCACGTTCTTTTTAATGGGCTTAAATTCAACCGTTCTGTTAAGTTATTTTAAGCGAACATAATAGACAGTTCTGCCAGAGTCGGATTAAGAGTACTTTGATTAGTGCATAAGATTAAAATCAGATCCTCGGAACTCATCAAAATAAATCGCGCGAACACTGCAAGGCTTATTGCAGTTCTTTCTGATCATTCGTGTATAGGAACCCACGCAGAGAAACGGTGTATTCCTCATAATCTTTATTGCGGAAGTTATGGAAACCCGCGGAAAAAGGAACCATAATACATTTTCTCTGTGGATGTCCGGCTTTGGCGTCCAGAAGAAATACGTTTTTAGGAAGATACTTTTTTCGCAGTTCATCAGACTGTTGATCGGTGAAGACGAGAGACCAATTAAATTATCTAAATTCGACAGTTGGATTTAGTCTTTACTCTTTTATACTAGGGGTGCTTGCGAGGAATGTGGTAGCATAACGGCGAAAAATCGTTAATTGAGATACATGGAAGTTATCCAATGGCCTGCCATTGCAAACAACCAACCAACCATCAATACATATGATATACATAGGTACATATATAAAAAAAACGTGTCCAATAATTTTTAGGCCTTTGGTTTTATCTAAAGTATTTTAAAGTAATAGTTCCTTGATTATAGATAGCCACGAAAAGTAATAAGTTCTGCAATATTAACCCATGGAAACTATCTGCATCCTCATACCAATCGTTAGCACATTTCCTGGTCTCCAAAGATTAAATTTTATTGGCAATCTAAATTAAATAATCCGCATAGTAGAGAAAAACGAACATTCAATACGAAAAGCAATTGAGGCTTGAATGGAAATATTTTCAATGGCCAACAATAACAAGAACTACAACAAAATCATAATATCAACATAATATCGACAGCTATTGGATTTTTCCGGCTGTGATTCCTTAATGGCTGGAAATAACATCTAATAAAATTATTTTATTTAATATTACTTAATGCTCGAGTCGATGTCGCATGAAGGTAAAATAAAATTCTAGTATTTGTAGCTGTGAATGTACAAAGCAATTGAGTTTATCTTTAAATTTTATTTATTTCCTTTTTACGTTTCGATTCGTAAAATAATATAAAAAAAATACAAATAAAAAATAAATATTTAAATGAAAAAAAAAAACAAAAAAAAATGAAATGAAAAGTATCGTTTGCATGATTCAAACAAAATGTGATTTTTTGTCAGTCACTGCAAATGCAATTGTTCAAATAATGAAACAAAGGGAATGGCGTGCGTTGCCAAACAAATTCGAGAACAGGGTCACCACATAAAAACTGCTGAGATACCCAACGACTTCATGAAGATTAGTGAAAATACGAAGTGGCAATTATTGGAAGTGGAATGTAAAAATGGGTTTCAAGGTATGCATATTTGTTGGGATTTTTCTAGTCAGTCAGGTATAGGCACTTCCGTCCCAGTATTCTACTCTTGATCAAGGTTAAAGCCGGGTAGTCGCACAATATGAGATCAATTAAATTGTCTAATTTCAGATAGAATCATCTGTTTAAGATAGTAGCAAAGGGCATTATAACTGGTCACATAACGTTTGAGCTTTGCTTTACTGAAAAGAAATATCTTATCATAATCATAATGACGGATAAAATCTTACGCATCGAGGTTACTTAAACTGCGACTTTTTTCTAATATTATTCAACTTTTTATTCAATACTTATTTGTAGCTCAACTAGTTTTTCAATAAGCTTTACAAACACCACCCGATTTTGATCACTGATCAGTGATGTTATCAAAATGCAATAATAAAAACAAAAATTTTAAAAAGCCAAGTTACGTCAGCTATAATCACAAGTACATGACTTAACGTTACAAAGTATTTGTGGTGCGTTATATGCTCTGACACTATGAAAAACTGCCTTTTGAAGTTACCACTGGTGTCAGACAGCGCTCCATACTGTTGCCAATACTATTCTTACTTGTCGTTGACGACGTTATGCGAGCAGCTTTAAATTGTTGAAACATCATACAATGGACTCCTGTCGCGCAAACCAAAATATCGTTGAATTGGACATATGCTCCGCAGACCGAACGAAAGACAGAGGTCGCAGTGTTGGCACACCAGTAAGAACATGGAGAAGATCAATACAATTAGAAATGGAACCAATCGCGTAATAGAGTTCGCTATAAGAGACCCTATGTATCACTGGGAGTTGAGGATGATAGAAATATATGCTCTGACATAGTCGGATATATAAATAATTTTTGATCACAAGGCAAGTAGTGTTTTTGAGTAAAAATTTTAAGAGAGGTACCAAAGAAATTCGTTCCCTATCGTATGGGTATAGTAAACATAACAAAATTGCCTCTATACATTAGTCGCTAGAAAACATACAATATTTAATTCATATATTTCACATATTTTGCATATCACATCATAATTGGCACTTAGTGGAGAAAAATGTATCGTCATTTTTAGGGATACACTTGACTACGAACCTCAGAAAATCTATTGTAGTCCTTGAAAATGCAGCAACTCTATATACATCTATGATTGAGCTGTTATGTGTGTTTATATTTATTAAGTAACAATAGAACAAAATAATGTCATTTAATGCATTTAATAAAAATAGCAGCAAAAATCATTGGACAGTAGTCAGCTTTGTTAAAATGACTTTATTCAATTTAATTACAAATTCCATTACAAATTTTTATATGTTGCAGTTGTAAAAATGTTTATACTTTTGTAGTTGTTTTTGTATTTTGTATATATGTATGCATATAAGAAGGTCAATATTGCACATAATAATGTACTTTAAAAGTGTTTTATTCCAAATAATTGAGTTGTACTTTACCTTTTCAATTTACTTCTAGCCATAAAACTGGGCACTATACTGTAACTGGGCGTTACTGTGAGTTACGACTAATCTGTACAGATTATAGACATGTGAGATTTATAAGAACAACACTTGTTTCATTCTTGCTTATTTGAGGAATTTTTTTATTTATTATTTATTTGTGAGTTAACACTAAAATTAATTTTAAAGTTCACTAAGAAGAAGGAACTGTGCTACTAGATCTTTTGCCCGGTTATTTAAGGTATACCTATATGCTCTTAGTGAATTTATATACGTAAGAAAGAGTATATTGTAAAATGTGCAATATATAAGTGGAACACGTATTTATATACTCTATACAAAAAGAGAACTAACAGATTTGCAACAACAACAATGTTGTTTTGTGCATTATAGTTTTATGTATAAAATGCATTTAATGAGAAAAGAGAAATTGTGTAATATTGAAGTATTAAAAGCTGAACAGTTTTAAGTTAATTATTAAAAATTAAAAATAAAACTATTTGTGTTAACTAAATTTATTTAGTAATGAGAACATTTTTAATATCTGATTTAATTTATGTTAACGACTTTTAACTAATCGCCTCGCATATTTATGTTAGTTTAAAGGGGTACACCTTGTATTGTATTTATAAATTCCTACCTACTTTGGCATGTTAATGAAATTTAGAATAGCAGAGTGTACTAATAACATTAATAATTATATGGATATCAAAATAAGTACCTATGAACAGCAATAATGTGCTAACATTGCTAACACTTCTATCCTGTATACTAAACTGTTTAATGTTAACATACCGAAGATTGCAGGAACTTAACAATAAATTTATTCGCAGCTAAAAATTGACACATGTACATATTTAAATTATAAATATAAGACATATAGTATTTATAAGCTCAGAACATTTCAGATGATATCATGTTTAAATTGCTATTATATACTATTCAAAATATAATTTTAATAGTTCGTTTTGATTTTTTTCTGTGAGATATCAGATGCCATTTAAAGCATAATTTTTTATTAAAGATTAATAGAGAAAAAAAATTTATTTTTAATCATATTTTTTTTTTCAAAGACTTCACAATAAATCTAGTTGACAATTTCAGGAGGAAAAAAATTAAAAGGAAACTCAGACTCAGGTTTCAAAGCGCCAAAGTCATTTGATACTAAAACATCTTTACGAAAGTATAGAATGTATCTCAGTATATTTCTCGTCTACTGCTTCTACTATTTCTTCTACTTATAAGCCATTTTTTTTATCCATAACACTTTTGCTTTTTGTGATTAATGATGCCGCTACTGTTGACGCGATTATTTGTGGTATTCCCCACTTCATTACTTTTTTAACCTATTAATTTTCTGTTTTGCTTCTTTCTATTCGTTTTTGTGTTTCTTGTTCTTTCTGCGCCTCAAGTTGGGTCTTATGTTAAACTTAGTCCGAGTGCTTGAACACCAGCTTAGACTTAACTATGCGGAATTGACGATTGGGTTGATTTTTTTTTTGTTTTTTTATAGTTTTCTTATCTTTTGTTATCATGTGTTTTGTTTTAGTTTCTTAACTTGATGGTTTCTAAAGTGGGCAGTCAGAGAGTTGGTATATAAGCAGACGCTTTACTTTTATATTTTATATACGTTTTTATTATTATTATTTTTTTTTTAACTTTTTTCCTCCAAGTTTTTAATTGAAGTTGTGGTTTTAGAAATTCTTTGACCTCTAGCTGAATTTTGATACAACACAATTTTATGAAGCATTGGGGCGTATTATAAATTTTCTGTGAATTGAAACAAACAGGTTACAAACACATTTAAGAGTTCCAATTCAACAGTAATTATCTCTCAAATTTAAAACGACAACAACTCAACCTAAAACCTTTAATATCACACCCTAAAAAAATTAGGTCAGATATTGACTTACTAATATGTATATGTATATTTTTATATTTTAATGACATGCAACTTTAACAAAAAAACATTTAATATAAGGTGGATTTTGGTATGTTCAGCAGCTCTTAAACCACGCATAGTCCTATTGGTCCTTAGTCATACCTGTCAAAGTTAAACCTCTAAGTAGAATCTAAAGTAAGCATTTATGTGAATTCCAAAAATCCTTGACGCTGTATTCTTGAGATTAGGCCAACAAGTGATGTCGTAAGTAACCTACGGGGTCTAGGTTTCCACTTTTTAAAGAGGAAACCTCAGTAGGATTTTAATCCTTACCCTAACCTAGAACACACGCAGTATCATTTTAAAGCAGTTACACCTTATATTAAATAATATAGAAATTAAGCAATAAATTTAAAAGATCGGACATGGGTTATGCGCTGATAACTGCAGTCAAAATATTATCCTGAGTAAAGACTTTGTTATATACAAACGTCTTCTTAAGCATAAAGACACTTTTGTTCTCGATTTTAAGTTGCTCTATGCAAACATGAAAGAAATAAATAGTATAATAGTGCTTTAATCCACTACAATTTTAAAATAATTGAAAATATTATGTATAAAAGCAATACTGAATACTAAGAATATTGTAACAGAAATACATTAAGTATTTCTTTCTTTGAATATTAATATATAAGTATTAATAACCTGCAGAGATTTACCTTTACACACCTCATGGATTACAATATAATATATTTCATTTAAAATAATATTTGTGCATATGTATTAAAGGTGTAAGGACAACAAAAAATAAAAAAAAAATAAAAATAAAAATAAAAAAAATTGAACGGTGGCAACTAAATGACAGAAATAGTACTAATTAATGGCGAATAAATAACCTATTGTGATATGTGCTGTTAGATTGCCCTGCGCTAATGCTAATGCACATACGAAATAGGCTCCTAGGAATGTATATTCTTACGGAAGAGGCAATACAACTCTATGAAGTAGGTTCTATACTAATTTTTATTGACACAACAGGGCTTAAAGACCTATTCTAAGCCCAGAAGGGGGCACAATAGATCCGACGGTCAGAATGTCACATCCCCTAACAATAATAATAACCCGCTGTGCTTAAAAAACTCTGTAGAAATTTTCACTTATTCTCCATAACCACGGTTGCCACTTGAAAATTTTTTTCTGTACCAAAATTGGTTTAAAAAGGTACCATTTCTGTAAAAAAAGGTCCAAAATTTTTCTATTGTCTTTTTATAAGAAAATACAATTTATATAAAATGTACAAAAAGTATAAAACAATACAATTCCACAATAAAGTTGGGTCGCCGAAAATTGTACCATTTTTTGAACATGAGTACCAGAGTACCAAACGGAAAAAAAAGTACCAATTTTGGTACTAAAGTACCATAAGTGGCAACCGTGTCCATAACCAACGTGAGTTTTCCCTGAAGGCGTCCAGTACTCTCCGCTAGCCAGCCCGAGCAGTGATTTACTGCTGTCAGTTGGTAATAACGACTAACTTCACATCATTGGTATCCTGGTGCTTTCACCGAAGATGCTGACATCCTCCACTGCTTTCTCCACCAGCAAATACTAAATCAAATACATAGCTAACCGGAACATTTTTTTTCGACCAAGCTGGTACGACCAATTCAGAGTACCGCTAAATTTTTATGCACTTATGTTACTATGTCAACGCCGTGATATACCACGTTTACCTAACTTTCCATCTAATTTGATACGCGTTGTTAACGCCTAAGAGAACATAAATCTTCCGAAGAATTTTCTCTTAAACGCTTCTAGCGCCACCTTATCACTGTTGGTTATTGCCCAAGCGTCTGTACCATACAGCAGGAAACGCATGATAATACACTTCTCCAGTATGATTTTTGTTTGTTGAGAGGGTTTTTTTCTCAATTAGCTACTTAACCCGAAATAACATCTGTTGGCAAAGAGTGATTCTACATTAAGTCTCAAGGTTGGTTTTATTTTTGGTGTTTGCGTTGGTTCCCAAAAAAACAAAGTATAACATAATTTCGAACTTGTACTTGGCAATAGTGACATGTGTCACAAGACGTTCAGAAAATTTGTTCGTTGACAGAAAGTATTTGTTTTCTTCTCGTTTACCACAAGCTTCTACGGTTGTTCTTCTAAGTTAGAACAAGTGACACTGACGATACAGGTATTCAGGTGAATAATATCGAGCCAGCAGTATCACACTTTTGTAAAATATTGTACCATTTCGGCAGAATAGTCCAAATTTTCTACTTGGATTAACATTTCTAATTTTAGATTGAGAAAATCATATGACAGGAAGTAACTTTATCTGAAACTTCGTTTTGATCAAACGGTTCAGAGAGGTTTTTTTCAATTATAACTGAGCTGTAGTAGTAGTTAAAAGAAATATTTAGTAAAACGGTTGAAGTGCTCGCTTTGTACACCAAAACTTACTTTAGGACCAAAAATTGGCTATTCTGATGTACATAATATATGTTGTATATTATGTACCAGGCTTGTGAGAAAGTAGTTAATAAGTGATTTGGAGTAGAACCATTTGTGTGAAAGGTGTTTAAGCGTCGGTAAAGCCAAAGCTATTTGTTAATGGTTATAAATAATGGTTTTAATAATTTTACGAAACCATTCTAAAGTTTAAAAAGAACTCCAATATTTTATTTTCAATTTATAGATAAAAATAAATTATTTTTTGTGGCATCCCTAGAGCGATTTTTTTTTCTTCTTCAAACTCTAGAAGTGATTAGTTTATTAGAAAAATTGCTATTCGTTTAATATTTTATTTTTGTCTAAAACGCTAATAAGTCAGTGATCATTTTTTATGGCCCGAATGCAACCTTGAAACTGCTCCTTTCCACCATTAATCATACAAGCTTAAGCGAATTTTTGCAAAAAAAAATCTAATAGGAAATATTAACAACAACAAAGACTCATTTGGTATGAGGCAATTTATGGGTGTGTGTGTGTGTTTGTCTGTTCTGTACATTATTAGTGCCTCAATGCGGTTTGTATGAGTGTATAAGATAATGCAAATGCAGTCTGTATATGTATATGTATTAGGATTGTGCACCGAAAATTAGTTATTTCTGTTTGTTGAGCCTTTTCCGAGTTAGTGCATCTGCGCATTTTTACCCTTTGATAGCTGGGGGGTAATGCAAAGTCCTACCCATTTCACTGAATAATTTGTGTGTTTCTCATAAGCTTCGCGATTATTTAATGTCTGATCTAAGATCTGCGTACCGCCCCGTGCGGTTAGTGATTACTCTAAGGTTAGATAGTGCTAAGTAGGGCAGCCTGTCGGATTTCGCATATAGCTTCATGGATCTGGCCTTTATGTACTTTTTGAACAGATCTATTCTAAGGTCTCTTAACATGTCATTCGTGCAAATGTACCATGGCACATTGAAGAGTCTTCGGAGAGCCTGACTTTTATTGTAGAGTTGGCAGCTTCGCGGCACACCTGTAGATCAGCCTAAACAAAAAATTGCTGTAGGGAGAAAAGTAGCGAGGAAAAATCTTTATATCTTGTAGGAGGAATTGCCTTTAACCCTGTAATGCCAGATTTATTATTTGCAAAAATATTTATTTTACTCCAAATGCAGTGAATTTTCAACTCACACAATTATAAATATGGATAAGAGCAGAGTATTGCAATACTTTCAATGCTGCAAAGATATATGCCCCTTTATCTAGCTTTTGACATCAAAAAAATATTAAAACACAACCAAATAAGCGTTCGATAACCGTTAATACATATAAAGTCCGTCTTAAGGCGGGACTTGACATTAAAGGGTTAATACACTTCTTCTATAATTTCTCACTGTTAAAGTGGTCGATTATAACGATGTTAAAGCAAGCAGCTTGATTAAGCTTGAATTTGAATTGGGTTTGGACACTCTTAAATTGATTAAAAGTATATAAGCTTTTCGACGATGTTGATTTGATTAATGTTTCATCCACTTTTACAGAAAAAAGAATAACTGCCAATGCATAAATGCCATTTTTTAACATTTTTGGGCAGCTGAACATGTTCGAAGCTTCAAACATTTTGAATATTAGTAGCTCTCTTCTATACCTATTAACATATATATAAGTCATCTTTTGAAAAAGTTGTGGATTTTTATTATATAAAAAAGGAATTATACTGATATTGATAATAATATAACATATTGTTGTGAATATGTATACAATTTAAGTAAACTTTGATAATTTCATAGAATGTCAGTTTAGTTAGAAAATAAGTTTTTAATAGATATATGTTATATATGCTTATTAGAAAATATTGTGTTAACGGTTATACTAAGCTTAAGTCAACTATTTATATTACTTATATGAACCCAGTGATCGCGAACGACCGTGTAAATAGGGTGGAACGCAACAATATATTTCTCTATTTTAAGCATTAGTATTATGTCGTTACCCTGAAGATGACTATAAGCTATAGTCGAAATATTGGTGACAATTTACCACCTATAACGCGGTAAATTGGTTCAGTGTTAAAGGAAAACGCGTTATAGGGGTATTCCGGTATTGTACAAATCCCCGCGTTTTTAGGGAGGAATGCCCGTGTTATACGGGGGATTGAAATCATGTAATATGAGAACGCGTTTAAAGGGGGATTACTGTATTAATTTATTCAACTAATTGTATTATTTAAATAATTGACCAATTAGTCCGCTCAAAAAATTATAAAAATTATCCTTACAAAACCTATTTATTGCGCAATGGTCTCAGATATTTTGTAGATAAAAATTATACATTAATATTTTAAGAAAAAAAATTTTTATTTTACGCTTTTTATACAAATAAATTATAATTGTGTTTTTGAAAGGTATTACAAAAGACAAATTGTCATATAAGGCGGCACACTTCTTCATATTTTTTCTTCTTGGTCATAAAAAAATTACTTTTAAACCTTTTCAACAAATCTTAACACAAAACACAAAAAACAAAAAAGTATGTACATATGTATGTATGCGACTTGTGCTGAAGTCTTGAAAGCTTATGCCAGAGCTCATTATATTCTCAATGTCATTTGAAGTATTTTAACGCTCAACAAAAACAAAGAAAAACAAAAAACACAAAAACGTGTTGCATTAGTTGTCTTTGCTGCAGTTGTTTTGGTTTTTCTGGGTGCTTCTGCACAAGAGCATTACCAACAACAACTTTTCAGTTTTTGTTTTTATGAACCATTGATGACAATAACAATTGCGCGTAGTAAGGCATATTTGACCACAACATATTTTTGTTTGAATGCTTAGAGTACAACAATTATATTATGATTTTTTGTTCTTGCTTTGTTGTTGCTATAGCTGTTTAATTGTTTTGCTACAAACAACATAACAACATAAAAAAGCACAATGCACTGACTTCACAAAAACTCACCACCCAGCAAAAGCAAAAGCAAAGCAACAAATAACACCTTCCTTCGGTGGTAGCCACACTTCCACTTCTGCTGGTTTAACTAGTCATTGTAGCAACATTAATATTACATATGAAAAGAACAGAAAAAGTAATAATAACAACAACAACTGCAGCAGTTTTTTATGTGTTGTAACTTTATTTCTTGTTTTTGTTTCATTGTTTAAGCTCAGCCACAATGCAAGTATTTTATAAAAAGAATAAATATTTTCTTTTTTTAAAGAGTGCATAAAAGCATTTGCAAGTGTGTGTATGTGTGTGTTGAGTTTGAGCTGGTTGCATACGTATTATTAGCTCAACGCTAAGTTAGCAACAGCATCCACACATTGCAAAATGTTAGTAATTCATGTTAATTATATGCGCATACAAAATAATTACGATTCCTAACAATTATTATGTATAAATAATTGTTTTTTTCATTTGTTGTTTTTTTATTTCCACTTCTAGTTTATTTATAGAAATGAATTACATTTATATGTATATATGTATGTATATTTATGTATGCAGCAGACAATGGAGGTAATAGATTTTTTCTTTTGGTTTCAACACAAAAAAGTGGGCGTGTTGTACTATTCCAGATTTATGCAAGTCAACTAAGTGTCAGAAATGATCGTTAATTATTATTTAAAATAAAAAAGAAATAAAAATTAATATAATTTAGCAGTAAATAAATAACGTGAGATGGATTTATATGCAGCAGCTGGCAAAGGTTTGTGTAGCTGCTACTGTTGTCTTAACTGTTAGTTGGCAGGTTGTACGCTGTTGTTGACAGTTAGTCAGCAGTTATGTGCCAAGAAGCTGTTGCAAGGTTGATTTGAGATCAGATGAGAAAATGAGAAATACATCCATTTAACAACGATAGACAATAACATATTTATAACAATAATATTGTACAATATTTTGGAACAATATTTATAAGAGAAACGAACAGATTTGGATGCCCAGCGAGTCCTTTTATGAGGATCTTAGGAATAGGAATAAACGAGGTCCTAGCTCCCAACGCAGCGGAGCACTGCGACCATGATTGATCTTTTGTGTTTCTATAGATCCTAACCGAACAGAAGACATTCCGCCTTCCGAATAAAGGCTAGAATGTGACTCGAAGTCTCGTCTGTTTCTAAGCAAAGTCGATAATCTATCTCGTCGGACAGGATCTTAGTCAAATCCAGAATTTCTTTTTAAAGAGCTCTAAATTTCTTATATGGTAATAAAATATGCTAATTGGCGTAGAAGTATCATTAGGATCCGTTGACCGCCTGTCTTGCAATTGCCGAAAATATCTCTTTGACCTAAAACCCATAGTAAACATATGTTAAACTGCGCCGAAGAGATCTCAAATGAGGAGAGATGTGTAGCAATTAAAAATCGTCTTGCATGTAAATTGAACTGGATTCAAGAACTTTATAGCAGTTTGACTGTCTGATAGTCGTTTAATGATCGTGTCAAATTTTGTGCTGAAAATGAGTGGAATTAGGTATTAGGCACTCTTGAAGCCCGACAAATGATTAATTTCTATCATGTATTAATCGAAACACTACTGAATTTCGCCAGAAGGTTTGGCAAAATGCTACCTCATACAGCAAATCAAGTGAAAAACGCTTTGAAATCACTTAGATTGGACATTCTTCTGCGCCCGCCGAACTCTCCAGATCTGGCGCTAGCTGACTATCACCTCATCGCATAAATAGGCTTGACGAATGATAAATCGCAAAAAAATTTGTATAAACCGATGATCACTATTTTGAATGTTTTTGGAAAATATTTTTATCAAAGAAAACCGGAAAAAAATTATGCATACACATGGTAATATTGCTAATAAATATATTACCCACTGCCAGACGAACATAAGCTTTTCTAATAGCGATCACCTTTGCCCGAAAAAAATTTTGAGAGCCTATAATAAATAGATTTTTTCAATCTATTTGAGAAAACTCAACTGCTTAGACCACTAACTATTTCAGACCTCAGTAAACAAAACTTTAAAAAAACATTTTTGTTATTAGAAATCTTTAGACGGAAAGCTCTCAAAAACTCAAAAATATTCATTACATATTCAATACATAACTTAAATCAGATACCAATTTATAGTTTATTAAATATTCTAATAAATATAGTAAATATCAATACTTCAACTAAGGAATCATCATGAAAAACGAATATCGCACGACTAAAAAAGATGTCTGTCTGTGAGAGCATCAATTGAACAGAGAGCTTTTAATGTATAAAGATTATTTTCATTATCTATTTTCCATCAAAACATCAAAGCTTTTGGACTCTGATTTAAACTAGTGTAGACATATGGTACCGATAATTATGGGTTGAATTCTAATAGAAGTTATAAAAATTTTCTTTATCTCAGAGTACATTCAAGTATTAATTTGTTATCACAGATCTATGACATTGTTTTTCATTCCTACAAGGTTTTTTTATTGACAATTATTATCACTCTTTCCACTTTTTTAAAATACCAACCTATGGCTAAGACGAATTATATTGACTGAGCTAAGACGAGCTATATTTCGCATACTAAATGAGCAAATATAAGAAAGGAAATGTTATGATAAATAACCATTTTCCTGTATATCTGCACAAGTGTGTGAGGGTACCTGGTAAACAGATGTCTATCTATAAAGCTATAAAGTAGAAATGTAGACAGCGTAAGGAAGAATGTTAAATGTGTTTTGAAGATGTTAAATTAGTGTTACGGCTAGAATTTTAATCAGGCAATGCCAGACGAAGCTAGACAGTAGCGGGACTACCGCAGAAGACTAGAACTCAGTACACTGTAAAATTGTTTGTTGAATATATGAATATATAATGTTTCGTAGTTTTTAGGAGTATACATATTAGGAATTACTTTTAATATATGTCATGTGTGTTGAAATATCTTTAGCACTTAATATGCACAGCATAAAGTGGAGTGTATAAATATTATTGTATTTAATTTAATTGACAATAATCTTTAAATGTGCAAAAATGTAAAAATAATAATAAAACTAAACACTTCAGCATGCATTGATACTGAAAGGAAGAGTTTTTAATGATAAGTGTTTATTTTGTTGTTTTTTGACAGCACACATAATATATAAAAATGTTCAACTGATAGACATCCAATGGAATCGATTATAAGACAGATGTATGCTCATGCACAGACGACGGATAGCAAGATAGCTGGACATATATACAGATTAGCGGACAGACGACTTGGCATTTGCTGGTTATTAAAGTGTCTGTCAGGAAAGTAACGTCTTTGTTAGACACAAAAAAAAATTAAATTTATTCAGGAGAATAAAAGTTTTAATGTCTTTATTAAAAGTTTTGCTTTCTTTTTTAGAATGATTGAATAACACATTAAAATAGCGTATATAATAATATAGATTTGTCACACTAAAATTATGTCTGTACCAATACGTAATACGTATACCAATACATTAAAATGCTTAATGGGTTTTGAAAATCAATTGTTTTGTTATAATGCTAACACGTAAATCTTGTAATGATAGCACAGAACTCACATCCATAATATGTCCAAAAAGTAAAAACTTTCAAGCCAATTCAAATGCAACTCTGCGTTTGAAACTTATTTAAAATGTAAACCACTTTCATTTCGTTTATTATTAATGTATGTATGTTGATCCTTTTTTCGAGTCAGCGCAACTGGGCACTTTTACTCCTTGATAGCTGGGGGTACTACTGGGTCCCACCCATCTCATTGACTAATTTATGTATTCCTTATAAGCTTTATGATTATTCAGTGATTGATCTAAGATCTGCGTACCTCCCCGTAAGGAGAGTGATTACTCTAAGATTAGATAGTGCTAAGTAGGATAGTCAATAATTGACGTAAAATCGCCCAACAGCCGGTACTGCGGCCAGAAGAGTTCTATTGTACCAATTTCACTATTGATCACATAAAGCCCCGTAAAGCTTTGTGAACAAAGTCCAGAAGTAAATGTGGAGAAGAGCTCTTAATCTGTTCTGCTGACAAAAATTCCATATGAAATAAGTCTCTTCTGTGCATTGTTAAAGCTGAACAGTCTGCATATTCTGCATTAGCAGATAATCGTACTTTTACGAAGAGGGCCTTTAAAAGCAGATAATGATGCGTTCTGGCTAGCTTATCAACTTGTTCATTTCCCGAAATTACTTTGTGACCTGAAACCTAGTTAAGACTTAAGGTGAGTCTTCCTAGTTGCAATCATTTCGTTTATTAAAACCCATTAAAATTGGGTTTTATATGGAAACTCAAAAATTTGTTGATGTAAGACTTGTTAAGTTTTTTTGTTGGTAAAGTTTTGACCGCTATATATTTGAGGAAACCAAGACACCCCAACTTTGTCACTTTATAGAACTTCTTAGTAAAGTTAAATATATGTAAAAAAAATTTTATATAAGGTTCTGTTTCGTTGTACTTTAGAAATACTATGAATTATTGTATGTTCATCATATGTTTTAATACGAAAGCAGAATTACGTAGTAAAAATATACATATTCTTGTGGTCAACGTGCAAAAGTTCAAGGAGCCCATAAACATGCCAATAAACAACTTTTCTTATTAGAAAAAAATTAATTTTGAACGACTTTTGCATGAATTTAAATAAAAACGACATACATTACTGCAATGACTAATCAGTAATTGGTCCAAAGCCACACCTGAGAGCTCGTAAAACAAGAAACCACAATTTAATCAGATAACTGAATTGAAAGCTATCAAAAGACAAAGCCGACTGGACTACTAGAAATCAAAGTTTAAATATTGTATAAGATAAAAGATATATAAAATTTTCATACTATTTGAAAGTGTTTCATTTTAAAAAGAACTAAGTCCATTTACTGAGAGAAAAATCTTCTAGCACAATTCAATACACTCAGTGTTTCAATTGAATATTGCAGTTTTATATAAACATTTAATATGAATGCATTCATTCAACATGAAACCGATACATTATTACAACACACTGAGCGATTCTCTAGAAATGTAGTACTGTATTAAACCGTTGGTCCGCGGAGTTGGTTAAAAATGGTCCATTAATAAAATTTAACAGGTATATGGTAGCTTGTAGTTTGTCTACTGAGAATTAATTTATTAAAAACCGAGCATAAAAAATTTCTAAATAATTATATACCTATTTTTTTAGCCTATATAATATGCCTATACACTTATACTTACTATCCAATTCATTATACATTATACCAGAGATGCATAAAGCATGTTATAAATATTATTATACAGTTCATTATTCTTAAACTTTGTGGACCGTACGTATTAAAAACAAAAATATCATAGTGGTGCTTGGTCAAAATAAGATTGGGCACCACAGCTCTAGAATCTAGCTACTGTCTTAGTAATATTTAATATTTGTTTTGTTCACTGGTCATCTTTAAAACTAAGTTTGGAGAAATATGGAGACATAAGAATCGCTTTATGATTGAAAAATATGATTTTAAAAATATTAGATAGTTAAAAATTAAATTTAAAGTGAAATGAGAATCTGCGTCATTGTATGCAATAATATCAATGCAAGTGGTTAGCTTCCAAGGTGATCGTACCAGTTAATGAGAGCCATTCTGGATGGCCAAATACTGTCAAAATTTCCACCGTATAAAATGAAATATCTCTTCTTATTCTATTCGATTTTTTTTTGTTGTTGTTTGGATCAAGCAGTCATCTCTAAACTTTAAGGATGACGCTGTGTAGGATAAAATTAAGATTAAGTTGTTTTTGGGACATATTTTCTACCCCTAAAATTTTTTAGTTTTTTGGATCAAGCATCATCTCCGACATTTCTAGGTAAAAGCTATAACATCAAAGCCGTTAGGTTTATAATCTTTCTAGGGCAAAAATAATATATTATGAGTAAAATGTTATTGAGTAAAAAGATAAAGGCTTGTTTTATAGGAAATAGTTTCTTCGTTACAGTAAATATTGCTGCAACAGCAATAGATAATTATATTTATAATTATCATTTTTAAATTATGATTTGTAAATTATAATTATCTTTAAAAAATAATAACATATAATAAATTCAACTAACAAAAGACAAAATTTTATGTGAAGAATATAAAACTTAAGCAATAAATTACTCAACACACTCATACTCAGATACTCACATACTCACCACATTTTTATCAAAATCGCACTGATTTTTGCTCGTTTCATTTCAATTGCAGATGATAAATGTGTGTGAAATTAGTCTTGTACATTTTTATTGAAAAACAAATAGCAAAATAATCAATATTTGCCAATAAAAGCTATTCATACTCTGTGTGTGTGTGTGTATTTAAGAATAACAATCAAAGGTAATAACACAGTAGGTTACTTCCAACACCCACCAAAAAATACTTTCAAGTGTCACAGTGCTTAGCGCTGCAGCACTGCTGCCAACAAGGAATGGTAGTAGTAGGAACTTCGGTGCGAGCGAGGCATAAACAAACCCTGAAAAGTATGTAAAAGACGCATCCAGTATGAGCAGCAGCAGTGCCTGCTGGCAGAATCTGCAGATGCAGGCAATGCTGCTGCTCGTACATCAGCATTCGCAAGAATAGTGCTAAAAGTAACAACGAAACTAAAAGCGCCATTATTCATGGGCGCAGAACAATAATGTAACAAAAATAAATACATTGCATATGTATTTGCTTGAATGCATATTGTGAACTGATATTAAATGCTTATAATTGTGTGTTTGTGTGTGCGTATAATATGTGCTTACTGTGTGTACAAGACTTTTGCAGTGCAATGTACAATAGTTTTGTTGGTGCGTTGGTGCCTTGGTGTTGGTGTTGGCGTTTGCAATAATGCTGTTATTTATGGCAGCTATCGTTATTGTTGGAGCTAAAGCTAAAGCTGAAGCTGAATGTGAAGCTGCAGTTGTTGGTGCAATTCTAATAAATGTGCTGCTAAATTTGTGACTTCTCTTATTGTTATTGTTATTGTAGTTGTAGTTGCTATTGTTATCATTGTTGCTGATAAATGAATGCAAAATTGTGAATTGTGAGCTGTTTGCATATGAAACACTTACGTGCATTAAACGATTTTGTTAATTGGATTTTATGATTTTTAAGAGATATTTTTATTTTGTATTAAGTTGCTGTCTTTTTTGTTTTTGTTGTTTTGGACGGTCTTTGTTTTTTTTTTGAATTTTTATTACACTTGAAGATTTACGTCCATTATGTTCTTGGCTTTTTGTTTTTGTTGTATTAAATGCAGTTTATTTGCGTTTGTGCATATGAAAAAGTGTTTTGTGTTTTTGTATTTTTGTATTTTTTGAGTGTTTTTGTTTGTGGCATTTTGACATACATTTCAGTGTACTTAAGAGGGAAATGTGTGGAAAGTGAATGTGGATGTTATTTTATTCTATTTACTTTAGTTAAATGCACGTGCAGCTTTAATGGATTGTTAGGCTTGCAGCAGCATGTGTTTGTGTAAGTGTATGTATATGTATGTGTGTGTATGCACGTTGTATTTATTTTAAGCGAATTTTTTATTTTTATAAGCTTTTAAAAACGACTTTGGCAATCTAAATTTTAAAATCGTTATTTTGCACAAATGTTTTCATTGTTTTTCAAAAAAACATAAAAAGTACATAAAACTAAAAGGTTATATATATATGTATATATAATAGTACAAAAAATAAACTTTTATTATTGCAGTTTTTATTAGAAAAAAAAATTTTTTTAGCTAACATATTTGCGAATTACACATAATGCTTTAATGGGTCAGATTGTCGATTTAATTTCACAGTACTATTTTTTTCCAATCACCAGCAACGCATATAGAGAATATGAAGCGAACATATGTTGACGACTGATCCCGAAATGCTGGTCAGACCAACGCATAGAGTGGTAGAATCTAAATAAGACGATGATCGAATTTCGATATTTTCTGAACCCGTAGAGATATTTCAATGAAAGTTTACTTAAATATAGTTTTTAAATTGGGTTTCGTATCGGTTTAAATCCGATCGGTTTGCTGAAACCTATTCAAAATTGGTTCCAAACATGGTTAACTTTTTCATTTTCTTAATTTTCTCAAAAACTTTAATAAGTAGAAAAATTAAAATGACTGTACTGAATACTTATACCATATTACTTAAGTTCAACAAGGTTCTCGAGATTCCCCCTAATGCAATACTTACCACCCACATAAAATTTTTATAAAATAAATATTTATTTTTAAAAATTTTTTCTATTTCTTTTCAACTATATATATTTTATATATATATATATATATATATAAAACAAATTCATACAAAGAATTGAAGTAACCAGACCATTGATTTTTAAGTTATTTGCACTTTTATGAAATTTTAGCGAAATTGAATTCTCCTAAGAATTTGGTCAACTTTAAGCCCTTAAAATTTTCCCACTACTAATCAAAAAATGATTTTCTATATTTTTTAAGCCTTCAGATATACTTACTCATTGCGTGGAAGAACATTTTAAATTTCAATAAATAATAAAATTTATTAAGTGAAAATGTATAAAATATTAGCCATTTTTTATAGACCTTTTCAGTTTTATCTTTGATATCCCAAAAATAAAAAGCGGACACATTTTCCAAATGTTTTTCAAAAATTTCTTGATTTTAAAGTTGTGCTATATATTTGGTAGGTGGTACACATCTAGGTGTTTGGTAGGTGTTATCTATTCTGAGTTGCTTTTATCAAATCAAACCATCATTATCTGCACCGAACGCAATTAATGCGTTTGAACTAGAAGATGAGTTTTATCGAAACGGAATCATATACTAGTATAGAAATATGAATAAGTACTGGCTCTGATGGACAATACCTCGAACACAAACTTCTATATAATTTTTTCACAATAGGGATTTAAATTAAAAAAAAATTCAAGGTTTTCAATATATAAACATAATACTGATATATCTACATAACTATATTTAAATAAAGAACTTGTAGCATTTGTCGTAAAGACTATTGAAAAGATCGATAAACCACTTTAGAAGTTAAAAAGAATATGTTCCACGGTAAAAACAAATTGGAAATATCAACTTCATGTTATAAATTGTATTGCTATTTCTCACATTTAATTTTCTAGAAGGTTACAAGATACTTATTTAAAATCTTAAATAAACTAAAACTTCTCGAAATAAATATCGGCTGAAAATATTCCAACTTATATTTTTAAAAATTTCACTAAAAACATTCCTCTTAAAATATAATATGAAATCTTTTTAAATTGTAAATAAGAACTTTTAATTTTTAATAATAATTAAGAGTTTTGAGTACACCAACAGCGACAAAAGATTTCTAAAAGTTTCTAATTTCTAAAATAGCTTCACTCCTTTGCGTTTTTAGTGTACATCAATAAAAAAGAAACCTCAAATGCTTTAACTCCGGTAGGCGAAGATACTGTGATTGTTATCAAGTTTAATTTTATAAGACTTCTATTTTTTTTTATCCATATTTCGAAAATATGTTCCCACTTAAAAACGTTTTTCAATAGTTTTTTTGAAGTTTAAATGAAATAAGAATCTTCAAACTTCAGCTGTAGATCCTTAACTGAACTACTCCCATAAAATGTTACCAATTGTCGTCTCCTCGAAACACTCCGCAACTGACCCTTTTAAACACAGACCGGATGACCTCCTCTTTGTTTTTGGTAAACTCTTCTGTGCACATCCTCCCTGGTTCTTTCCTGCAACTGGTTGGACTTCTTGATCAGTGTGAAATAAAAGATCTAAATTCAAATCATCATCTAAAACGTCACGCGACTGTTGAGTTCCTTCCGCCGGTATCGAATTTGTTACTGATTTCGGCTTACCTACCGCCTTTGAGGCAGGTGGGCCATAGCAAAATGACCTTGAATCAAGCACAAAATCAGATTCATAATCTTTTAAATTCACAACGAATGCCGTATCAGGCAAGGTTTCATCCATTTCCGGTGATGAGTACTCAAGAACAGTTGATATGTCTCCCTTGGCTAGGGCTTCTATTATTTTTCTGAAATTCTTAGTTTTCTGAAATTTATATTTAGTTTTTATGTATTTTTTAAGAGAACTTTGAAAATTTACCTTAGGTGTGTCCATCTTACAATTCAAAAATTTTGGTATGTTTTCTGGACAAGATTTAAGAAATATATATTCTAAATTAATTTTTGTTTTTTAAATTTGATAATTTATGTTAGATGAAATTTAATTTGAAATATAATAAAAGTTATTTAAGCTACTAAGTTTTTTCCCAAGACTATTTGAATATTCATGCATAAACGATGGCTGTGTGATAAGTCGGTAATAATTATTAATGTATCTTATTTGCAAAATTCTTTCAATACTTAAGAGCTTCACTCCAGACTACTTCTCCGGTACAAGAGTTTTCTTTGATCGCAAAAATTGAGGAAAAAGAATTTCTATGACATACCTCATACGAGTACATATTACAAAAGAATATTACAATCAAATTCAATAGATGCAACGACTTATTAATAGGCATTTGTGAATTATTGAGGTATCTAAATTATACGAGTTTAAACTAAAAACGAAGGAAGAATAGCGAGTAATTCTATTTGACCCACTCTATTTATCGACATCAAAATTAGTGTTGAAGGCAGCATTTTATTTAAATCAAAGCTGATGATATGCGTACTTTCACATTATTTTTGCAGAAAGCTTCCAAAAAATCTACGTTCACAAAACTAAATGACTAAGATAACTGGATATATAATATTAGTCGGATGCGTAAATAATAGTTATGAATTATGAAAATAAAATTACAAAAAAAAGTTAAAGAGATTTGTGTCCGGATTATAAAGGTCCGAATTAAAGAGATTAAAAAGAAAATAACTGCGAGTTTGGACTATCGTCAGATCTGCATTATTGAATGACTGGATTATATGGAGTATACTAAATTTCCAAAACAATGTTTCGAGTATTAGAAGGACTTACCTTGGGAAAGTTGATAATTCAAATCGATACGTGTGCAAACTTACAATTGGCTAAATACAGTATTCAATCTGGAATATAAGAAAAAGTATATTAAGTTAATAGTTTATAACCATTAATAATTAATAATTAATAAATTGTATTAAAAATGTATAAGTTTTAAACTTTGTATATTTTATAAATTGTGGTTCGCAGTTATAAGTGGGCCAAAAGAAAGAAAGAACTCAAAACCAGAAGTAGGCATATGGGTGAGAAGATGCGGGTTTATATTTTTGAAAGTTACTTTTATTTGCTAAAATACTCTTGTGTTTCAGTTCTAGCTACTAATCTTCGTTATAAAATTTTATTAATGTGTTATTATATATTAACTTTATTCTACTGCTTTCTTTTCTTGAAACATTTTAAGCCCATTCGTATGCCTTTCTAGCACACACTCTATCTCTCGCCCTCCACTTCTGTTTTTCTCCGTCTATACCGTCTTTATCTTTTTTCTTCTCTCTCTCTCTCTCTCTCTTTCTCCCTCTGGAGGTTACCAATAAAAAAGTGGGTTTGTCACAATAATCCTTCAAGAATGCAGTGATATGGTGATATAGTTTCCAACCCTTTCTAAATTTAATATAATCTAGTATTTTCTCATATTTTCTTTTCGTTTTTTCTAATTGCCATCTATATTTTTTTTTTATTCTTTTTCTCAACTTATTTTTATACATTCATTATGCGTATTCTTGAGGATAAACTTGAGGGTAACAGCCTACAGGTACAGACTGAACATTCGACATCTCTTACAGTCTGCCTTGAAAATAATATCAGGTTTTAACTCGCATCATATCTGTTATCATATCCTGTTTTCCGTATATAAGAATATATGAAGTATTTTTTCTGACTATTTTTTTCAATACTCTCTTTTTAATTATTTGTCTACATTCTTTTATTCTTATTTTTATTTTCATTTTATTTTTTTAATTTCATCACAGCCTTTACTGTGTTTTGCTACAGATCTCAAGTTTCCATTTCTTTAAATTTTTCGTGGATCTTTTTAGGAACAAAAAGTTGTGTGAGTGAACTCTACAATACAGTTCAGAGACCTATACGCACAATTCATTTTGGATCAGATTTTGTTCCTTACTTATACAATACATACCTATGTATATCGATGACCTCTGAAGACACGCATGAATTATTCGAATATTAAAACTGAAGAAGAATAGCGATATTGAGTGTTATTCAAATCTATAAAGAACATCATTAGACCTGTTTAATTAGCGAAATGTATCTTTTATTGATTAATAAGTATTTTGATATGTTCTGTTTTGTTGATATTTTTGGAAATATTCAATATGATTAACAACTTAAGCCGTTTAACAAACAAAAAGCAGACATTAATCATGATATTTTATGTAATGTTGCTTAATTTCTATGTCGACAGCTTAATCAATCATTAGCACATGAAATGTTAAGACAAAAATACGATAACGATACGATAGATACATAGATAGATAGATAGATTTGTATATTTATATGAAATGTAAGCAGTTATTTAACTATAATTCATATACACATATCCATGGCCTCCGAAAGTAAGTAAACTATTTGCATGTATGTATCTCTGCTGTGTGAGTTCATAGGTGTAGAACTCGAATATCTATTAAATGTGTATATGGACAAATCAATGATACAAAAAAACTCAGCATTCATCGATAAATAGTGAAATCGACATGCAGATAAAAATGCTTTGAGGCCAGTAAAGTCAAAAATAAGATTTTGTAATAATAATTCTTTGGATAATGTAGGCATTAGTAATGAAAATTTGATTGATTTTAAATGTTAAACAAACATTACAAAATATTTACACTTAAGTTAGATACAAAAGAGGCATTTTTATAAAATTAATATATGTAAATGTTAAATAAGTGACTTTTTGATATTAGTAATATTCCGAGTAAAAGTGGGTCACTTCATTGCTGATTAGAAATAAATTTAGTAGAATTTAGATAAAGCTAAAGTGCACACAGTTGCATTTAAATAATTAGACTTATCATTCTAGCTGGTCGGGGTCTTATCAGTTAAGTCAGAACATATACACCATATGTGCATACAAAACTTAAATTTAGTACAAAGATAAGTTTGATTAATAATACTAAAGTAATTTTGATTTATTTTATAAAAATATGGAACAACTAGCAGAGCTACATAGCAGCAGCGTAGTTAATGGGGAACAGTCCGTCCAGCTATTGGGTAGATAAATTCCATAGTGGATTATATAAGAATAGGTACAATGAAACACAAATTATTACAAATCTGATCTGAACCACAGATTAAAACAAAATTGTCAATATGCGTTTAATCATTTGGAAGAAAAAAATTAAATATTCTCACACTTCAAATCTCAATCTTTGACTTTTTAATCTAAAATATTTATGACCCGATTATATATAATGGTAGTTTCATTTTAAACATGAATACCACAAGATTTTTTCTACCACAAAAAATTATAAACGAATTGAAATTGAAAGAGTGACTCACACGCCCACTTTGCCATTATCACTATCATTATAATAATAATAATATATATTATTTTCGTTGGAAAACACCGCAAGAGGCGCCAGGGTGGTGCCTATTGAATTATATGTGCCCAAGAAGTCAACAGCAATTTGTCAAGTTCTGCTAATCAGTTAATGACTGATTGACTGACTGGCTGACTGACTGATTGACTGAGTGAACGCACGACTGGAAAGGCGACAATATGGGTGAATGTGTTTCACTGATAAGGAATAACAAAAATTTCGTAATATTTTTAGTATTTGAAATTTTTTTTGTTGCTTAATATGTGATTATTAAACAAAAAAAATGTTTTGTTTGATTATTGCAAATCGCATTTCTTAAGACTGACTTTCTCAAGCAAACATGGGCAATTGTTTATTTAATTAAATGTATCATATATTTAAGTGATAAAAAAAAATTTCTATATATATACAGTGAAATATACAGTGAAATTTATCAACAAAGGGGAGTTCTACGTAGTTATAAAATAAGTCTAATTACGTCTGACTAAAAGAAAACAATGGAATGACCGGAAATTTGAGGTAATCATTAATGATAATTGTTTAATAAAAAAAAGAATTTTAAAAAATTCTTTATGAAACATCCAACTAAAGCCACAATTTTTTTCTTTCAGAGTAGCAAAATACATGCAACTTACGAAAGTAAACACGTGAAGCAACAACAATGCTCTTAAAATCTTCAGAGTTGGGTCTTAAGTTTCAGTGCAGTCAAATTCAAAACTCAATCTATTGTGAATATTCACTGAAAATATGTTCATTTCATTTACATTTATTTACTAATAAATTCAAGTACATAAATAAATAAATTAATTTAAATATATAAGGTGGAAATGCTGACCACTGCCCTTCTAATATTCATTTTGTTTTCTTTTATTTAAATTAATTAATTTTTTTGTTTACAATTTCTTCATACTGTACACAATACAACAAAAAACAAAAACAAGCATTTGAAATATTTTAAAAGTTGGCAACCAGACTTAATGCTGTTTTTTAACAACTCTGAAAGAAAAAAATACAGCCTAAGTAGAACCAAAGAGTATACACAAAAAGGTATACTCTGTAATAAAATCTAAGAAATACATTAATAAATACGGTAAGTATCAACATCAACCGTGTGAAATCTTATTCCCTTAAACCATTTCTTCAGACTGAACAACACGGTTTCCAGTCATTACAACACCTGTCATGAGAAGCCCAGATCAGTAATATCATCTTTTTTGACAATACAAAAGATCTTTTTTTCTCAGTTTGTTTGTGTCAATTGTATTCATTTCATATTCTACACAGTTCACAACATTTGATAAGTTGAACAGCAAAAAAATCAAACATCACTCATTTATTATTCAATCATTCGATTTCTATTCACAAATATTTACATGCAGCAAATGTAAAAGAAGCTAAACCTGAATAAGAAGAGTTATGTCTAAAACATTGCTTGCTTTTAGATCGACAAGAATATTGTATACCCCGATCGCAGCTGGATTGACTCTATAAATTAAGATATACTATAGCGCTCTTTAAACATTTAAAATATCTGAAATGAACGCAGCCGTCAAAGAGCACTTCAAGCCCACAGAATAAAATAGGTTATAGTATTGAAAACAAAAGGTTTGGAGTAACTGAACTTAGTCCATAAGCTTTAACCACATACTAGTTAAATTGACCTGATAATTTCGTTGGAAAAATATCGGCTCATGAGATATAGAAGATATGAAAACCCCCAAGTAGTATGGTTGAACCCACATGATGCGTTGAGTAAGAATATTTTAATCTGAGATTTAGTTAAAAACTGGTTAAATCAAAAAAATTATTTTTTTGGTATGTATGAATATTATCATATAATATTATGATATATTATGACGTTGATTCCTGCTTTCATGAAAACCTCTGCATTTAAATCAATATATATTATTAGTTAATTATTATCGTTTAGATTAGTTACATGATTGTATTAGGTCAAGTACAGGATGTTTTTTTTTTAAATTCAAGCGCCTCACAGTTGGGATCGCCTATAATTTATGTGTTGAAGTACAACATTTGGGTGATAGTTATATGGTATATGATACAAGCATACGATACAGTAGTATGTTTAGTTCTTTGTTAATATTTATGTTTTTAATATACCACATTGCCTGGGTTACCATTTTCAGTATCTTTACATATGTAATATACATATATATATGCAATTTTCTTTTATAAAGACTTCAACTCACCGGTGAAAGATGTCCACCGTTTTGGTGTTTCATCAAAAAGTGGACCATAACACGAAGCTCAACTCTCTATTTTAACGTTATTTAGTTAATTTACTACATTTTGTCACCTCTGTGTTTCTTTTGTTAGCATTGGACCTATAACTGCTGTGTTATATTATGTGAGATATGTTGTAAGGATCAAGTACCCTCCGTAATTGTAAATTGAGTACTTGTTTTTTTTTTCAAATATTCTCCTAGGCAACGCAATTGTGATAACGCTTTGCCCTTCTCTTTTAAGATTTGAAGCCTTCACAAAACTTGAGCTTCGAACGTTCTTTTGCATTCCAGTTAACACTACTTAAACACATTTCTTTCGTGACGATGTTTCTATTCTCACTCTGTTATAGGAATGTTATAACGTTACATGAGTTGTTTGCATTCTTATCTTGTTTTCCACTGGGCGTCTTCAAGTCATAGCCAACTTATCGGGGTACTTGAAACGGGGAAGAGCTTTTGTTGATTAAATCGTGTGGTCTTAAATTGTCATTTCTTAACAACACCTGACCTTTTCAACTTCTAACTAAACTGTTGAGCAGCATCTCAACCCATAAGTGTGTATTTTTTATAAATAATAATTATTAATTATGCACTTCATAAGGGTGCATAGGTTTGTTGTTTTTTATATATACTATATTGTTGATTCCATATTTTTACAAATATAGGGCATATAGATAATTTTTAAAATTGCTTAAAAATCCATAAGTTTATTTCTTTATTTAATAAATTTATTTGAAAACCTTTTTAATTCATTTTTGAGTACAAAACAAATTAGCCCACGTGTGCAAAATTATTGCAAATATATATAAATAAATGCAAAAAAAATGAAATGAATTATAAAAAATAATAATAAAAAGAAGTGGTAAACACTTTATGTACTTTCTTTCTGGATGTAAAGCAATGAAGTTCATTTTTTCCCTGCGTAACTTTATTAACGTTGTTTTGTTGGAGTGACTTAGCCAATTTCTTGCCGCCTTTTCAATTGGCCATAAATTCACCGCCAAACTGCGGTATCAGTTCAATATGAAGAAGTGCTATTTTCGATACAATTGCAAAATATAATAAAAATCACAACAATAATGCCAAGAAGTACTTTTGTAGCCTCACAAGCAGATACAAATTTTAAATCCCACACAAAAGTCAATAAAAATCGCGAATAAAGAAAATATTAAGGTGTCGAGAAAATAATAAATAATAAAAACATCAGAGAGAAGTGAGTTGAAGTGAAAGCGTTCGATATGAACAAATAACATATAAAAATTATTATATTTTTTTGTTATTATTGCCAAATCATAATAAAAGTCGAAAATGAGAAAAATATGATGTGTCTATGATTTATAACCAACGCAAAGATGCCAGATCGAGCTTTGCACTTGAGTCATAGCTTAAGCAGAAGTTATTACAAAATTAGTTAGATTTTGGTTCAAACTAAACGATATTCAATATATAGATTCCATATGGTAAGAGATAAAGTTTCTGCTCTATAAACTCTTACTAGCTAATACCGAATGTATAAAAGATTTCAAAAAACACTAACGAAGCTATTGGTCAGAAATGAAAGACGAGAATTTCTTAACACTCACTTCACAGCACTAGCTAGAAAGTAATTATATGAACTCCAGACTTGAATTTTTTTTATCAATTTCAATGACACTCCCACTGTAGATAATAAAAACCTACTTATTTAAACAAACGATGGAATAGTGTCCTAGAATATTTTACCAAAAAAATGACTTCAGTCATCTGGTGTAGATTAAAACTTCCACTGCGATATCACAATGAGCCTACTTTTTAGAGTCTGAGTCGACTAAGTTTGCTATCAGATGATAAGTCGAACACTAACCTTATAGATAATTTTCTACATATGAAAAGCATTTTAAGTATACACACTATTGCAGAAAACCCTTTTTGGAGTCTGAGTCGACTAAGTTTGCTATCAGATGATAAGTCGAACACTAACCTTGTAGATAATTTTCTATATATGAAAAGCATTTTAAGTATACACACTATTGCAGAAAACCCTTTTTGGAGTCTGAGTCGACTAAGTTTGCTATCAGATGATAAGTCGAACACTAACCTTGTAGATAATTTTCTACATATGAAAAGCATTTTAAGTATACACACTATTGCAGAAAACCCCTTTTTGGAGTCTGAGTCGACTAAGTTTGCTATCAGATGATAAGTCGAACACTAACCTTGTAGATAATTTTCTATACATGAAAAGCATTTTAAGTATACACACTATTGTAGAAAACCCTTTTTGGAGTCTAATTGAACTACGTGTGCTATCAGATGATAAGTCGAACACTAACCTTATAGATAATTTTCTACATATGAAAAGTATTTCAAGTATATCGGTCATTCTTTTACAACTCGGACACCTTTTTGACCTCATGATCTCCGATTTGGCCGTATCTCGGGAAAAAATTTTGTGATTTTTTTCCTAGGAGATATGGACCCATGGGGTTTTGAGAATTGGCATAGTAGACACATTTTCAAATGGCTATATCCCAAGTTCTATAAAAGGTAGAAACTTGAAGTTTACAGCGTTTTAAAGATAATTGATTGAGCTTTTATAAAATTGTTCAAACAATTAAAATTTTTAATATTTACTAATATTAACCGTTAAATTTCAAAAAAAAAATTTTCTCAAAAGTAGTTTTTAAATTTTCATTTTTTATATTTTATTTAAATTCAGTTTTAAATTTTACTACGAAATAAAATTTTTCACGAAACCGTTATTTTTTTAAATATTTTAATATTTTTTTTTCTCCCGCAAAAGTTTCTACCCTTTATAGAACTTGACATATAGCCATTTGAAAATGTGTCTACTATGCCAATTCTCAAAACCCCATGGGTCCATATCTCCTAGGAAAAAAATCACAAAATTTTTTCCCGAGATACGGGTCTTCTTATTTTATGAAAGGAACTCATAAAAAAAATTTCAGCCAAATCGGAGATCATGAGGTCATTTTTTGCCAAAATCCGTCCGGTTTGTTAAAGAATGACCCATACACACTATTACGGAGAACCCCGAAAAAAAATTGGAACCAATATTTTTAATTATAACAGAAATGGGTGAAAAGAAATAAGTTGTAGTTTTTGAAATACTTTTTTACAGACAGTATTTTAAGATACTTAACCAACTAAGTATAATAGATATACAAACTGAAACTAGTATATCCGAAGACAATTTTCATACGAACTCTTTTTTAGGCACATACGATTTTACACCCAGATAATTTATTTTCTTAATTGCAGTTGCATATTTTGACAGTTGTTGCATTATAGTTAAAGTTACAAGATACACTAAGTATCTGAATGTTGAGTATTGACAAGTATTCGTAGGTTTATTACAGGAAAACCTAAACGAAATGAAAATCAATTTATGTAGAGTCTACAACTTTATTTAGTTTTATATTTTATTTTCCAATTTGTTGCAAACGTAAAGATGTGGGATAATCCTATAAATCAATACCACCTGCATCCTGTTGTTAACTAAACTTTAAGGCAAAATCATTTTAAATGCTTGGAAATGCTACAATGGAGCAGAAAATTGAAAACTGCTGTATATGTTAACTATTTTTCAACTAAATGATGAGAATATTTATCCATGGGGTACTGGCTTTCAACGTAATTGAACATTAAACCCATTGGAGACAAAGCAACCTTCAGAACTTTAACAGAAGAGTTTCAGCAATCCATATAAAAGTCAAAGTGTCTTTTAAAGTCTAAGAATTTAAACATTTTTGCTATCAGATGACAGCTGAACACTGTCTCTGAAAATTAATATGAATAATCTTCTCCTATGCCAAGTACAGCCAATATTTTGTCATCTCAGCAGAATCAGTTTTTTTGAGGTAGTGAACTGTTAGATCATCTGTTAAAAGAGACAGTTTGTTTTATTAAGAAGAAATAATTGAGTAATATCAAGGTTACGCAGAAAGCAAAAAATATATCGGTTCGGTTTCGGTTTTCGTTTCTGCAAAAATATCAGTTTATCGAAGCCCTAATCGAAACGGAATTTTTACCGTTCCGATTTTCATTGCGATTCAGAAGAAAAAAAGAAAAAAATATTTCGGTTCGGTTTTAGTTTTCGTGCTTGCAAAAATATCGGTTTTTGATTCGGTTCCGTTTCGAAGCCCTGAGTACTATTGTCTTAAGTATCCAAATGTGACTAACTCTATATTACGATATAAAGTAACATATGCTACTTAATAACATAAAGTTTATTAAAACATTAAAAATATATTTAAAACTGAAACAGTGCTGAGTAATCCTTGCAGTGTACAAAACCAACGTTTTATTGATTTAGATAAGTCAATCAGAAAGTGTTTTGATATATCTTACAATAATATATTATATATAACATACTTTTGATGTGTCTCGGCATTTAATATAGATTCATCATCAATAATAAAGATACCTGATAATAAATATTTTACACCATATCAGTAATAAATATTATGTATTCATATGTAGTTTAAAAATATTTCAGTGACATTTCTTTATTTTTCATGTGTACAGTGCCGTTCTTTTTAACGACTTGATAAAGAATTCATTTCTCAAATTCAAAGTAAGTTGTAGACTTTGCATGTACCTAATCAGTAGAAGTCAACAAAATTTTTATTACGCCACCAAAAGTTGCCATACACGAGTACAGGTTAGTCAGAAAATGTATTCATAGGTCAACTACCTGCCTTTTATTTATTTGAACTTTCCTCACCTGCACGGTAAACATACGTAATGCATTTGGTTACTTTAACATTTAATGGCAATTATGTTGATTACTGAGTCCATGGATTATACACATTTAAATTATTTCTATAATTATATGCCAAAAATAATAGATAAAAATTTATTATATATGCAAGACTGTGAAAAATTTGCAATGTTAAATTTCAAAACTTAATTTTAATTAAAAAATAAAATCAACAAACATTTCAAACACCAAAACAGGAAAAGATTAGAACAGTTTTATTTTGTCTAAAACCCTAATTTTATATATAATATGTATTAAAAAGACATAACTAAGTGGACTTACTTTCTTCTTGACACATCCTTTGCACAAATAAAGATGCAAAGAACTAACTATTTCTAATTAAAAAAGAACTAAACAATATTCATTAATTAATTTTCAACAGTTGACTTATTATTTCACACGCTCCACTTATGAAGAAATGCCTATAGCACAAAAGACAACATCGTTGTTGTTGCAAAATAGTTTGTTTTTGTTGCATAAATTTCATATTTGTATGGAACAACTTATTGGTACTTCTGTACGGATAATGCAGTTATATATCAATACAAAACAAAAAGACGAAAATAAGAAATCCGATAAAGGCGAATAAAAGTGCCGAAGCTCTTAGAAAACTAGCGTACTCTGTACAAGCATTTCTAATGTGAAAATAACTAGTTACTTTTAATGATTAATTCTTGTTAAACGTAGTTTAATAGTTGGCAGGACTAGTTGCTTTTTGTGTGACATCTATTTTAAAAATATATCTGATATTTGAAGAACTTAGCGAAACTGATACCAAGCATTGCAGAAAAATTGTAAACTTTGCAGAAATCAGTCATAAAATTTTGGCGCATAGAAAACCGAAATCCGATACAAAAAAATTAGTTTTTACGTACCTTACTATGAACTTACGAGTACTAAAATCTTCTTGACAAGTTTAGTGATAAAAATTAAAGTTTTTCGTCGAAATAGAAAGTAATATTTTTTCAAACTCTTATCTCTTTAAGTATTCTGAGTAGTTAATTACATGAAAATATTCAAAACATCCATTTATGGTGTATGTCATTTCTTCATCTGGCGTAAACTATCCTGGAAGCTAAAATTATATTTTTAAAACAAAAAGAAAATTAAAACCCCAGTACGGTGGATCTGATGGATAGTGAGGAAGATCAGTAAGTTTGAAAGATAATTTATGAGTTTTACCTATGCTGACTGCTGTAGTAATACTTGCAATATTATTCATCTGGCGATCCTGTGATGCTTTCACAAATTATAATCGATAATAATCGATAACAGTTTAGAAGAAATATGCGCTTTAAGAAAAATATAAATTCATAACAATAAAGAATTGTTAAAGAACGATTCGCATTAGGAATCTTCAAAATCCTGCCTAATAGCTTAAAGAGCATTGAGACCAAAATCAGTTTCTTCAGCATTAAACTAATCCAGTTCAGCAGCAAATGAAAATTAACTCCTTTCTTGTGAACAGGCTTAAAAACAAAATATGAAAACGTTCTTTAATTAATTTTTCTTTTGTATTCTAAGTTTACAGTTAGACAGAGTGGTGAAAAATGAATAGTCCTTATAAGCAAAATTCGGTACAAAGCAATAAAGAAAAAAATTCTTGAAGAATAAGATCGAAAACCATTGAAGTCAGACAGTGATGAAGTCTTTAGCCTCTCTGGTCTAATAAAGAAATATTAAAAAACAAAATTAAACTGAAGTGATTAAGAATATGACAATGGAGCCGTTTTGGGACGTATCAAAAAAATTGACTTGGTGAATATTAAGAGAAAAAATATGGGAATAACAAAAAGAAAATAAAACGTATGACAAAAAGCATAAATGTTCAATTTCGGGCTCGTTCCCTTAATAAAGCAGATATGGGTATAACAATAACAGCTGTTCTTATCCGAAACTGGTTCGCATTTAATTGATTTTTTGTTATTTTTTTCTTTCTTACTCCTCTTTATTTCTCATTCACAGTCTTCAAAATATTTTGTGCCTCCACAAACTCTAAGACTTTGATTTCCTTTGTGGTACACACACACTCAGAAGTGTGGTTTTGATAATTCTTTAGCCTCGTCTACAGGAGTTTGATGTATATATACTTTATAGCAAATAAGCAAGAAAAGACCATAGAAGGAAAGATAAAGATAAAATAAAAGCAAAATAACAAGTACGCAAATCCAAACAATATTCCAGTCATTCAAACCCAAAGCACATCAAATAGACGAGTCTAGAGTCGGAAAGACGACCAACTTAGGTTAACTTGTTGCCTTCAGCGTAAACACTTTTTTATTGTCTCCGTTTTCCTTTTAGTTGCCTACACTGTCCGTTGTCTGCATAGCCTTCTTGCCTTTTTCTGTTTTTGCTTTGTTTCAGTTTCTGAATCTGTATCTGAATCTGGTTTAGATTTTCAGCCTTACAACCTTGTGCTACGTACCATTTTTTTGTTGTGGCTTGGAACACTGGCACTTGTGCAGATTCGGCCTGCTTCCAGACTGCTGAACTGCCAGCCTGGTAGGCTGCAACACGTTTTAACATTTAAATTTAGCCAGACTAACTGCCAGCCTGTTTCTTGTTTATTATTGTTGCAAACTTAATAATAATACTATTCGTTTGTAGTTTTAGACAACAGCACGTAACATAAAATAGTTTACTGGCATTATTTCCCCCTGTTAGCTGGTTCTATCCAAACCGGCTCACAGTGGAGATACAAAAAAAAAGAAAAATAAAATGATGACTCTTAACAGCATTTGTTCTTCAGACTTTGAATACTTCTTACGTCCATGCAAAACTCATTGTTCTCTAAAGAACAACTTCGGGATGGTGCAAGTAGCAGCACTACCGCAACCACTACCAACTACAAGCGTTGACGAAAACAACCGTATCTACGGCTGCTGTTGCAGTTGGCGATACACGTAATCTTATATGCAAAGTCATTGCCCAAAGTTGTAGGTACTTTTGTCATGACTCGTAAGTTAAATTTCTTACTCCCAAAGTTTTTGTAATTCTTTGCACTTTGTCTGAAAGAAAATTCGTTACTTGCAGAGGATGATGTACATTTTTGCCAACCTATAGAAGTACACAGTTCGCTTGTCTTGCAAAAGTTGTTTTAAGTCGCGAAAAAATCATAAAAAAAAACAAACTGGTTCAAAAAACAGTTTTTAAGTTATTGCTATCTCACACTACTTTCTGAGCGCAGTCATTCAGTTCTTGACTACATACGTTCATATATACCATACACATGCATATTTTATTACATAAATTTCTTAATACTCATTTTCATGAATTTAGAAAGACTTTCTGGTACCGTTATGAGAAACGGGTCTGGGACGTTTAGGTAGATAAAGAGATCTCCACAAAAATCACTTCTATGAATAATCGAAAAAAAAACAAGCGCACCACTTCTATGAATAATCAACGTCAAAAGTAGTATATGGTAGGCAAGTAAGCGAAATCTTCCTGACTCTGGCGACAGTTCAGCAAGGATGCGTCCTAAATCAGTGGCACATTTTGCCTTTGTATTTTGCTCTAGGATAAAAAAAGGCTAAACTATATTTTATAATACTGCAACAGAAAGTATTGGATTATATATATTGGATCATATGGAGAAGAAAAAGCTTAAGTAATCAATACTTATACTTTAAAAAGGTTCATTACAAGCATGGGCGCTACAATAAACGAAATCCGATGTTTCCAGTAAGTCATACAGTAGAGTATTAGTAGGTTTCCATCATGAAGAAAGATGTATACAATATATAGATGTATATATAGAACTGAACGCTGGCTTTTTTAAAAACCACAAAATTTTACTGAAAGATATTTGCGAATTAGGTGGATAAAATGAATAAGCAATGAAAATTAATTCCGAGTAATTTAGAAAAAAGGAAGCGTAAGTGGGTTCCGGATACACAAGTCTAAATAAGTGATATGCCGCGCAATTTTCGAATAGAACTTGCAAGGGAATATAATAAAAATCTGGAAAAATGTGGATTTATTTAGATTATTATTTATTTTTATTTATTATTATTTATTTTTATTTATTATTATTTATTTAGATTCTCATAAGAGAGAGACTAAGGGACGTTTTGTTAACACCTCTGAAGTAAATTTAAAAAGTTTATATCTTACTCTTTCATCTTTTCATTCCATTCTTTCTCTAGAGTGGACAGCTTATGTGGGACCAAAATCTATTGTTCAACAACATTTCATTTTCTCCTGTATTTAGTTTTGATTTGTTAATTCCAGTATTGTAAGCAATAAATATAATTCATCCTCTGAATATCCATTGATTCAACTTCTGGTCTTATGCATTTTCGTTAAGTTGGGTGAGCAATTTCTGTTCTACGGCAATAAGGGGTTCTTTTTCAAATTCCATAAAAATGAAATAAAGTGGAAACTAACTTATCATGTTTAAAGAAGTTGTCTCTCTAAGCGTATTCCGATCATAAAATCTGATCGTATTTATTAATTATATGTATATATTGCATAAATTGCAATCCATTCGCTCAAAGTTCTCAGTCCTTTTTTTTTTAGCAAATTTTTAAAAATTATGTAGCGCTATTTTTTGTGCCACCTCAGTTGCACCAAATCTACTGAATATTTGTAAAATAAATATAATGTTTAGTAGATTTCTATTCCTTTTGTAGTAACTCTTCTGTGTAACTACTTACACCTACTCACTCCCCAATACAGTCTGTTTATAGCAATGCTTATGGGCCTATAATGCTGTATATACTAATATATGTTAAAAAATTTTATTATAAAAGTCACAGTCGTGCATTTAAGACACTCAAGCATAAATTGCCTTATATCTGAAATTTTTTATGGTGTATGACTTTAGAATTACAGTACACAGAAGAAGTCATTAAGGACGGCTCGTTTTCTCCGCTTGAAATATAAGAAATTGCCAAGGAAATGGTTAAAGCTTCTTAGAAATATAGTAAAATTTAAGTAGATGTTATGGTTAGAATATAATACTCAAAGAAGGAAAATAATAATGGATTTTTAGTTAAAGATTGTTTTTATGAAAGAGTACGTCTAAATGGATTTATATCTAACTACATCAAAATTCAATTGAAAAATTTTAAATGTATAAAATTTTTCTTAGTTATTCGAATAAATACAAATTGTGAGAAAGTGGATCTTAGTCTTTGTATGACCAAAAGTTGTATATTGATAAGGGAAGAAGAAGATTTGGATAGTTACATTAAGGAAACAAAACGGGGATTTATAAATATGGTAGTTCATATGTAAACAGAAAGGTATATATTGAACAAAGTCTCATCAGGCTTAAAAAGTTCCATAAGAATAGTAAATGGAAATTAAATAGATGAAAGTATATGAATGCAATATGGAAATTATTTTAGCAAGTATGGGACTATCGTGTACAGTTATTTATGCTTCAAATCACAATAGAATGCTTAAATCTGAAGGACATAAATATATTATGTCGGTTTTCTACCTATCATTTTATCTTATCTTCATATATAATACAAATATATTTAGTACTTTATCGTCTTTACTTTATCTGGTAACGATCGATAGCTTTTACAATCCGAAACATCTACCATAAATAAAATAGTGTTTTATAGTGTTTTTAAGTGTTTTTAAATAGTGTTTTTAAGTTTTAACCATAAAATTGTATTCCTCATTTATTAATTGAATTTTTGTTTGACTATATAGCTGTTTCGAGTAATGCCAAACACCAAATAAATAATACCAAATACAAAATAAATAATGCCAAACCAAGGGTTGAACTCGTGCTCTGTCAAATTTGTACCCCGTCAAAGTCAGTGACTCAAACTGACTCAAACCCGCACTTTACTTGTACGTTCGCATATTTTTCTGAAGTTTTGTTTTTGAAGTTTTGCTTTGAAGCTTCATTAACATATTCACTTCTTCTTCTTAATTCCTTTAGCTCCTTGTGGAGATATCTCCGTCATCTCGTCCGATTGTTTGCGATAGGTTTGATTTCATTCCACGATTTTCTCGTTGCTAAAATCTCGGTGTGCAATGTTCTTCTCCATAATGTTTTGGGTCGTTCTCTTTTTCGTGTCCCTTGCGGGTTCCAGACGAGTGCTTTACGGCAAATGCACTAGCTGTGTTAATATATTAGAAAGAATAATTTGTGACGCACAACAGTGATAGAAAAGTATTATTGTAAATTGTTAGTAATAATAAAAGTTAATCCAAATGAACATCAAAAATTGTGTTTTAATTCCCTTAGTGAATTATCTCCATAAATTGAATTAATTAATTATATTTATTTTTGATTATTTAGAGAATTTTCGAATAGCAAAGAAAGAAAGAAAGGACAAACAAAAAAATTTTATTTTTAATTTTATTGAAATTTGACTGACCATACAACGCTGTTTCGAGTATTGCCAAGTACTCTTCATTAGTGGTCTTAGGAAATAATCGAATTTTATTCAATTAGTTTATAGTCCGTATATAATTTGTTTGGACTGCAAGTGCCTTGTTTATTTTCAATTATTAAATAATTATTATTATTATTCTTTTGTAGAGGCATTATTTATTGCATTCTTTCTTATTCATATATTCTTATTTATAGAATTAAAGTCATGCTAATGTTACTCCATGATTTCAAAACTTCAAGATCGATCATACGGGTTAAGTACGGCTTTAGATCAGTTGGCTTATGAACACTGATACTGTGTTCATGAGTTTCAAATTTGGCAGAGTAGAAGTTTAACCCTTGGTACTTGCAGTCTAAAGCCCTCTTTTTAGCCCTTGGAATTTTTCTTTTTAGAAACCGCGTTCTCACATTTTTTTTGTTCTAAAATCCTAATACACTTATAGAAATGAGTTTATAAAATAGTATGACCTTCCTGTTATCGCAATCATTTTTCTTTGTATTCCTGTATGATTTAATCAGCTATCAGATACAGTATCGAAAAAAATATAGAAAGTCGTATAAATTCAAGTAGCGTCTGTGTTAGGTGAAGCTCAGCACTTTATGGTAATTAAAATCTTTACCTTTTTTGGCACCATAAAATTAACAATAATTTCCATAATTTGAAATTAAATTTATGTTATGCGGTTTGTTTAGTTCGCATACAAATATTTTTGATTTAAAACGTGACATTTGAATTTCAACAGAAAAAAACATAAAAAACTCAAGAAACACAAAAGTTTCTTGAAAAAAATGCACCGAAAAGCGGTGCATTTCACCAAAATTTTTGTTAATTTGTGTTATTTATTTTTTTTTCTTTTTGGCTTTTTTGTGTATTATGTTACACAGATTATTTTTATAACTTATTTTTTATATAACTTACTTAATTTATTATGAGTTTTTTTTTCGTTTGGTATAAAATTATAATTCAGCTTACATAAGCGCGATTAAATGCAAAAGCGTGAAAGTTGCATTGAAACCCAAAGAGGCACAGCGACCAGCGACCAACAAAGAGATTCAAACAAACTGGCTGATAGACAGATAGACAGACAAACAGACAGACGTTTATTTTAAATAAATGTGACAAAGCAAAAGATACAAGATAAAGGCAATGAAATAACCTGCAGCAAGTTGCATGCTACAAACACTCCAAGAAAAAGTAAGTTCGTTAATCAGTTTTGCTTTGTTAACTAAAAGTGAAAATTAAGTTAAAAGTTTTTAAAGGCCGCCACGGGTACATGGAACAGTTTATCTGTATCTGTATCTGTATCTCCATGTGTCTGTCTGTTTCTCTGTTTGTCTGTTTGTCTGCTCGTCTGCTCGTCGGAACAGATAGTTCACTTGTTAACTCAGAACTGTGCCCAGTATTATCTTCAGTTTCATACTCGTATGCACATCTGTGGCTCAAAATGTTTGTAATTTTTTTTTAATATTTAAAAATTTAATTCAAATTCAAAGTCATTTGAAGTGTGGGAATTTTTTCTGCTGCTTCATTTCTTCTTCAGCCAATCAACCAATCAGCCAGTACTGGCTGCTCACACTGCAGTCTGCAGCTCATAAACCAAATATGCATAAGTGAGCCCGACAAGGCCAGTCCACATGTATCGTACACACACTGCTCAAGTAATTAATTCTATGAAATTGTAAATTAAATAATTTTTATGTCTTCAGACGTCGACTTGTCTTCATTTAGTTCTTGCACATAGTTAATTCCCTTATACATGATATGTTATCATATGAAATGATATGATAATGAATAAATGATGAGATATGTATACATATGTACATATTTTGTTATGATTTACTACTCTTCAAATCAACTGAAGTTGATTACTTCATTGTTTTTTGGGTCAGCGTAGACTGAAATCTGCCAGAACCAAAACCGCCTGAACCAAGCCGCCGTTGAGACAAGTAGTGTATCTTTAAATGCGGTTCTTCACTCGCTTCACATAAACTTTGCGGTTGTGGTAGCTCTTTGTCTGCTATAGCCCTTTTTTTTTATTGTGTTCGATTTACATCGTTACAACAGCAGCCCACATTGGTTAACATAAGTGACTGAAATTTGTAATTAATAAAGTCATTCATAATTTCTTATATACTCGCAACATTTACAATTAAGACAAAACTGCCTAATTGACAACCCACAATTGACGCAATTAAGAAATCTCAAAAGTCTAGAAAAATTGATTGCTTGTAGAGAAAGATGAGCAAGTTCAATGATTTTTAAGGCAATAAAAAATTAGGGTTAATCAAATAGAATGAAGTGAACACTTAGTAGGGCTTCTCATATTATTTGGGATGTTCGAAACGGGCTGCATGAAAGTTTTCGAACATATTATTAGGCCTCTTAGCGTCTTTTATTCAGTATGCTAAACTTTAATAATGTTTAAGAGGTCTGTCATGCTGCCCTACAAAGAAATCCTCAAGGCAGTAAAAGACCCAGCAGGCCTCGTACCACCTGGAGAAAAACAATCCAGCAAGAAACTAATAAATCATTTAACGAATTAAGATATTTAGTATTAAACAGAAATACCTGACGATTCTATGTAAATAGTCTATGTTCTTGATGGAATTGGGCTTTATAATAATACTTAAGTGTAAAATTGTTCAATAGAGATAATTAATGAAATATAAAACATTCTTCAGAACGGTTTTTTGAGTAATTCGAATTTTTTCGAACAGCTCGAATTTGTTCGCACATTTAAAGCGTTTGATCTAAGTATTAAAATCGAAATATATATTCAAATTGTTCGAGATCCATAATCTTAGATAAAGTGAAGAAGTGAATATACGACAACTAATAAAGGAATTATAATCACGATTTCGTACCGGAATCGTACCGAAAACCGAAAAAAACCGATATTTTTATCAGAGCAAAAACCGGAACCGAACCAATATATTTTTTTTTTTTGTTTTGAACAGGAACGGAAAATATTCCTTTTCGAAGCCCTGATTTTAATACTAAAAAAAATTACGGGAGCATCCAAGAGAATAACAGAAAAATGTACTACTGAAAACTTCAAAAGATGAATCACATGATAATAATTCTGTATGTATTTTATGCAGACTTCTTAAAACCTCACTTATATTCATACATTCCTCACTAAAGTCTCACTAAAGAAGGCTGCTTTTAGAGTACCTACATGAAAACTTTTAAGCTTTCTTAAATGGAATTGATTTATCAATTCACTGCAGAAAGGCAATTTGTTTGTAGTGTTATAGAAATTGATCAGTAATTATATTAATGGATACCTTCCTTAATTGCCCATCCATTTCTTTTTCAAATAAATTTTTTTTGTTATTTGAAACAATTTAGTCCCTTTTGGCCGGACAACTCTCTTAACTCTCTTGACTAGAAAAAGCATTGGTTAACGATGAGTTTTCAGTGTATTATTTTACAGGGTATGTAAATATTATTTTTTATATTATATTCAAGATCTTATATCAAAAAAAAAAAAATCAAGAACTAGTACCAGAATTTTCAGCACGAATAGCATACTCGTATGTTTAGTAACTAAATTAGGAGTATAAATAAATGGAATGGTAGACAAAATATTTGTGTGGACAGTATTCCGCATAGGACTAAAAGTAAAGCAATCCTTAAGATTTGTAAATATTAAGTTATTTCTAATACGGTAGTGATAGGAAACCTAATAGTAGATCACAACTTTTGGTATTACTGTTAAAACTTTGTTTGTCCCATATGTCATCATATATATATTTTTAACCCTTTAACTCCTAGGAGGAGCATAGCGCCGAAACAAATAACTTCCACTTGGTACGATTGGTCGCCAATAGCTACAACTCTCTCCAGCCTTTCCGCATATATGACATATCCGTATCGGTGTGTCTTCTCCAGGTATGAGCAGGGGTGCCCCTGCTTCTGCTACCCATCGGGATCCACTCAATCGCCATTTTTGTGGTGTCACCAGTCGGTCTACGCAAAGTTCGACCGATCCATTTCCATTTGCGCTTTTTATTTTCGTTTCTCATAAGTGTTTGGTGAGTTAGAGACCATAGACGATCGTTTGAAATTATATTTGGCCAAAATATGGTACTTTAACTATCGTATAACAACTTGAAATTGTTGAGATATAAGTATTTAGATATCAAGCCATTTCTTTCCATATAAAATTTTTTATAAGTACCTTTCGTTAAAGACTTAATGAAAAAAAAAAAAATTAATTTTGTCTAATAAATAATATTTAATAAAAACAAAAAATAAATCTGTAAAAGATATCGAAACAAGTTATAAATTATAAAACGATCCACCCACTTGAACAAAAATTAACTGATTGTTTTGCTATTTTATATTCAAACGCCCCAATTAATATACGATTGTGAATCTGATAGAATTAATTAAGATTTTCAAAAAAATTGTTAGTGAATTATCTTAATTAAAAATATTAAAATTATAACGATTATGTTATTTAATAGTTTATTCAAATGCTTAAATGACTTACAAGTGCGGATACAAATCGTGAATATTCTGCGTAGGTAAAAACAATTTCATAAAATCTGCATACAGTTCGGTGCCGCGACTTTGGGCGTTTGCGATAGTGCGAGAACCTGAACGATTGGTTTGAAGATTTGTGTATGTGGCGTACCGGATTATAGAATAAAAATTATTAATAGTAAAGTGACTGCAGTTAAACTAAATATGATCTTTTTATAAATACCGTATTAGAATATGAGTATATTTTGTAAATGTAAAAATATATATATTATATATATATATAAAAAACTAACAGATTTTGGAAGAAAATTGAAACCTCCATCGACTACCTCATCAGATTGCACAATCTTCAAATTACTTAGCGTTTATAATATAAGTTTTAGTTCTGCGAGAGTTGGGCGAAGTAAAGCGGTAGAGACAATAATGAACGTGGAAAAAAGAGAAGTAAAAATATAACAAATAGAAAGTGAAATTCTATGACAAAGAAGTGATATATGTATAGTAAAGGGCGGAATTAAAGTTAATACAAAAATGCTTAAAAAATCATTTAAATGGAATACAGATTTAAATTCTTAAATGAGTTGAGAACTACAATTTTAATAGATTTTTCGTACTGTCAAGAGCTCAAATCACATAGAACATATTCTGCTTGTTTAATGAACGGCAGAATATTTTAATGAGGACTTCCTAATTATGAATACGATTAAGTTTACAAGTCAACTGAAATATATAACCGTCTAAGTTAAGAGCAGTAGGTGAATGTCTAATACTCATTAGTTTTATAAGAGAAAAATAAATTTATTTGTAATAGATTAGTGGATGAGTGTCTAATATCTTTTATTTCTGAAAGAACGAACTAAATATATAAGTATTAGATTAGTTAATGAGTAGTTAACCTCGATTAAACGAACCAAACGAACACATATGTACTAGATCAGTAGATGAATGTCTAAACTCTAACAGCTTTGAAGGTATCAAAGAAAAATAATATTAGACAAGTAGATGAGTGCCAAACCTCGATTGAGGTACTAAACGAACATATATAGATTAGATTAGTAGATTAGTAGATGAGTGTCTCGCCTCTATTATTTCTAAAGGGTCTAATATGAATGTCTAACCCTTATTTTTTCTGAAAAAATCAAATAAACATACATGTCGATCAATTCTAAAAGAATCAAAAGAACATATATGTACCAGATTAGTAGATGAATGTCTATAAACTTCATGAATTCTGAATGCACCAAACATAAATATAGTATTAGATTAGCAGATGAGTACCTAACCTAAATTAGAGGATTAGATTGCTATATTAGCAGATGAGTGTCTTACCTCTATTATTTCTGAAGAAACCAATAGATGGGTGTCTAACCTCTATTAGTTCTAAAGGAACCAAATAGACGTATAAATACTCAATTAGTAGATGAGTGCCTAACCTTGCTATTGATATACGCAAACAGTTGAGATTACATATATAATTTTAGTTTTCTAAGAGCCAAACTAACGTATCAGATTAGTCAGTTTAACTTCGGTTGGTACTAAAAGAATCTAATGAACTTATAGTATTACTTTATTGGTAATTATAAGGTAATTATAGAGCATCTGATGTGTAATTGCCCGGCTCTCTCGAGAACTCGACAAAAATACTTGGGAGCTTTCAGTTTTGCAGGACTGGAGTACATACCTGAGGTTTCTGTTGGAATCTTAATAAATTTTGCTAATGAAACGAGCATTCTAAGTGATGCTTACAATCGCTAAAACAAGACTCTGATCTGGTATCGCAATGGACCTTAGTGGTCTACGCGTGGCCTTTTTGGCCTGCCAGCATAATCTAATCTAAATAAGGTATTAGAGGAATAGATAAATGCTTAAACTTTATTGATTTTAATATAGCATAATGAACATATCACTCTGGTAACTACTGTTACCAAACCCAGAATTCTACTTTTGATTTAGATACTTAAAGCTAAAGCTTGTTCCGTACAATGCATAAACCAAGGTTTCCTATAACATTTAATTAAATGTTATATATACAGATATCACATTTCATCTGTATGGATTTTCCCAGACTCAAAACTGTAAGTAGCTGAGAGTAAAATATACAATATTACAATAATAACCAGCGAAACTATTTAACGCCTACACATTTCCTCACAAGATCAACATAAGCAATCTTAATGAACTGCAAAGCTTTTGTAAGCGCAGATAAAGCAAAAGTAGAGAAAAGATATTAAGATATCGGCTGCGCTCTGACAATGATAACTGCCAACAAAAACAACAAAAACAACAAGAACAACAAAAACAACAGCCACAGTAACAGCAACAGCAACAACTTTTAAATGTTTCCATGTTTCCACATGATTAGCTTGACAATAATTGCTTCTAATTATCATTTAACTTTTATCTTTTATCATTGCGGGAAAAGCAAACCTTAAGATATTTGTATATCGTTGAGTGAAATGAGATGTAGTGAAGTGAAGTGAAACGTGCGTTGAATTTATGAATGAACGCGTAACTAAAGATACATTTGTATGTACTCGTACTCGTACTCGTGTGAGATATATGCAATAATGTGAACGAAATATAGTATAGGTGTTTCAGTGACGATGATGCTGGGGAGGAGTATGACGTATCATGTTTGACATCTGTCATTATTTGAAAAGTTTTCATTGACAAAATTTCTTGCTTGGAATTTTCCACAACACCCACACGAGACCCTGACACTGATTCTGCCTGTGCTCTATATACACTTTTTTGCATATTTCTTTTAGACAAACTGCTATTGAGATGTTTATATGTACACATTCGTATAAGATATTGTACTCATATTGATAATTGTTCGATTTTTGCGCATAATTATTAGTCATAGCCAAATTACAGTTGTGCTTTCTCATACTTAATGGCTTTGGAAAACAGCTGATGGCCAAACTGGCAAACGAGCAGCAAAAATAAGCACTTTCAATTACTTTTGGCCATTTAAGGTTGCCAAAAAGTGAAATTTATATTTCAACATAGATTTTTATTATTGTTTTATATTATTTAATTTTTTTATGGTTTTTTGTCGAAGACCTTCAATGCTTTTTTGCTTTAAAATTTTTTTTTGTTTGTCGTCATTGCCGTTCAAAAAATGTGGAAGATAAAACCAGATTGTGGGTGATAAAAGGCAGTTACCGCATATTCTTGAAGTGTACTTGCTCAGCCACCCACAAAAGCTGCATGGACAAGAGATTCAAACACACTTCTTTTTTGGTGATATTTCATATAACTTTTGTTATTAATAATTTTTTTTAAAAACACGACAAAAAATTTTTTGTTTGGGTTGAAAACTTTGTTATTTCTGTTAACTCAGCAAAGTGGAAGCTCCATAGCTTCATAGGTTTTTTGTTATTACTTTTTTACTAGTAAAAGATATGGCAGTTTTTATCATCGATTTGATAAAAACTACTATTTTTTATATACATATTTTTGTAACAGTATACTCTGTACCAGGGACCGAAAATAACAGTTATTTTAAAATTTTTTATGAAAAAAAGCAGCAACAAAAAGTTGTCTAAACTCTTATTTAAGTAAATAGTTATCATTCTAATAACTTTTTTCCTTAATATTATGCATGCTTTTTATATATGAGCTTTTTAAAATAAAACTCAAAAAATAATAATTAAATTTGATTTTTATTATATTCATCAAAAATAATAATTATTATATGCCTTTTATTTTTTTCGCGCAGAAATAACTCTTAAAATTTGCTTCTTATTTTAAAACGCACAAATAACTGGTATACTTGCGTTATATAATTATAAAAAGCAAGAGTATCGCGCAAATTCTGCGCGATATTTTTAAAATGAAAATATGAAATGCAATTTTCATACAAGGTAGTTGTTTTTGCAATTCCATAGAAAATGTTTGTAAAAGGTTGGTGCAGGTAAAGATTTAGTTTAGTTTTTTGTTTTTGTATTTTACATTACAAATTTGTTCTCCTACAAAATACAAATATAAATACAAAATATGAATCCAAAATACAAAAACAAAAAACTGAACTAAATCTTTACCTGCACCAACCTTTTCAAACATTTTCTATGGAATTGCAAAAACAACTACCTTGTATGAAAATTGCATTTTATATTTTCATTTTAAAAATATCGCGCAGAATTTGCGCGATACTCTTGCTTTTTATATTATATAACGCAAGTATACCAGTTATTTGTGCGTTTTAAAATAAGAAGCAAATTTTAAGAGTTATTTCTGCGCGAAAAAAATAAAAGGCATATAATAATTATTATTTTTGATAAATATAATAAAAATCAAATTTAATTATTATTTTTTGAGTTTTATTTTAAAATGCATATGATAACAGTTATAAGATGATTTTTATTTTTTTTATGATAACTGTTACGGTCCCTGCTCTGTACTCAAAAAGCATTGTAAGTAAATACTACTATTTTTAAGTTTAAGATTACAGTGAAAACTCCCCAAACAGAGGGCACCATATCGCTGTCCAATTTTTGTTCATTCAAAAAGGGATACCAATAAAAAAGGGTTGAGTAATTCCAAATGATAAAAATGAGAACAAGATGGACATCATTGGCAGCGTAATTTGAATGCGAGATAGTTCCATGCAGGTACGTAGTCAGAGAGGAGCTGAAGTCACACTTTTCCTACCCGAACTTAAAACCCAGGCGAAGAACTATATTTTTATATAAGCATAAATATTTTTTGAAATCACTCTAAGTGCTTCTTAACTTTACTAATATTAATTCTTCCCCTTTCGTAAGTTCCCACTCTTATTCTCATCTTATCTCCGTTTGTTAGCACCATTTCTATTTATATAATTTTTAAATTTTGAATTATCTGTTATCTGTTACTCTGACCTTTTCCCATTTTTTTGTCTTGTCTATTTTATCCAGCTACTTTAGCCTGCTATTGTTGTTAAATCGCGTGTTAGGCATTAATCTGACTCGCTATATTTATTTCTAGTAACTGACTTTTTTCTCTATTTCTCTATCTTTCTATCTCTTTTACCTGTTCCTATCATTGATCAGCATGCTAATTTAAATGCAGGGTTGTCACATGTGGTACTTTAGTATCAAAATTGGTACTTTTTTCCCGTATGCTACTCTGATACTCTTTTTTAGAAAATCGTACTTTTTTGAAGTGTGAACTATAGTATAGTTATTTATTTATTTATTATATTATCCTCATTAGAAATTAATATAATTTTATGTGTTGATTTAGTAAAAATATTGCGGCTGCAAAAGGTAAACGAAAATGTTGATCGGAATGGATTTTAAGACTTTAAATAAAAGAAATCTTTGATTGGAATGGATTTTAAGACCTTAAATAATATTATGTTATACAAAGATCAGCAGAAAAAAGTACGATTATTTAAATAATAAAACTGTTATGGATAAAAAGACTTACATTGTACTATATCTTCTGTATATTTTAGGTATATATTGTATTTTCTTATTAAAAGACAATACAATACTAACTTTATTTTAAATTTGATTAAAATCAGTTATGACTATTAGTTATACCTATTAGTTAGTTATGACTATTGTGTCTCTTTTACTTAACAGAAATTAGTATATTTATTAGAGAGGTTTCTGCTAATAATGAATCGCAACAACAAAAAATTTATTTATTTTCAACTAATTGAATATTTGGCTAATCAGACAGCGAGAAACTAGCTTCATAAATGTTCAGTTTTCGATATTTTTGCAGTTACGGATGATGAGATATGATGAATTATGCAACACATACTTAGCTCGTTAGAATTCGATATACTTTATAACTTAAGTAGAATATATCGCATACCAATAACTCTTAAAAGAAAGTACTAATATTAATAGCTAGGATTCAATCATTTTCTTTGAACATTAACTTAACATAATCATTCAGTTACCAAAAACTTTGTTCAAGCAAACAATCTATAAATCCTCTTTATTGAAAATATCAGTTTTCTGTCTAGTGTAACTTAAGTAAACGAAAAGAAGAAGAATATTTTGGGTTATCAATCATCAATCTTTGCGCTTTTAATGTGAACTCATAATGATGAGCTCATATTATACATATAATTTTCATTTGTGGCAATGTCAACAATTACTTACTCTGCATAATGTCATTCTCAAGTACAAAAGTGCTTATTGCCGTAATCAAACCTCTCAACATACCCTCGTACAGTTTTGGCAGTTTGTCATGAAAATCAGCATATGCTGTGCTTCGCCCCTTTTTTCAAAGCTGCCCTTGTGAAATAAGCAAAATAGCAGATACGCATATCAATTTAATATAATTGATGGATGCTGGCAAGTGAGTATATACCATCACCGTAATTATCATCAAATGATTGCGGGATAACAACAGGCAACCCTTAGGCAAATTTAATCTTATTAACATATACATATAGACCACACAAAAACATAGTATCTGCACAAAGAAAACCATAGATACAAATATGTATTTATGTACGCAGTCTGGTGAAGTGAATATTCAATGCATGATATGTACATTACGTATATATTCATCATATATGTTATCGATTAAGTGTTGGTATGCACAACTTTATGACCTTTTTATTCTTATCACAAACTCAGAAACCCAGAAACTCAGAAGAATGTTATTTTCTTCCTTGTTTAAACTGTTTATTTTGATTTCACACATTTTTGTTGAACTCCAATGAACTTTATCATCGCAGCTAATCAAATTCAGTTATAGTCGTACTTTCGAAAGTAAAATTTTCATTTCAATTAAAATTATATCAAATCCCAATTTTTACTACTTGATTTGTGTTCGTCTATATGTTTGTATATGTGTGTGTGTCTAAAATTAATTAAATTTATTTTGTTCCTCATTAGAAGTTGTGTTCATGACGTAAATTACAAATTTCTTATCACCAGTTTTAATGAACTCATTTGGAAACCCACACTGTAGTCTCATTTAATTGTCGATTTACAGCTACATTTCATTCCACAGATTGTAGCTGTGAAACGATCCATTAAGCAAACTAACATATTACATGTCATAAACCATTATACTATTATGCTACATATACACTATCACTATCGCTAGGAATAATTGCTAGGAAATCATTTTAATTGAAACTTGTGTAAATTACTAAGTAATCTGTTCTTATATATTTCGGAAATCACATAGTTTATAACTGTTTTGTTTATGGATTCGAACTTATTTTACCAGAGGAGTTGTTAATAATATTTAATATAGTATAAAAGTATAGGTACATATTAAACATAACAAAGACTTGTTGTTTAATCTTTCAATATCGACTCTACTGTAACAGAATTCTCATAGGTACTTCTACATAGTAGACATGAGGTCCCCTTTTTGCTTTCCTTGTATTTATATTAGACTTGGTTAATCTGAAGGAACGCATAATAATAGAAATATTTGCACTTTCAATCGGAAATTTGAATAGCCCATTGTAATGCTATCACAGTTGCTAGAAGAAGACGCACTACACTAACCATTGTTAGTGATATTCGAGTGATATCAGTATAGACGGGATATAAAGTAATAGAAACATTATTTCACAGTTGCTAGAAGATGATGCACTTAACTAACCATTGTTAGTGACATCCAAGTGATATCAGTATATCCGAGATACAAAGTGATGGAATCATTATTGTTGAAATATGTCCTCGTTGTTACTAAAGCTGTGTAATAAATAGGGCTTCGAAGCGGAATTTTTTCCTTTCCGGTTGTAAAGAAAAAAAAATATATCGGTTCGATTTTCGGTTTGAAGCTCTGGTATTAAGTCTGACTTTGTAATAACTCAAAATGTATATTTTGCAATAAATACAGTTGGTTCATAAACTCATTTTAATTTTATAGAGTAAAAACAAAAGAAGTAAATAATTTAATTTTAATTTTATATGAAATTATTATATTATATTACATATTACATTTATTAAAAATATAATTTTTATAATGTTAATTTTTTCTTGCTGAGAGTGACGAAAAGAAACTATTTAAAAGTTAAAAGGATTCGAATAGCAACGGAAAGATAAGAACAAAAATTTAGTTAATATATTAAAATTTGGCTGACCATAGAACGCTGCTTAGAGTATTGTCAAGTACTCATCATCAATGGGCTCAGAAAAATTTCGAATTTCTTTTTAATTAATTTATAATTCATATATACTGATTTCAAATAATTTAATATTAATATTTTATATAGTTTTTTTAATTATAATATAGATTAAAATAATTTCTTCATATTCCGCAAAATAAATAATTGTTAATAGCACTGGTAAGGTCTTCTGTCCACCGGAACGTATGAGATCCATTGTCCGGTAAGCGGAAAAATGCTTTTATTCTAAATTAATGCATTAATAAATATTGAACTTCTTTTCTACTTTTATTTACTATTTACGTGCTTATCTATATTAATCTAACTAAAAGCTAATATACCAAAAAACTCAAAGAATAACTTAACATCAGTTCCACCTCGTTTAAGGCAATCAAAGCCATGTTTGTACTTGCAAAGATCATGGAACAGTAACTTGAACCGATGTAGAGTACACAAAACAAAGATGGAAAAAATCATGTGCAACAGACCATCTCAAGTTTTTGACCATCGTATGATTTGAATTTGATTACTGCTAGATTAAATTGAAATCCACGCCAATATCCATCTATGTACATGCATTTCGGCATTGGCGAAAAAAAATACTGTAATTAACTGAAGGAAAACTTCATTGCATAACTGTACTCACACACTTGACCCACTAATTTTTTATGTTTTTAGAACTTTTTGAAAAATATTAAAATTTTTAATTGAAAAAATCAACAAAAAATTCGTTTATTACTCATAAACGCCCTCATGCGTGCACACCTTCGGTAGTACAAAGTTCAAAGCAAAGTACAACCACTGACGACCGAGACCCATTTTTGCTGCCCGTAAACAGCGAAAATATTAAATGTCAAGTATTTATAGCACAAGACATAATTCGGAAATAAATATTTACTGCTCACACATTATAAATCAAACAAGGTCTCTCTTGACTTTCGATAGTCGTGTTTCTGTGAAGTGCGAGTATATTTCTGTACTTGATTAATAAATTTGTTTAAATTTGTTTAAACTCGCAAAATAAAATGGGAGCAAATGTGTCAAATGGTGATTAATTGTTTTCAATACACTGAGTAAAAATTTATACTTCAAACATTAATATATATCCAGTGTGTGCTGCATCTAAAATTTCAACAGAAGGAAATGAATGATGAGCATATTAAGTTAATAGGACTGACATTATAATTTAGTAATATTTACCACCACCTGTGTGTCCACTAACATCGAAATCTATAAACATAACTCTATGACAATCTGGAAAAATAAGTCTATTATTATTCTGTGTACATAATTCATTTCGAACTGACTTACTAAGGAAAATGAATTTCCTAATGCTAACAAAAGAAAACAAGATCTCTCTACTACCGCTTGAATCCAACTCTAGAAATATATCTCTAACACATCTTAAAACTAATCTTCGTTGTTATTTAGGACGTGTGCGAGTTAGGCACACGTCCTAACTCTGCTAAACCAAATTGGAGATTTTTTGGAATTTTTTGCACTGCACACACAACTTAGAATTTCCCTCATTCCCTCATTTCCCTCCCTCAGTTACTTCTATTATTACCTCGGCTACAACAATCACATCTTATAAACTGAAGAAATATGAATCTTTTAATATACTAACCTTTAGCTTTCCGTTTGCTGACATTTGTGTGAACGCGCTATAGAGAGGATTGAAGTTTTTCAAAAGGCTAAAATATCTAGAACTATCTAACTAGAATATACTTTAGTTACAATTAAAGTATAATTATTATTATACTTAGTTGTCACTTACCATATAGCAATAGCAACTGAATTTGTATGTCTGAAATTCGAAAAAAAAATTTAATTATTTATATATTCATTTAATTATATATTTGTTTATTTAGTATATATTTATTCAAGTAATTGCTTATTTATATATTTATTAATTTATTATGTTCAAATATTTAAATATTTAGATATATATAAGGGAGCATGTTATATCAGGTGAAAAAACAAAACTTGACAAAACGAATACGAATTTATCCAAGCACTTAATTGCTAGAAATTGCTAGAATTTATGAATGGGGGGCACTGTAGATCTTAAGATTGCAGAGCATGTCTTATTAAATAGTCATATCCGTAATAATATTAAATACTAAATATGTTACTAAAGTTCCGAGGCCAATAAATTTGATAACTCTAACATATATTGCTGACGTTACATGAAAAGATATGATTAGATTAATTCCTGATATTGTTTCAGTTTTTTTTTATATTCACATACATATGTACGAAATTAGACCTTAATTTTTTAATATTGGAAATATTTTAATAAAGTTCTTTTCAATATTTTCTTTGCAGTTGATCTTGCCACTGCCTTGGCTGTTATTGTTTTATTCGTTTTTTAATGTATGTATGCGTATATGCGCAGCTATGAACGTAAGCAAATATCAAGTTTGCTGAAATGTATATTTTTAAGCTTTAATTTAATTGTAATAATTTTTAAAAGTTAAGAGTTTAATATACTCTTTTATATATGTATATTGCCTTTTATACCTTCCGGTACAAGCATATCGGTAAAGTTGATTTTGATGTCACAGCTTTATATTCAACTGATCATTTGTTTGTACAGGCAGGTAGGTCGCTCAGATTCAGGCTGTGCGGTTTAGAAACTTCTGTAGATGGTTAATTATAATTACCCATATCTTTCTGAGAGTATTACACAAAAAATATTCAGAGGAGCTTATGATACAATAATGCTTTAAGAAAAAGATCAAATCAGAGGAGGAAGTAGAAACAAGTAAGAGAACCACTGAGAGAGATCTCGAGATATATTAATTATAAATGTTACATGAGAAAAACTTATATTGGGACGGACAGACAGTCGAAGGTATAAACTCGATTTTTTTATATATCAAAAAACATAATTTTTTTTATCTCAATATATGTTTGCGAAGTGTGATAAACTAAACGTTAGAACTCGATTTGTAGATTATGAATAAAATAAAAATTACTTGCGCTTTTAAGGTAATTAAACTGATGATTATAGCAAATATCATTTTAATCTTAAAAACATTTGTATGTGTAATATTAAATATTTTTGTATAGTTGGTTTTAGTTAATAAAACATATTTTAAAACAATTAAATTAATATCAAATAATTTGTTGCAGTTATATTACCACTATTACTACTACTATATTGAGGTATATAAATAGTATGGATATGTTATATTATTTTGCAGTTTGAACACCAAAAGACCTGTCTACATAAACCAATTAAGCAGAAATAGATAATTGATGACTATCTTGATCATGTGAATAAAATTTCAAACCAATCATAGAAAATGTATATACGAATATTTCATTAGTTAACCCGTTAATATCATCTACCACTTCTTTGTTTTGATATATGTTAAAGATTGTTGTATGATGTTAAGTACTATAGACTTTATAGTATCTCCAATTATTTTACACAAGTGTACTTTCTCTTTGCATTTAAACTGTATGTGTTCACAGTATTCGCCGTCTACATTTTGCCCAGCCCAATGTACTCCCCAATAAATCTGTTAAAAAATTCTAATGTTTCTTCCTGCAATAATATTTGTCATTTTTCTATATAACTCATTAAATCTGTTTGAACTGATGTTAATAAATATGTTCTAAATTATAATACCTAGTCTTTCTATCTAACTCATAATGTCAAAGCAAATAAATGACCGTTTGTAGCGTACACTTCTGTACATCAAAATTGTTTCTATTTTGTTATCAAAATGTGAATTTTGTTCTATTGTAGAAAATTTGATAATATTTAGCTAATAAATTATATTTCACCTATAAAATTTTGCAAATAATTTGTTTTGCTAATTTCTTGCAAATTTGATAAGAAAAAAATAGAAAAAAAAAGACGAGTTTTTAAAAGTGCGTAAAAACAAGTCTACATAGTGTTAAATTAATAGATATATTAGTAAATAAAAAAATATATAAAACGTATAAAAAAAATTACTAAAAACTTGTTATCAGTTTCTTATCAATGAAAACGACGACGTCATTAACACACAATAAAACTGAATAGCAAAAAATTTATTAAAAAAATTTTAATATTTTTTATCAGTAAAAAAAAAATTATTAAAAAAAAATTATTAAAAAAAATATGAAAAAACATTAAAAAATACATAATGAAATTCATCTGCTGTTTAGCTACACAAGACTGTAAACATTTTTTTGACGCCAGTATTAATTAAATTAATATGATTGAATGATAATGACGTTACGAATGTTGATGACGAATTTTTAATTCAAAAGAATTCGCATATGAATCTTTTAACTAAATTTACCGGCAATAGAAATGCAAAGCAGATTTAATCAATTTGCTTTCTACGCAAATCAAGCAAATAACTTGACTAACAGCGGCGGTACCTGTGAAATGATTTTAAAATCTATTAAACAGACGGTTAGTAAAGTTTTAAATGTAAAGAAAGATATTGTTGTGATAAGAAAACGCAACCCCAAGTTTCTAAAAAAAATCTTAAAAAAATCACTTCTCACCGACATTGAACAAATTCTTATTAATTGCTTCACATTATCTCAACCCATGTCTGGATGACATTAATCAATTTTCTTTTAAATTCTTCTTATTCTTTTTATAATTTAGAACTTAGAAATAATCACCTGCCTGCATATTCTAAGATAAACATCATATTCATATTCTATATTACATTCTATTTAAGTGTCCAAGTCTTCATATATACTCGCTGTCGTGGTTTCTCAATATTTGATACTATGTCCCATTTCTTTAATATATCACTAACTTACTATTAATAAGCTTAGTTAGATACCTTCGAATGCAAGATTATATGTCACAAACTTGGTTCAATTAAAGAAGAAGACGGCACCTATCGGCTGAGATTTAATGACGAATGTCAAAAAGAGCAAGAGAGAACAGCCAGCAATAAGCAAGAGAGTAAGACTTAAGCAACTACAATGGGCTGGATATATTTAAAGAGTGAGTGAGTACGTGCTACCCCAACAAAACGAATATTTCAACATGCACCAGTAGAAGAAAGGAAAAAAGTGCGTCTGAGTTTACGCAGAATAGATAATGCGGATCAAACAGCGCAACAGCTTGGAAGTAGAAACTGGAGAATGATAGCAAACGACAGAGATACGTGAAGGAGTTTTCAGAGTGAGGTCAAGATTCGCTGCAGCACTAATGATGTTGATGAATTTACTGTAGTCCTCTTCTCCTTGTGAAACATAGAGGCTATATATACTCTGCTTATATTTCCATTAGGAACTCCCTTCCCTTTATTACACTCAGAATAATAATTTGGTTGATTTAACCAGATTCTAATTACATCTCATGTTAATATAATCTTATTTGACATATCATGTTGATTCAACCATATCATATGTTGGTTTTCATATCTTCTTTACCACATGAGGTAAAATTTTTCTAACAAAAAGATCAGATCAATTTAACTTATATGTGGTTAGAACATATTTTTCTGAGTGTACTGAGTCATTTATATAATGTTCAATACCGCTAAAAGGGTCTCCAATGATAGTGATTAGCATATCTCTATAATTTCCAATTTTGTTACAATTATCTAGGAGATTTAACACTTTCAGTTGATAAAAACTCTTCTTGGTTTAACTACGCAAAAATAGTTTTACTGAAATTAATATCACTTATTCACCTATCTTTTATTTATTTTTAATATTATTAGAATTTCATTTTCCACACATATTATTACTTTCTATCCATGCTCTCTGGTCTCTCCATTTTGTGCTTGATTTTAGGAATGGCATGTTATCTGATACGTTACCACAATTCTTTTCTGAAAATCTTAAGTAGTTCTAGTGGATGAAAGTCTCACATGGAAGTTTGTGATGCTTTTCACCTAATCAAAAAAAAAACCAACTAACACATGGACGTCCGATCTGGACTTTTTAGATGTATGCTTCTATATACTTATGTCATATTATCATATTATCTTATATTCGTATTATATATAACACGTATCTTTACTTTATAGAAAACTTTTCGAGAATTGCGCTTATACAATTGCCTGCTATAAATCATAAATAGCACTAAGAAAATATTTTTAACCTGTTGTCATCCATGACTTATTTAATGGCCACTTAATACCGGTAGCAAGGGTTTCCCTCAACTATTTTTAATAGAAAGAAACAGCTGATACTGCGTATTGTGTTTCAAAAACGCTTTATAATTTATAAAGCAATTAGATTGATTGCTTACATAGTTGTATTTGTTAAAAGTTTATGACTGCATTTATAAGTAAATATTTAATGAATTTAAAAAAAACACTAACAACAACAACAATATTAGAAGTGCCGTGTAATATCATAGAGAAAAATTCATAATACGAAAGTCAAATATTTGCTCTACTAAGTCCACAAAATATTTGCAATGGGTTAAAGCGGTGTAGATATGTTAGCGGGTGTATCTATTTATTTGCTTAGGTCTGTAACGCTGTGGTTGTTGTTTTTTTTAAAGTAGGCTCGGTGGCGTTTTGGAGGGTGCTCTTGAAAGCACTAATTCAATGATTTTTTATTGAATATTTTTACTTTATTTGCACATATTTGTTTTTGCTATTTTAGGACACGAAAAAAACTAAAGAAAATTAGATAAAAATAAGTTAAAAATAGTGCCGAGGCTTAAAACAGTTGTTGCGTTTTTTTGGTTTCTAGAAATGTGTACATGTGGTTTCGGTGAGAAAGATTCCTACAACTGAATGTGTTTAATTGAAAAAGAAATACAAAATAGCCGATAATATTACAAACCACCTGAGTAATGGGAAATTAAGTGATTAATATTGGATTGGACGAAATGTATATGACGTATTTATACTCGCTAAACTACAAAGCGCAACAACTTCCAAATGGTAAGCAATTTTTTGAGCATTGAAAATCTTTATAGGAAGGTTCTTTTCAGAAATTTTCAATCCTAACGGCTTTTATACGCCAATTATTGTATTGTCATGGCTTTCATTTGTCTGCTTGTTAGACTGAGTCAGTGCTCAGTCTAAATTGAATATAAGTTTGGCGAGAAAGTCTGAACTGACTTTATAGTCTTAAGACAGTCCAAACAGCTTATACAAGTCCTTAAAAAAATTGACAGATTTCTCTGTCTAAATAAATCTGCACTCAGATAAGTCACTGATTTCTTAACTGAGCTATTACTTGATTGCTACTGTTATCTACCACGTTTTAAAGATTGGACTAAAGAACTACGACACCTGTAAATTCAGTATAATTTTGAGTTAAGCACTTCCCATCTGCTCGTGTTCTGCGATTTTAAGAAACAAGTTTAGTAGCTGCATTTTATATTTATTAAATCGCTAGAGGTCAGAGAATTAAAACTAAGAAAAAATCATTATGTTTGTCAATGGCCATAATTTCTACAGGGTAACTTAAGAAATTCTCTCCAGACATAGCATAATATACCTTACAGGTCGAAGTATACCATTATTCCTTATAATACTCGTAAGAGGTGTTTCAGTTGAGAAGAACAGTGCTTATGAAAACACAGAAACTATATTTTTAAATATGACAGTTCCAAATATTATACAAAAGTAATCATTGCAAATTATAAGCTAGTGAAGGTACGGAAAAACTTCACTCACTGTTGTTATTAAAATTATAATACAAAAAATACGACATTACCTAGCTAACGTATTACTAGAATAGTTAATGAAAGAAGATTTATTATTATTATTATTCAATAATAGGCTATGAACGCACTCCGACCTTAAAGATCTATTGTGCGCCTAAAGGCCTAATTAAAACAATTCTAGACTATTTATAAATATCGTAATTGCTGTGGAGTTAATTTTACCTATTTGATTTGGGACTAAGATCCCACTTCCAAAGTAGTCAAGCATAAGTCTCGCCGGCGATATGTAGTTGCATAGAATATTTTTTGATGTTTCCTTCTCCTCATGTCAAAGTCGGCAGGAATCGCTTACTATCGTACGTACATTCTTCATGTAGTAATTGAGTTTACAGTGTTCTGTAAGAAGTTCAGTGTAGATTTTAATACCGTTTTTACTAAGGTTAAGAATAGCATCAACTCTGACGTGTTTAGGATAAATGAAGGTTTAAGAAAATTGGCAAACAAGACTAACCGGTCAAGGTATTAAAGATTAATCACAAAACTGTTTTAAACTATTTTTATAATATTGGTTATTATAATAAATTTAATATTTGGGTACATGGTCTGCCCTAAACTAAGTAAATTCAGGTAGAGTATGTATAGGTAGTTAGGTTAGGTATATTGACAGCATAAGGGTTGTGTAGAAGAGTTATATGTTTAGTAAGTGCAAGTGGATAATGATAGATGCAAACAGTATAGACACAAACGATAGTTGAATAGTACCTATTGTAAGGAATATGGATAATGTAATATAAATAGTATAAACAGAGTAGCATATACTATAAATCTAGCGTAGCATATAGTATAAATCTAGTGTAGCATATAGTATAAATTGATAGTATCTATATAGTTCAGAAAGATTGTATAAAAAAGTTAATGCCAAAAAGGAAACATATGTACCATATGCACTACGAATCTGAATCTATTAGTAGCACTAACTAGTATCAAAAATTGAATTCGTTTAACAATTCAAAGTGATAAGTAGAAGACAATCTATACACGTGTATTTTTACTTTTCTATTTAAAATTTAAAAAAAGTTATATTATATTTACTTATATTTACAAGTTAATGTAGTTGTTGTCTTATCATTCTTACATTTATATCAAAATATTTAATTATAATATTTTAGGCCAGCTAAAGGCTTTTGCACCCAAAGCAATACATTCGACCTTACTATGTGATTGATCGCTATTGGTAGTTTTACAATAAATAAATAAAATATTTTAGAATTACTATCTGTATTGTTTATTTTATTTAATTTTATTTTATTTTTGTTATTCCAACAACGTTATAAGTGTGTAGTCGCAATATTCAGCTCGCATACACCTTTCCCCTACCTCATTGTGAAGATATAACTGATGCTCCAAAAGTTTTTCGCGATTTGATTGTTTCCTAAATCCATGGCATTAGGTCAGCACTTTGGAGCAATCACAGTTTTTATTGTTAGCATTTTCTTTGCGGTAATATACGTTCACGAATTAATCAGTAACAATTTTAAATACTTTCATATGTAAATGATATTCATCATTAGTATTCACCAATAAAAGATTTCAGCTATTAGGTGAAATTCAATATAAAAACTTCAAACTGACATTGACCTAAAAATCTCCATATTTGACTAACTTACGAGCAAAAAGATATAAATACCGAAAGAGAACTAACTTTCCTCAGATAAAAATTTATTGGAATAATTAATTTTTTTTTTTTATTAAAAAAGATTTACTAAAGTGATTGATTAAAGCTATATGCATAAATAACGTGAAAAAACCAAAGTCAAAATTAATCCAAATAACATATTTTTATAGAAAGAAATTCAATAAAATAAAAATTAATTAAAATCACTTAATTAACGAACGCACAAACCTAAAGTTCTTTTACTTAGATCAAATTTAAATATAATCTCCTCTTCATACATATATATATTTCTAGAGAAATACTATTCATAGTAATCAAAATAAAATGTTAATATCTTATGTTAATATGTACACGTAATACCAAAGTCTTGGATCCACTAAATTTACTCAGTGAAATCTTACTTATACTAACTACTTTCATATGATTGCTGAAAGGCTATATCTCCACACATTTACACATTTTTGATCTAAAAAATTAGGGTCAGATATTGTTCTTATGTGATATGAAGCTCACATAAATATATAAAAGACAATGAACTGCGGTCCTATGCTCCTTCTAGCACCTCTGCTCCTTGCTTCCGTCTTGCCATAGAATTTTCCTTCTCTATTGTATACATTAATCCCAGTTTTCGTATTTTGAACACACCGAGAACTGTCACAACTAAAAAAAAAAGTTCAAAACCTTGATATACTGACAATTAGTTTCCTAGGCGACAAAAGGAATACCATAATTTTTTTTTTTTGAATATCCCAAATAAATGAGGTTATCTTACCATGGGCTTAAAACAAAATTTTTAAACATAACTATATAACTACATAATATACATACATACAAAGCGCGTAATCTCTTTTCTACTTTCTTCATAAAAATCCATTTTTCAAATCGTGTTTCTTTTTCATGAAGAAAGCTTATTCGATTTTAACTTAATTAGGGTTCGAAATGGCTTATTGTAAATTTTACAAAGTGGCATTAATTTCGTCCCGGTTTTCATTGACGAGATATATTTGGACGCCTCGAAAGACAGTAGTTTGTAGTTGCAGACCCGATTGTTATCCGTAATATCGTTTTAACAAAATAAACGAAATAAAAATAAAATATTCTTTTCTTTTAAAATTGTAAATATATGTTAATAATAATATTGTTTATAGTAAATAATATTGTTTAAATACTTTTATTTTTCGAAATTAACAAAATTTCTTAAAAATGCATATACACTCTCAATAACGAAAAAATGCAAACAAGCTATAAATTTGTAGAGTTAGGAAAATATTAATAAAATAATTAATTAGTTATTTAAAAATTTATTACTAATTTACGTTGAATTCTACACAAATATCTATTAACATATTTTTAATGACAATAGCACGTTGAGTGACTACCTTGATAATGTTCGATCGTGACGTCTACAGACAGGTTGGTGAGTTATCTAAAGAATCTTGTAGTACATAAGATCTACATTGTAGTTGTAAATATTTCCGGTATATTGTTTGTCAATATTTTTAATAAGATACTTTTTTTTTGCAATAAGATTTTTTCTACACTTTTTTGAATTATTTCAACGGATGTAAAATGTTTAGTCATGTCGTGTAAATGCATTATAAGTGGAATTTCAATTATTTAATTTTAATTATGCTATACACACTTTTAATTATTGTAATAATTTATTTGCAATTGCAAATTGCAATTAAGGTTTTCTGGATAATATAATTAAAGCGAAACACTTAATGATCTAGCACATTCGGGATATAGTAAAATCGAGTTTCAAAAATTAGTAACACTTTATGTTGGACAATTATAATGCTATAATAGTTACATTATAAACACTCTATGATCAATAGCATCCTAAGTAGCGAAATAAATTGTGATTCCATTAAAAGATACTACAAAAAATATTTATACTTAATTACTACGAGTAGCATAACACAAATGAGATACTAGGATTGGGTGTGAAAAATCCAAACTACCATTGTCAAATACCTAAGACTTTCACTATGGATTGAGACATTTTACTATAGGAATCTATAGAGTAATGATCCTGACAGACAACCCAAAAATAGATCTTACAAAAATATTTACCTTTAACAGATAGATTTTGAAATTAAGAATTTAATATCTGAGAGTGCAAGAAAGTACCAATCAATCATCCTAAATAGTGCCTATAAAACACAACTTCACATGAAAATTTTTATAGATATATTGTAATATATGTTAATGTAACTATGAAACGGACAATGAAACGCTGCTGCAAGTCACAAACCAAGAAAACCCTACGAAGAGGTCTGTCATGCTGTCCTATATTGGAACCCGGACCGCCATGGCATTTCTCGGACCACCATCCTTAATGAAATGAACAAATGATTTAATAAATTAAGATATCTAGCAGTAAACAGAAATACCTGGCGATTCTATGTTCGTGGTGGAATACTGAGATGCTGAGAATAAATATACCATAATATTTATGTATATATTACTTTTTTCTTTAAGAAATTTTATCGGTTCTTAGACCTTAATGTTTTTTTTATTATTTTAGAACTGAAATTATAGTAATAATAGTATGAAGAAGTGAAGAGTATCACAAAAGAGAAAACTTTTTTGGTCTGTTTTAATAATAATATAATAAAGTAAATTGAGTCCTTAGAAATGATCATGTCTATTGTAAAATTATTGTATCAAAGAGAGTCTTATGCCTAAATGTGTACAGTTAGTTTTGGTACCGCTATAATCATGGTCGGAGGAATTATATATCAAATCTGTTGTGAAATTATTGAAACAGTTATAGTGGATCTTAGGCATATGGTTACAAAAATTATTATATAACTGCTTTTCTTATAATAATATTACGAGGAGGTAAATAATTTCAAAGAAGTCGTTTATTTTATTCTAAAGTTTTTACATTACATGGGGTCTTAGGTAGCATATAAGTGTGTGCATTTTATTTGGGAACTACCGTTCCCATAAAATAAATAAAGAGGAAACTATGATATGTATACATATATTTTACGTATAGGCATATTTAGCAGATTTAGTGAATAATCAAAATGTATTCCCTGCAATAGATATGCTAAAGTTGGAAATTCCTTTCAATTTTCAAACCATACCATTGTTCTTCTGTCTGTCCGTCCAAAATGAATGCCATAAAACTCTTTCTTATTTCAAATACAAAAAGCAAAAAAAAAAAACTATAATTACATTTTATTTAATAAAAAAGGCATAAAATTTTATGAGAACTTTCAAATTAAATCTACAAAATTCTTTTTATTGTTACGGGTATTTGTTTGAGGGTTGCCTAAAATATTCCGTATCGAAACCAAAAAAAAACGAAAAGAAATTAGTATAAAATTTAAAATAAAATAAAAATAAAAAACTTTTATTTAAAAACATTGCGAAGCATTTTAAAAATGTTTGCGAAATTTTTCTTCCAATTGTGCAATTCTACATCTTCGATGGCAAACAGAAGATTGGCCTGTGGCAAGACACCTTTTATTCTAATTTTCGGTACTCCTTTCCTTTGATTACTCTTAACTTTACTTCATAGAGGTTCTTTATGAACTATAAAACTTAAAACTATACAAAAATAAATAAAATAATAAAAATAGCTTAAGTGTACTCGTACTACTGACTGTTTACCACTGGAGTTGCGCTGAGAAAAACTCTTGAAGATAAACTGGTAAGCTATAGAAATGCTAAGAACGACCGAAAGAACGACCGACAACGGCAGCAACCAACCGATTTTTGTAACCGCATTGAGTACATTAAATATTTAGGTTACACTCTGTACCACTTTATGACTTAACCCCTGCGGGTTATAAAACTAAAGTTACGAGCTTGATGAAGTTATTCACATTTCTCAGAACAAAATTATTTTCAAATTGAGTATGCACGAGTACACGTATCAGATACTCGTACCTACAAATGCATATAGGAATAAGCAGTACGAGTTAATAGGTTTATGTCTCATTACTGTTATGTATATTCCAAATATTCAAGAGATGCTATGTGAGTGTGGGTATAAGTAGAAGAACTTATCGAATCGTACTTCGCTTTACGGGGTTGAGATGCTGTGAAACTTCTAATTAGATGTTCTATTAAATTGCATTAATTTTGCAAATATGCAGAGGGAGTGAAATTATATAGAAGATGATGTAGCTAACAGGCTTCTAGTAAAATTTAATATTAATATTTTCAAGCAATAATAATATAAACAGAAAAGTGATGCATTAATTTTTTTTATTTCAATTAATTTTTATAATACTGCGGATGTAGGTTTGTGATATGGGCTAAATGCATTGCGGCCAAGAAATTTCAGTAACTCTGACAAGCTAGACTACGAAGAGAGAGAGTATTTATAATACAATTACATCGATTCTAATTAAAATGCAATTGATTTAAAATCAAAACTAATTAAATTAATTAAAATTAATTAAAATGGTGTAGATTACAATAATTTTAAGTGTTCAATTCAATTTGAACACATTTTCAATAGATATAAAACAGCCTAAAAATGAAAATAATATTGATTTAGAGAGAAATCAATTCGGTTTAAAGGGACATTGAATTGAATCAGAAAAAAATCGAATCGAAAATCGAAACGAAACAAATCAAATCGATTTAGAGAGAAACGTAATTGACTGAGAAACAAATCGAATCGATTTGGAAAAAAAACTAATCGATTCAGAAATAGATCGAATCGCTTCAAAAATAAATCATTTTGATGTAGCAGGAATTCGAAACGATTCAGAAAAATATATTTAAAGAAATCACATCGATTAAAAAATCAAACGAATCGTTAAAAAAATTAATAGAATCGAACATTAGTATCGCTTCAGAAAAAATTTATTTTGATTCAGAAAGAAATTGAATCGATACAGAAAGGGACCAATTCGATTTAGAAGGAAATCCGATCGGTATAAAAAGAAGTTGAAAGATTTAATAATCGAAGTGATTTTAAATGATATTAAATTGATTTAGAAAGAAATAAAATCGATTGTGAAGCAAATTCAATTAATTAAGAAAGAAAGTAAAATGATTTAGAAAGAAATCAAATTGACTCAGAAATAAATCGAATCGATTTAAAAAAAAACAATAAGTTTTTAATAATACGGTAACACAATGAACCTATAGGCCTAAGCGGATTCCTAGAGATCGGCATAACCTAACCTAAGCTAAAAAATCGATTTAGAGAGAAATCCAACGGATTAAGAGAGAAATCGAATTGAAAAAATTAAATAGATATTGAAAAAAAATTAAAATAGAAATCGATTTCTGTCACTGGAAAGAAATCAAATCAATTTAAAAAGAAATTATATTTAAGTTGAAGGAATGGCAAATATGATCCAGTTGTTTTTTTCGAATCAAAGAAATATGATCAGAAATTTAACTTAAATTACAGAAAAGGTATATAAGGATAAAAATTTTATATATTTTATATAATATGTTTGATAATTTAATTGCAGTTGTGAATATCATGAAGCTTCGCCTACGGTTCTAAGATTCTGCTTAGATCTAGTATAGGCTTATCTAAATTTTTACTATTCTATATACTATCATCTTAATACAATATGATTTCTTAATTGACAGTAGACAGATATAATAAAATAAATCGAGTCCTTAGAAATGATCATGTCTATTGTAAAATTATTGTATCAAAGAGAGTCTTATGCCTAAATGTGTACAGTTAGTTTTGGTACCGCTATAATCATGGTCGGAGGAATTATATATCAAATCTATTGTAAAATTATTGAAACAGTTATAGTGGATTTTAGGCATTTTAGGCATTTTATAAGAACTGTCTATAATGATATCAGTTTACGTAAATGCACAGGACTTTGACTCTTAAAAAATAAGCAGTTATCTCTGTAGCAATTTGAACTATTTTTAGACGACAGACGTAGTGAAATATACATCTATTTAAAACCTCTTAGGAACTAGCGATTAGATTGTTCTCTTAAGGTACAGGTTTTCGCTTCTGAACGAACTTTTTGCTTTTTTTCGTAGGGTGAATTCTAGAAATAATGCTTTTACAATTTTATCAATGGACTCATCATAATTGAAAAACTCCAAAAATTATATTTTTTGAGATTTATCTATAAGAACTAATAATAAAATCAGGCAACAAGTTTTTAGCTTTTAGTCCACAGAGTAGTGGCATAGTACGTACCTGCAAGATACGAAAAATTTAACGTTTCAATTCTGTCAGTTTTTTTTTACCAAAGTTTTTCAAAATTTTTAACAATCCATATTTATGCATATTTTGCATAAAAAACTATTTTAATTATTAACATATAATTTTTACAGAAAGTTGTGATGAGTACAATGGTATTATTAGTACATATGGTTTTAAGTCACAAACAAATTCTTTTTAAATTTTTCAAAATCTCTTCATTTGTAGATATACGGAATTTACTTTATTGGAGACACATAAACTTTGGGACCGAATACGCACGACAACGTCTTGAATTGCAATGAGTGCAACCTTGGACATGTTCAGTCGAGGTTTTCGTAAAACATTTATGTTGTATTACTGGATAGTTATGCACTATTCACTATTCACAGAGCTTTAAATTTAGTTTGTGCGTAGGGCTTGATACCTGTCGTATGAAATCAGGGATAATGTAAGGCATGCAAATAAAAATTGTCTTGAAAATAGTATTTTTAAGTGAAAGATATCTTTCACTTAAATATGTAAATGAATAATATAATTTATGATATATTTTATATTATATACAAACATAAAGTATAAGTATGATATATGGCACAATGCTCTCTTAGAGAAATTTTTGAACACACATCATTTAATATAGCCAATAGCCACATAGGCCTAAAGTCAAGCACGTCGGTCTACAATTTGACTATATGAAGGCAATTTACTTTCTCAACAAAGGCAAGTTTCTAATAATTAAAAGTTTCAGATATACATAGGCATGTCAGTTTCTTAGTCTGTGTTTTTGGCGATTTATTACTTAGTTGTTATTGACATTTTTAAACAAAGATGAACATGAGCTTAGGAACTATTTTGAAACTATTGAAAGACTTATCTTATCATCCATGGCAAACTGTTTGCTCTTTATGATTAATATTATAAGTTTTACTAAATTTATAAGTTCATTATGATCAGTTCTGCAAATATCTCAAAAAATAAATCTTTAATTGTGACATATTAAATATGCTATAGCTTATTCTCTGCTATGAACACTGTATCTTGTATGTTAATCTATTAAACAATGATCAGTAATATTGGTAGTAAGCAGATTGTAATTACTTCATGTTTAAATAAGAAAAATATTTTTTCACTTAACCACCTTTACTTTTCTTAATAGATTATCATTACATTAACAAATTTCTATTTATAATCCTCACATATGTATGACAAAACACAGATCACTTCTATTATCACTTTTAAGAAATTTGAACAAATGGCTAGAGTGTCCTTTAATAAAAAAAAAAAGAATAAATAAAATCTATTCTAACTTAGAAAAAAAAGCAAATTTTTAGAAAAGCCTATATAGTCTTTTTTTTTATCAAAAAATATATGACTGAATATATGGTATTAAATTAGTTTTCACTTTTCAGGAACCTTCTTTTTTGAATAAATATGTAAAGTCTTCCTTTATAAAAAGTGAAAAAAAATATATTTTCATTTTTAAATAAAGGTTTTTTTTGGATAAATATATAGTTTTCTGTTATCAAAAACAAAATCAAATAAAAAATAAAATCCATACTTCATTTTCAGCAAAACCCTTTTTTAGAAAAACCCTTTTTTAGACAAATATATAGTCTTCCCAATGAAAAGGGAAAAATAATCTCAGTTTTCATTTTCTGGGAAATTTCTTTTTTGAACAAATATGTAGACTCTATAAAAAATGAAAATGAAAGAGAAATATGTATTTTCACTTTTTAAAAAAGTTTTTTTTGGTAAAATATGTAGAGTCTAACTTTATAAAAAATGAAAATGAAAATCTATATATATTCTCACTTTTTAGGAAAGCTTTGTTTTGGACTAAAATGTTACTAATATGTTATTATGGCTTTAGCAAAGAAAAAATAAAATAACAAAAAAAAAAAAAATTAAATATAAAAAATGATATTTATAATTACTTTTTATGAAAAGTTATATTTTGGACAAATACATATACGTTTGTAGTTCTCTTCCCTAATAATAAAACAAAAAGAAGAAACCAAGTCTATCATCATCACTTTTTTGGGAAAGTTCTTTTGGACATATTAAAATTCAGGGAATTTAATTTCTTCCTTAGTTTTTAATACATTTTATTAACCACGGAGCAAAAGTCAACAAGTTGTGAAAGTCCCAGTCCCTCACATTGCATGACCATGTGCGGTAGCAAGACTTTCTGAGGAGTTCAGTCTAATCACTTAACTAACACTAAATTGATTAATAAAAAAATTAAATGAAAAATGAAAAAATTATAATTATAATTACTTTTTATGAAAAGTTATATTTTGGACAAATATTTATGTAGGTAGTAGTTCTCTTTCCTAATAATAAAAAAAAAAGAAGAAACCAAGTCTATCATCATCACTTTTTTGGGAAAGTTCTTTTGGACATATTAAAATTCAGGGAATTTAATTAGTTCCTTAGTTTTTAATACATTTTATTAACCACGGAGCAAAAGTCAACAAGTCGTGAAAGTTCCAGTCCCTCACATTGCATGACCATGTGCGGTAGCAAGACTTTCTGAGGAGTTCAGTCTAATCACTTAACTAACACTAAATTGATTGATAAAAAAATATTGCAAAATACATTTTTAAAAAATTTACTCACATTTATTATGGCCAATTTATTGTCGTCGATTTTTATATAATTTTTGTGTTTTTTGTTTTTTTTTGTTTAAATTTATCAACTTGAAACTTTGTTGCTGCGGGCTCAATAAATTTTTTATATGCAAAAAAAACTTTTTTCATGTATATTTACACCTTTGCTATGTGTAATTATCAAAAATTTGTTGTATTTATTATTGACAAAAAATTTTTTTACAAACACTGCACACTTTTTCTTCAACTTGTGTTAACAACAAAACTATGAAAATGAATAATTTTCTGTTTAATATTTAAACTTTTACTTTCTTTTATTTATTTTTTTTTTTTTGATTATTTATTAACTTTTTTCCGCGTGACAACTGCACCGCTTTTGTTGTTGCTTTTAACACTTGTGGTGGTCAGTCGTAACAAGAATCAAAATCAAAATCAAAATTATTGCCACTGTCACTGCCACTGTTATTGTCACAGTCACTGCTACTATTACTGTTGTTGTTGTTGTTGTTGTTGCAATTAATACTGATGCTGCCAATGCCGTTACTGCAGTTATAGTTACAAATTGTCAAGCTGACGTCGATGTCGATGTCGATGCCAATGCCGATTTCGACTCCGATGTTAACGTTGTTGTTGTTGTTTGTTTTAACTGTTTTCACTGTACTGCTTTAAAATGAACGAACGCAAAGCAGCAAGTAGAAATGCAATAATGGCAAGAAGATTTGGTAGACTTGCAGGATTTCTGCTTCAAACAAACAAACAAACAAAAAAATATTTTTATTTTTCACTTCTTTTTTATGTTATGCTGGTTTTATGCTGTTTTTACTGTTCACTGCATACGAGTGGTAGGTAAAGTCTCGATTGCCAAAACATTCGAAAAAACAAAAAAATGAAGCAAAAAACAATGTGAAGCAGTTTCAAAAAGTAAAAAGCAAACACCGCTTATGTTTTTTTTTTATTTTTTTGCCAAGCAATGAAGCAGGCAGGCAACCAAGCAAGCAAGCAAGCAAGGATGCCAAAAGGATGTGAAAGCAGCAGACGTTGGCTTGCTTTGTTATGATTTTCCTTTTATTTGCTTATGGCGGCTGCAATGACTGCAATTCGCTGCTTATAAAAATTAAATTTTTTTTAATAAGAACACAAGTAGAAAAAAAAAAATATTTTTAATTTTTGAAAAAATACTTAATAGTATTTCAGTCTTTTTTTTGTTTTGTTTGAATTTAATTTGATATTTTATTGGGACTATATTGCACTTACTTTAAATTTTCTACACCACGAAAAATTTTTAATTTTCTTAAAACAAAAATTTGTTTAATTAAATATTGACACGAATAAACTTCAAAATTCTTTTAACCGTTTTGTTAATATTTTGCATTTACAAACAAAACAAAACAAAACACCAGTACCAATTGCTATTTGAATTTGAATAAAAACTGACTTTATTTATCTTTATGACACCGAAAATGAAACACTTCCTCTTATTGAATTCTCCGTACTTTACAACCGCACAGCAGCGATTTACGTCCGGAACTGAATGAAGTTTTCTTGTCCATCAATTTCTTTGCTGCTGTTGGCTTTGCTGTTGCAGGTTTTGTTATTGCTGTTAGTAAACAGCGCGCACACACATTTTATGCATGAAAAACAAAAACAAAGAAGAAATTTAAAATAGAAGAAAACAAAACAATACAAACTCATTGCTACTCTCTGGTTATGTTAAAAATGTGTGGTGAGTTTCGCTACTACAGCAAGTGCGTGCGCTGTAATGTCTACTGGAAAGACGCAAGCATGAACACTGTTAATAACAGTGTTACAACTACATTAATTTAATTGATTAGACTAGTAAAGGCATTACAATCGATTTAACCCAGGTATTCGTCGAATATCTATTCCAAACAGGAGCGTAAGCATAAGAGGTGCTGAGGGATGGAAGCAAAATAAATATATATTTTGAATCAATCATTTGTTTCTATTTTGCAGTTAAATTTTTAGTAGCATTATATTAACGTAGATGTTATTACTGAAAACTGTATCGCTTCATCATACTCGAGAATGGTGTAACTATATTTCTTGCAAGTTGATACCTTATTCGATGTCGTTCCATTTCTTCCTGAAATTCTTCTTGTTGCAGTACTACTTTTTTTACCTGCATCATAGTATAGGCACAAGCCCTCTCAGTTAATCCCGCCCAAGCAATTCTCTGTCTATGGATCTGATTCAGAAAATGTGCAAATGGTTGTAATAATACATTCTTTGAGCAGTCGACTTGGTCAAATTAATTACAAAATATAAACTATAATATTTTATTTATATTTAAAGAAGTTATATGTTATTAATATATAATTCCGATATTTCAGCTATCTCTCTATGGCCATCTTCAGGGAAACTAGCAAAATAAATATTTTAATACATTTATTATACATTATTATTACAATTATAAAGATTTTTTAAGTTAATTAGTTTTGCAGAAAGAGCCACGCTTTCTGATAATCACAAAGAAGATTATTTTTTAAAATTTATAGGGTTTCGAATAGCAAAGAAACGACAAGCACAAAAATTTAATTAATTTTGAAATTTGGCTGACCATATAACACTGTTTCGAGCATTGTCAAGTACTCATCATCAGTGGTCTTAAGAAATATTTGAATTTCTTTTTAATTAGTTTATAGTCCACATATAATTTGTTTTGACTGCAAGTGTCAGGTTTAGAACTAGTGACTGTCAAATTAGAAGCGATGACTAATCGTGTTTTACCACAAGTAGCAAAGGCTGCACAATCTTTCAATGCTCAAGTACCAGGTTTTTTGCCACTTTTTATTTTAATTAGTTACACTAACCAAAGCATTTAAATAAGAACGAGCTTATATGTTAAACTGCAGGTTTATTTTGAAACACAAGTCCAACGAATTAAAATAGAGATACATTGATTTCTCTAGTACAAGCTTCAGAGCTCTTTCTCACTCATTTTAACAAAAAGTGGAAGGCGTAAAAAGCGACTACGTGGGATTTTAATCCCTTAAAATGACAGCGAGGGAATGGACTTCAAAAGAGATAACCGTCGCCGACATAAAAAGGACAACATATTTTCAGTTCAGCGCTTAATATTTGTCTGAAGTTAAGTAGTTCTAAGCCGGAAAGCATGTCGAATAAGTAAACCAATTAAGTAGGTTTTAGCTAATGAAGGGGGTAGAGTAGTTGCGGAAATAGTGTTTGGAGTAGATTGAAGTATTTCTATTTTTTATGACCAGTGTAGCAATGTTGTTACAGAGAGAAATCAGAGATAGAATGATTTTGGCATTATTAAGGTTGTAAGCAAAGAACTGAGAGGATATGTGTCCCCATATTGTGAAGAGGACTAAAAGGTAGCGGTTAAATGTGAATAATTTTAAGAGCAGATCTTGGCATAGAATATAATACTGAATGTTTTTGATATCACTAAGTAGAAGGCAATAGATTAGGAGAGCTTGTGTCTCACATTTTCAAATTAGTTTGTACGAAGTGATTCAACATAAAGAATGCCGAAAGGGAATCTTGGCAATGAAACTAAGGTGGAATGATTTTGGCATCGATTATATACAGGACAAATACTTATACTTTCAATAATTGAGCGGGCTTGTGCCTATACTATGATGCAATAAATAAGTAGTATTGCAATATGAAGAATGATAGGAAGGAAAGGAATGACATCGAGTAAAGTATCTTCTTGCAAGAAATATATAGTTACACCATTCTCGAGTATAACGATATAGTTTTCAGTAATAATAACTACGATAATATAATGCTACTGGCTGCATTATTATAGGTTTTGAAAGAAGTTCAAGTATTTGAAATTTTTTTGGATGCAAAACTTTTATAAATTGACTAAACTTTGGCAAATTATAAGACTGTTGATTCGATCAAAATCGTTGTAAAATATACATGGCAATTGCCTATTACAGTATATCTGTAAGTTAAATATCGAAGACACCACACATTTCATTTTCAAGTTTGTGGGAAAAATGTTCCCTATGGCGCACCTTTCCTTTCTACTTAAATGCGCCGGACAGCTTTTCTATAACTATACATTTTGCACATTGTCCGCGTTGCCAATGCGTTACCCCCAGTGCTGCATACATAGGTAACTTATATATTCTTTAATGCTCATAAGTTCTAAAATTGCAGATATGATGCCTCCGTTATCTTTATTTTTCTCTCTCTCTCTCTCTCTCTCTCGCTCTCTCTTTCTTTTTTTGAGTTTATTACAGAAACAAAACAAAAACAATTGAATATTGTTTTTTTGTTTTTGTATTTTTTCTTAAGTTTTTAAAAATTGCTAATCTTATTTCAATCACACAAGTAATAAAATTGCAAGCTCCGGCCCATCTTCCAAATTAAGTCATCATATTCATCATCGGAGTCTTCATCTTCCTCTTCCTCTTCCACTTCGACTTGGACTTGGGCTTCATCTTCATGTCCTTCAATAACTAAGAATATTTCATCAAGTTGATGCATACCCGCCTCTTCTTCTCTCAATGCACCGGGATGTTGTTGAATATATTGTGCTATTAGATACACAAGTAATTGCTCTAATCTAACCAAATCAGCTTCTGCATTCAGATCTCGTAACCCAATCCAATCCCAAACACCTGTTTCAAACAACTAAAGAAAAAAGTTTTCTTATTAAACACTATAATTAATGTCGATTTGTCCGTTAATATATACTTTCGTATATATACGCACTTACCCATTTCAAAAGCCATTGAAAGAACTTTTTTGTATATACAAACAGTATCTCAGCGCCAAAATAAAAAATAACTGCAATGCATAACTCCATACATAAATAGTGGGTACCAAAACTCTCCTCGGACATCATATCCGGCATATAGATTGTTGATGACATCTTTAAAGTTTGTTGCTTAAATACTTCGGTATTTTAATATCTTACGTTTATGCAGAACTGTCAGTACTTCAATTAATTATTTATTGACTATGATCAGTTTTTTCAATTGTCAAATTATCAAGGTCTACTTTTCTGCATTTAACTGAATGTGACACTATTTGGATGGGTGACATAATTCAAAATTTGTCTACGTTTAACATAGCAATGTGAAACTTCATTTCATGAATAATTTCAATTTTTTTATTCATTGTCATTAGCTTTCGAGAATATCTGTTTAAAATAAATAATTGCATATTTGGGACATGTGAAAAAACTATCCAATATCTGTAACTTCAATTTGACACAGACACAGGACACACGTTATGCCTGTGGATAAATCGGAACAAAATGGAAACATTTTTTTGACCGTACGATATTTATATTTAATTTAAAATCACCTCATCAGCTTCGATTTGGGTTATGAGGTCCTCTCATAAAATAAGGAGACCTATATCTCGGGAAAAAGTTTTGAAATTTTTTCCTAGGAGATATGGACCTATGAGGTTTTGAGAATTGATATTGTAGACACATTTTTAAAAAATAATGTCGTCCTGAAAATATTTATTTCTCGGTAAAATTTAAAACTGAATCTGTAAATTATAAAAAATAAAAATTTTCGCTACATATTTGGAAAAAGTTTTTGTTGTTTAAATTTAACGGTTAATATAAATACTTAAATATAAAAAATGTTTTTCACATTTTTTGAAAGTTTGATCAATTATCTTTAAAACGCAAAAATCTTAAGTCTCTATCATTTACAGAGCCTGAGATGTGGCCGTTTATCACAATCCATTAAATTGTTACATAAATATCGTACGGTCAAAAAAATGTTTCCATTTTGTTCCGATTTATCCACAGGGATAACGTGTGTCCTGTGTCTGTGTCAAATTGAAGTTACAGATATTGGATAGTTTTTTCACATGTCCCAAATATGCAATTATTTATTTTAAACAGATATTCTCGAAAGCTAATGACAAAGAATAATAAAATTGAAATTGTTCATGAAATGAAGTTTTACATTGCTATGTTAAACGTAGACGTAGACAAATTTTGAATTATCTTACCCATCCAAATAGTGTCACATTCAGTTAAATGCAGAAAAGTAGACCTTGATAATTTGACAATTGAAAAAAACTGATCATAGTCAATAAATAATTAATTGAAGTACTGACAGTTCTGCATAAACGTAAGATATTAAAATACCGAAGTATTTAAGCAACCAACTTTAAAGATGTCATCAACAATCTATATGCCGGATATGATGTCCGAGGAGAGTTTTGGTACCCACTATTTATGTATGGAGTTATGCATTGCAGTTATTTTTTATTTTGGCGCTGAGATACTGTTTGTATATACAAAAAAGTTCTTTCAATGGCTTTTGAAATGGGTAAGTGCGTATATATACGAAAGTATATATTAACGGAACAAATCGACATTAATTATAGTGTTTAATAAGAAAACTTTTTTCTTTAGTTGTTTGAAACAGGTGTTTGGGATTGGATTGGGTTACGAGATCTGAATGCAGAAGCTGATTTGGTTAGATTAGAGCAATTACTTGTGTATCTCATAGCACAATATATTCAACAACATCCCGGTGCATTGAGAGAAGAAGAGCCGGATATGCATCAACTTGATGAAATATTCTTAGTTATTGAAGGATATGAAGATGAAGCCCAAGTCCAAGCCGAAGTGGAAGAGGAAGAGGAAGATGAAGACTCCGATGATGAATATGATGACTTAATTTGGAAGATGGGCCGGAGCTTGCAATTTTATTACTTGTGTGATTGAAATAAGATTAGCAATTTTTAAAAACTTAAGAAAAAATACAAAAACAAAAAAACAATATTCAATTGTTTTTGTTTTGTTTCTGTAATAAACTCAAAAAGAGAAAGATAGAGCGAGAGAGAGAGAAAAATAAAGATAAAGGAGGCATCGTATCTGCAATTTTAGAACTTATGAGCAGTAAAGAATATATAAGTAACCTATGTATGCAGCACTGGGGGTAACGCATTGGCAACGCGGACAAGGTGCAAAATGTATAGTTATAGAAAAGCTCTCTGGCGCATTTAAGTAGAAAGGAAAGGTGCGCCATAGGAAACGTTTTCCCTACAAACTTGAAAATGAAATGTGTGGTGTCTTCGATATTTAACTTACAGATATACTGTAATAGGCAATTGCCATGTATATTTTACAACGATTTTGATCCAATCAACAGTATTATAATTTGCAAAAAACTTTCAAATTTTGAACTTCTTTCAAAGCCTATAATAACGCAGCCAGTAGCATTATATTATCGTAGTTATTTTTACTAAAAACTATATCGTTTCATCATACTCGAGAATGATGTAACTACCATATATATTTCTTGCAGAAAGATACTTTACTAGATGTTATTCCTTTCCTTCCTGTCATTCTTCATATTGCAGTACTACGTTTTTAATTGCATAATAGCGTACTAAATAAAAAGATGAAACCACTTCTAAATTTCACTTAGAAACGTCCGTTTTAAAATGTAATACAAAATATATTTCAATTTCAAACAAAAACTTTTAATTTTTAATAGGGAAATAATAGTTCTAGTGCAAAAACCGCCTTTTCTGAAGTTTCTGATAGTGAAATATATGGTATCACCTTCACTTCTTTGCGTTGTTAGTGTAGATTAATACAAAAAACCCAAATCATTCGACTTTATGTTCCAATTCTTATAGGTGAAGACATTGTGATTGTTTTTAAATTTTTCTATTTTTTGTGTCCATATTTCGAAAAGATGTCCCCACTAAAACACGTTTTTTAATAGTTTTTTTAAAGTTCAAAGTAAATAAGAATTTTCAAACTTCAGCTGTATATCCGTAGTTGAACTACTCCCACAAAATGTCGCCAAGTGTGGCCTCCTCGTAACACTCCGCAACTGACCGTTTTAAATATAGACCGGTTGATCTTCCTTTTGTTTTTAGTGAACTCTTCTGTGTACTTCCTCCTGGGTTCTTTTCTGCAAGTGCTTGGACTTCTGAATCAGTGTGAAACAAGAGATCTAAATTTAAATCATCATCTAAAACTTCACGCGACTGTTGAGTTCCTTCCACCGGTATCGAATTTGTAACTGGTTTGGGCTGACCTGCCGCCCTTGAGGCAGGTGGGCCATAGCAAAATGACCTTGAATCAAGAACGAAATCAGATTCATAATCTTTTAAATTCACAACGAATGCCGTATCGGGCAAGGCTTCATCCATTTCCGGTGATGAGTACTCAAGAATAGTTGATATGTCTCCCTTGGCTAGGGCTTCTATTATTTTTCTGAAATTCCTAGTTTTCTGAAATTTATATTTAGTTTTGATGTATTTTTTAAAAGAACTTTAAGAATTTACCTTAGGCGTATCCATCTTGAAATACAGAAATTTTAATATGTTTTGTGGAAATTTGATAACTATTTTTTTTGAAAATTTAATAATTATATTTTATGAAATATAAATTGAAATTTAATAAAATTAACTTCAGTTACTAAGTTTCTCTGAAAAATATTTGAATACTTGTACATATACGATGGGTGTGTAACCAGTCGGTAATAATTATTAATGTATTTTATTTGCCTAATTCTCTCAATTTTTAGTAGCTTCAGTCCAGATTATTTCTCTGATATGAAAGCTTTTTTTATTTTGACGATTACTGAACACACAAAAGTGTTGGTGAATTGGCAAAAATTGACTAAAATGAATTCCAGATATGGATTCGACACAATTTTCTGAAGAAATGAATCATTTCTGAAATTAAAAGAAATTTTGACAAGCAATGCCACTTTACAAAAACATATTGATTATTTGGAAACGAAGTTAATCTGTCGTTGTATTAGGACCAAAGATATTGAGTGGATGGCATTCCGAATATGTGAAGGAGTATTGTGAACAAAATCCACTTTCTAATAATGGAAGATCGTTGAATAGAAGTGAGCAATATGTCAGATAAAGTAAAACTCTCAAGTAATTATATTTATAATATTTAGCAAAAGCATTTCATATAAAACAGTTTCCCGCAATATGAGTCAAAATGGATTAAAAACCCACATAATTGCTACTAAACTGTCCTTTTAAATATTTAGACGTTGTCGTAAGGTCTAATCCATCAAAAAGCTTTTATTGATGTTAATCTATGTTAGAGAATGTCGTTTTCGGAATTTATATTGGTATATAGTCAGCCAATTATTTAAAATTTATAACTTGACTCTTTCCCACTTATAAAAACTTACCTTAAAAACGGAGAAAAAATGTAAGTTTTAATAGAATGTCCTAACATCTATGGTACTGCATTGAGAGAAATATTTTTATCATGGTTTGAACACAAATTCAAACTGATATAAGTCGTGCAATATACTTTAGGTCAAATTTCCAAATTTATGTACTAAGTGTAGGTATCTAATAGGTACAAGAATGAGTATGGAATAACTGGGTGCATTGAAATTAAAAGTTGCTTCATTAAGTGTTTTAAAACACGAGTTGTCATATAGTTCGGAAATATTTTCAGCAGAAATTTATTTTGAAAATTCTTGATTTGGTTTGCAATCTAGGAAACTAAATATGAGAAATATATATATGTTAAGTCGCTTTCATTTAAATATATTGATTTTCTCTCCATTTCTCCAGCCACTGACAACACATGCTATAAAGTAAAGTATACCATTCGTTTGCCTGCGCTTTCTATATGATCGCGTTTCGAATCGCCATAATGCATCCACTTTTATTGGCCCCTCCTGGTTCGAATTTCGAGCTGTTGCCCACAAACGATCGTCTTTTAACATCTATTTCTACTTGTGTAATGTCCATTTTCCTCGCTTCTAGATCATTTCCATTAACCTAGTCACTTGGAAAATACTACTAAATCCGCTATCACTAATTGTGGAAGCTCAATAACATACACATGGACCAGATCAGCCATTCCATTCAGTGGATTAGATTCTTAATGCAAAATTCACATTAGATTAGAGTGAAATATTACAAGTCCTTGTGTAATTAATCTTATAATTATATAATCTAATATTATATTATAAGATATAACATGTATAATAAGGAAATAGAAAAAAGATCTTCGAAGGAGTTTCCATTTCTATAGGAGTTACTATAAACGTCTTCTATAGTAACAGCTAATCAGCTAATCTTGTCCTATGTGTACCAACTAAGAAACATAGTTATATGACAGCAAATGTCAAATATTTTTTGTGAACAAATTATGGAAGATTATAGTTTGACACCGCTGCGCAGTTATGGCACCTATTTTTAAAAACAGTGCCCTAGCTAGGTTCACAGCCCTATTTTTTGCCCATGCAGGTATACGTTCTAATGTGATATATGACACTATGTCAATTTTTAATTGGAGTTTTAGCAATAAGTAAGAGAGAGAAATAAGATTAGTTCTAGTTAGTAGCTAACGATATTAGTATTGTGTTAGGACATTAACAACTGTGCTGACGTAAATTAATCGTGGTAATAACTGAGACTTTGGTTTATTCGTAATTTCAATTCTCTTAAGTTTTTATTGTCTAGTAAAGGAAACTCAAAAAATATAATTCCTTCCTTGGGGATATCACTGAAAGTTTACTTAATAAGATCTAAATAAAATTCGTCTCAAATTGATCAGACATTGATCGATATCCAGCATGCATTCTTATAGTACTTATGTGGTTTGGTTACTAAAGAAAACAGTTTTTATGAAGCAACTCCACATCAGTTTCACATAAGTATTTAGAAAATTAATTTAAAGCCTTCAATAAAGGCTTGTAGTACGAGTAATCTAATAACGTCCAGAAATACTTAAAATGTTCATTATTTCTGAAATCTTATTGTATGTTAACATATTGACTATTCAAATACCCCAATTTTCGTTTGTGATTGCAAAGACCTATTTAACACTTCTGGATTCAACCAAATAAAATTTATGTTTTTGTATGCACACAATTAATGAAAAATGAACTAAGCTTAATAATAATTACAGTACCAAATATTTTTATTTACAAAACATATTTTTTTGTTGCTTAAGACTAATTTAATTATAATATAAAATTGATTATAAAATTCAATAACATTGAGTGTTAAGGTCCTTTCTAAACTAAAGTACTTGCAAGATTTTAAAGAAATTTAAAAGCCAGTAACTCATTTTTAAATATTTGAAGAACGTTGACGATACTGGGCTTACCACTTTCGTCACTTTTCCGGTTTTCATACATTTTGTAAGTTTCTCTTTAATGGCTTTTGTTGGACTATGGCGCCAGTGCCATATAGCAAATATCAAGCCAAACAAAGATAGTGTAATATTCAGTTCCATATTACATTTGTGTGACGAAAAATTCATCTTGTAAATACTAAGACGTTGAATTTTTTACTGGCACCGTCGAATTTTACAAACTTTTAAAAGAAAAGTTCTTTGTAATAAATTTCTGGACTTCTGCCTAACAACTTTGTCTTACCATTATACGCAAGTCAAACATTTCTAGTAGATTTCTAAGAACAGCAGCATTCCCAACTTTAACCTTAAAGTAGAAGTAAATGTTCTGACATTACAGATCCCCAAATATATTTGAATATATTATATGGTCTTTAAAATAGACATGATGACCTGATAATCTCCAGAACTATCTATCTTACAGATTAGGTTGTTTAAATATACCTTATTTCTTCTTTAACTTCAGAAATTTGTTGCATTTTACGTTGGAAAAAGAGGATTGTTTTGATTTCAATCTTTTGAAGTCTGCAACAGTTTACACTCCACTAAAGGATTGGAAGAAATACATTAAACCTGTTGAAGACATCTTTTGTCTACATTTCTTCATTTAATTTTCTGAAGTATCTTCCACTTACCTGTCTTCATGTTCTACTACCAGTTCTCGAGCAGTCAGTAATATTGTAGTCATTAATACTCTGCGAACCTCATCGAAAAATATTTTATTTTTTAGAACATGTTACGCCACTTTGGATTAATAACATCGGTTAATCTCTATAATAATCGAAATCTTTGATATTAAAACATAGTTCCTCACAATTTTTTTAGTCCAAATTTTATCTAAGTTTTGACAGGGTGTGGAAATACTTTGTATTGTTTAAAAAAAATCATAATTTCCGTTGTTACTCTATCAGATCATATTTGAATAACTGAAACTTCTATATCCAAAAGTTGCCTTACTTAACTTGCTTAAATACATTGAATGCATCCAACTTTTATGCAATAAATGATGGTGTATCGCAGAGAAATGTACTGGGGTATATTCTTTATGCACTCTTGACAGCAGATATATCTGATATGGTTATGATGTAGATGTCATTACCGAACACCACCAGGAGACGTTCAATCTGTTAAAAAATAACTGCTAAATAAATAAAATAAAATAAAACTGCAATAATTTAGGAAATATTAAACATTTGTATATAGAAGAGTCAGTATTCTCGAAAACTGAAAAAATAAGCCTGGCTACTTACACGAAACTCGATACACTGTTTGGCTATAGGATACACCCAGCAAATCGAACAACGAAATCTTGCAAAGGGTGCAATGCTCCTTGATAAGGATCCCCTACACGGAGCTTACATTAAGATTTTTTAGTACAGAGACGAAATAAAATTTTTACAACCCAAATTTACTAACCGAAATTTACGTTTTTAATTAATTTTTTATCGTTAAAAATGTTTTTACACGACTTTTATTCCAAAGTAATAGAACAGAGTGAAGCCGTATATGTGTTCATTAATCTTTCGTTGCCAATATTTGCTGCTATTAGCTAGCACTTTTGCTCGTATTCTTGCTATTTGGTCGAAAGTTGTCATGTCTATGCAAATCATTTTACCCAATTTTGAGTGTATTTGGCTAGAACTATCTTTGGTTTTCTCCTGCCATTTTGCCTGTTTTTGGTGGTGCCTTTTATGGTAGCAATTTGTTTGGCGGTAAATGGGTAACATCGAGACAGTTAACTGATGCTATTTGGATATTTGTGTTAAATATTTTTTAGTGATTTTAATTAGCACTTGCAACATCTTTGCCAGTTCTTGTTGTTGTTAGTAAGCAATTTTTTTTCGAATTTGGTTTTATTTGTCCATTTTTGGATATGGTGATTGGCGCTTTTGTTTGTTATCACCTTTGCTATTTCTTCAAAAAGGTTTTTTGTGCTGTTACTTAGCACTTTTGTCAATTGTTATTACTTATTTTGACTGTTTTAAGTACTGCTTACTTTATTTGCTTAATTTAATTAGTACATACATATACTATATACTTATATCATCATCAACATCATTAGTGGCGCAACGATCCTAGTTGGATCTTGGCCTCCCTTTGAAAATTCCTTCACATATCTCTGTCGTTTGCTATCATTCTACAGTTTCTTTTAGCAAGTGGTTGGCCTATTTGTACTACATTGTCCATCCAGTGTAAACTCGGACGTTCTCTTTTTCTTTCTTTTTTTTATATATATATTTATATATATATTTTATATATATACCTACTCCATTATAGTTGCTTTAGTCTTAATCTCTTGCTTATTGCTGTTTTTCCTAGCTCCCAGCTCAATCTCAGCCGATAGGTACCGTGTTCTTCTTTAATTGAACCAAGTATGTGATGTATAACCTTGCGTTCGAAGATATCTAACTTTTTTTCATCAGATTTTTTTATAGTCTAAGTCTCTGCACCATACTTATATATACGATTTCATATGCATTGATAAATTTTTTGTCTAACAAACAACAGAATTCTTTAAATAAACTCTGCAATTCTTCTTTTATGATTTTTAGTTAATTTTTGTTAAAAAAATACTAAATAAAATACCTTTACATGCATGTTATTTACGAAAAATTTAAGCACTTAAAATATTGTTAATTTCTAGCATTTATCCCCATTTCCCCAGCTTATTGCAGCAATTTCACCACACTGTTAAGTGCCAGCTGCAAATAACAGCGAACGGTGAGTGCAAGCAGTGCAGCTGGTTTCAGAGAATTAAAGTTAACATTCGCTGAGCGTACACGGCTAGTAAATTGTTTGGATGCGTTATTATTATTATTCTCAAAAATAAACAAAAACAGAAGGTTTTGTTTTTTTCAAACAAAAATTCGTTTAAACAGACGTTAACATTTTATTTTGTTTGTCTTAAGGAAATATTATTAAATCTGTTCTGCTCGATATGACTAACAAATGAAATCAAGATTAAGCATATTTCTAATTAAAAAAAAAATTATCACGCTGTTGACTAATTATGTTCATGATTATTTGTCAACGACTTTCTGGTCTGAGGTGACATGTGAACACATTCGCATAAACAAAACACATTTTTAAAAAAATATTTTTGTATCGATGATGACAAATCTGATAAATCTCTCATAACGGCTTTCGATTAACATAAACTCTTTTGATAAGAATAATTTGCTTTGTGTATATTTAAGAAAGAAAATATATATAATTACCACTTCCCTACCCTTCATATTCAAGTGAAATACCGAAAACACCACCACAAAAAAAACAGCTTTTCAGTGTATGAACTGAACATTAGTATTTTTGAATAAAATGACCCGTTACCAACCCTCAAAAACAGCTGCTGCTGATGTTTACATATCGTAGGCATAGCCAGTCGCACCAAAACAGCAGTTTTACGCGACATCGCCGATGAAAGCAAGCAAGCAACTCAACAGCAGAGCGAATGTGCAACCTATACACACACGTTTGTGTATGCGTGAGAGCACCGCAATAACATGAAGTGTGGTGAGCTGGTATCATAACAGCGCCAGGTTCCTTCTTAATGTAATGTAAACAATTGCAAGCTAGACAGTAAACAGGGTGCAGCGTTTGAGTATTTACAAATTAGAAATCAACAAAAAAGTTTTCAGCATATATAACATCCTAGTCAACATAAACATACAATGAAAGACCCATAATTCTGTTAAGAAAAATTAAGCTGTGGGTAGCTTAATTCAAGAGACAATTCCAGAGAAGCGGTGACCGATAGAAAGAAAGAAAATCTTCTAGTATAATTATTTTTTTTAAATTCATATGCATATACATATATATTGCAAGCTTTTAACATAAATTGAACAATTAACATTGTTTATAATATAATAAAATTTAAAAAAAATTAGCTAATTAAATATTTAGCAACTAAAATGGAGTTGCCACTTAAGCCCTTCAGATGCAATCTGATAAAGCAATCCGGTTATGTTTGAAATCCTTCTGACCTTAACATTTTCTAGCGAAGTAGGTCGTTATAGTCGTTAGCAACTAGAATGGAGTTGCTACTTAAGCCCTTCGGATACAATCCTTCTGGCTTTAACATTTCATACCGAAGTAGGACGTTAGCAACTAGAATGGAGTTGCCACTTAAGCCCTTCAGATGCAATCTGATAAAGCAATCCGGTTATGTTTGAAATTCTTCTGGCCTTAACATTTTCTAGCGAAGTAGGTCGTTATAGTCGTTAGCAATTAAAATGGAGTTGCTACTTAAACCCTTCAGATGCAATCTGATAAAGCAAGCAAATGTTTGAAATCCTTCTGGCCTTAACATTTTCTAGCGAAGTAGATCGTTAAAATCGTTAATAACTAGAATGGAGTTGCTACTTAAGCCCATGGGATGCAATCTGAAAAAACAGACCGGTTATGTTTGAAATGAGTCTGCCGACAGTCTTGTGAGAGCAGGATCTGCCACTCGAATCTGTGGACCGGAGCCTTATTGTGGATTAAACTGGTCTACAACTAGGCCTCTAGTTGATAAATGGTTTTCAGAAGTCGCTACTGGCGCGACAGTCGAGGTAATCGTCAGACTAAAGAGCTATTTCATCCCTACAGTTATGGTAAGGAATTCTTCTTCAGCAGAACAGAGTTGAGGTTGCTGGTGGGATATTTAACGGGTCACCATAGACTACGTTATGGCCTTAACAAAATGGGTCTGTGCGAAGAGGTAGATTGTTGACTCTGCTTAGAAGCAGACGACAATTCCAGTCACATTCTCTTTGACTACCCAGCCTTAATCTGGGTCGAGAACTACTTTCCCCTTCTGACATTAGGAGGTCCCAACGGCCGACATTCTGGCTTTCATTCAGAAGGCGGAATGTCTTCTGTTCAGTTAGGGTCATTTGCAACACAAAAGTTCAATCATAGTTGCAGTGCTCCGCTTCGTTGGGGGCTAGTACCCCGTTTATTCCTATTTCTATGTAAATATTATTTATTGCACTTATTTATTAATTTTCGTTAAAAGCTTTCAAATATATTTTTTTTTATTTATTAAACATCTTATAAAATTTTCACAATGGTAACATCTAATTTACCCAAATTTTATCTAATTTACACTTCTCGAAAGTCTGGCCTTACTATGCAAACATTAGTTTAAGAGTGCGGTAGTAATAATTCCGAGAATTTTTGACTGGAAACTTTATATTAATTCCATACAGAGAGTTTGCAGTAGTATCATAAATCATACAGAATCGTTTCAGGGGCTTTCACAGATAATATTTTTGTTTTCAATGCAAAGTCTAGGATGTCTCCCAATGAGCTAATGAAAACTATACAGTTTATACCCCAATGCGTTATGTTTTCTGAATATATAAATGCACAAAAAATACTTGTTTTTCGCTTAGATATCAAAGCATTATTTAGACATACTACAAGATAGGAATATCTATTTGATGAAAAAGTAATCTCTGTTGATGTAGCTATAGTTTCCCAGCTTTTGGGCTAACCTGAAATTATTTTTAAACCAGATACTATCTGACAAGATATCAGTTGTGGTTAAGTATTTGTCTCAATTGTTACGGTGCTATCTGCAAAAGTACCAATAATAGTATATATCAACTAATAGTAGTTGATATATTACTAGTGTCTAGCAAGTGAATTAGGGCTCAAAACTTTAGCTTGTGGTGCACTTACGTTTACTTTTTGATGTTTTGCGACTTCTTCAATTTTTTTTAATTAATCATGTAAAACCCTATGAAACCCACAAGCAAAACCATTCTTATCCTTGAGAGGTCACTCTCCAGAGATGTACCAATCCAAATTTTCTGCTTTAGTTCTAATTAAAATGAAAGACAACAACTCCTATGAAACCCACAAGCAAAACCATTCTTACCCTTGAGAGGTCACTCTCCAGAGCTGTACCAAACCAAATTTTCTACTTTAGTTCTAATTAAAATGAAAGACAACAACTCCTATGAAACCCACAAGCAAAACCATTCTTACCCTTGAGATGTCACTATCCTGAGCTGTACGAAACCAAATTTTCTGCTTTAGTTCTAATTAAAATGAAAGACAACAACTCCTATGAAACCCACAAGCAAAACCATTCTTACCCTTGAGAGGTCACTCTCCAGAGCTGTACCAAACCAAATTTTCTACTTTAGTTCTAATTAAAATGAAAGACAACAACTCCTATGAAACCCACAAGCAAAACCATTCTTACCCTTGAGATGTCACTATCCTGAGCTGTACGAAACCAAATTTTCTGCTTTAGTTCTAATTAAAATGAAAGACAACAACTCCTATGAAACCCACAAGCAAAACCATTCTTACCCTTGAGAGGTCACTCTCCAGAGCTGTACCAATCCAAATTTTCTACTTTAGTTGTAATTAAAATGAAAGACAACAACTGTTATAAGAAAATTTATTTTGTTTACTTTATTGTTTGTTAATTAAATCTATTTTCTTTTCAAAAAGAAATAAATCAATTTAAAATACATTTTTTTACTTTGCAAAGAAATATTTTTTTAATTTTTTGTTGTCCAATTAAAACCAAATTCCCCTCCCCCAAAAAAATTGATTAACTATTTCTTTGTTTGAATAACAAAGGCAATCATAATCTAATAATACTCCCAAATAGGGGTTCCTCTCGTTGTCCAAAGGCCGAATAAAGCCTGCGAAGCCTGTCAACACCTACGAAGAAAGTGTTGGTCGAACCGAAAGATGATATTGCTTGTTGATATATATTGTACTCTTTACACAATGGATTATAAAAAGGTTTTATTGGGCTCTATATTGCCCAGACACTTTCACACTATCAAGCACTGTATGAATCAGTGTTATAACAATTATTATCTCTGTAATTAAGAATATACTGTATTTTGGTACTCCCATAGTATAATTATAAGGATACAAAGCATTACATAGTGTTTTGCGATTTTCAAGACTTAGGGTTGCTGCGTTTAGAAATGTCGTTGGTCTTATCGAGTATATCTTGGCGCGTTTTGAGACTCAGTTTCAAAACGATTGCCAGGTCAAATAATTTTGATAATTATTTAGTTTTTAAATATGATTTAGATTGCTTTAGTGCAGTTATCATCAACAAATCTCATCTATAAAATGTTAATAGACCAAGTGATGACACTAAGCCGAATATGTTAGACCGATTAGAGTCTCATCCTTTCTCTGGAAAACTATGGAAAGGCTTGTATTCGTATAGAACTGTTTAAAAGAAAACCTCTTCACAAAACTTCGTCTAAAATTCCACATGAGCAAGTTTTGTCATGCAACTATATATATACATCAACACCAGTGTATATGGTACTCCATGTGTCCATACGACCAGGTGTAGGTGAAAATTTAACCATAAAAATTTGTAATCTTGCCATTGTTGTGGTGTTTCTGTTGCAGTTATTTTCTGCTTGTGGGTTCAGATGGTGCTTTCATTGGTATTCTTGACTTTGCGTGTGCAACAATTAAATAAGAACCGAAGTGAGATTCTTGGCGATAAAATGGTTAAAAAAGATAAAAGTGTTGAGACTCAAAAGAAAGAGACAACAAATACAAAAGTTGCTGCTTAACCGGAAAAGAAGGCAACAACAAAAGTGAAGTGCAAGGTGTGAATGCAATTCTGTTGTTGATGTCGCTGTTGCTGTTGCTGCTATTGACTTTGTGGCGATGCAACAAATGTTGCAACAAATTTAAATTGTTTTCCTCTTACTTTGTTTCGTCAATGCACGGGTATGCGATGTACATGAAGTTTTGGAAAGGAAAAGCCCAGAAGAGTGACGAGTTGATGGATTTCTTCCTGTGGTTAAAAGATTTAATATTTTTTTATTAAATATAGAATTACGAGTATCTGCATTTATTGTCCGAACTCCCTCCCCCTTCAATATTGAATTCTCATGATTTACTTTTTGATGCTGACAGCATCTGTAGGGATTTGTTGGCTTCAATTTTACACTCTGCCATAAACGCCAACTAATTCTATTGAAGTAAACACAAAATAGATTTGAAATAAAGTGAGAATAAAAGATTTAATATTTCTTCAATTTTGAGACATTAAAAAGAAGCTTCGAAGAATTACTGTGACGTATGCTAATTTGGAAATGGAAATCGAAGGAATTTCAGTAGCTTCTGATTAAAAGAAGTACCTACAGTACTTAAGTGCTTGTAGTTGTGGTTTCGAAAATCCTTCGGACAGAAATCATTGAATACTATTCAATGCTTTCTGTTTACCAGTAGATATAGAGTTATAGAAGATATAGCAGTAGATATAAGAATGCTTGTCAAAAATTTGCAATAAAAAAAACTAAAATTTTATATATTGGAAGGAACTAAAATACTCACATCCTTTATAAAATGAATCTAAATATATTAGGTATAACTTTTTGGAATTGGTTCATATTCTTTATGACATCATACATCATACATAGACATAGAGGAAAAATTCTTAATTTCCGCTCCACAAGGCTGAACTTACAACTGACAAAGGAATATATTGGGCCAAAGATTGGGAAAATATGTGTTTAGAACTGAGTCTTTTAATAACCAGTGTCCGAAGTATTTATCATAAATTATTACAGAATAATATTATAACTTTATACGAACGGAGTGATCACGATTCCATGGTCGCGAATGCTAGGTCAGGATCTCATGACATATACTCACAGCTGTGGTATGACATTATGCATAGTTTTTATTACGATAACACTCAACACATATAGAGCCAACTTTTTAAATGTAGAGGCAGTCTTTTTAAATTGAATCGTAGAGAATTTAATATATGAATTAATGAACGTTATTGTTCTTTCTGTAATCGTCATGAAATAGAAAATATATGTCATATAATTGGTGTATGTCCGATTTTCAGAGCTATGTCTTCGTATTTTTTTTGATAAACCACTTCTATCCGAAGAAGAGGTGAAAGTCGTGTTACACGGTAGCAATATTTATAAACTGTACAAATCTATGAAAAATGTTTTAAATTACAGAAGTATCTTCTAAGTGCTTTGTCCGCTTCGAACGTTGACTAACATGATTGCAATTTTGACTTTATCTGCAGTCTCTCGAAAAAGTGATCTTGTACTTTTATTGCACCATTGACATAAATTCTTCAGCCATGATATCCTTTATTTCCCAGCACTACGTCTGCCTTCAATGATTAATTTCAGTAGTCCGTACTTTTCTGGATGCCTCAGAATATGACCAAAACACTTCAACTTTCGCCGTTTTACTGTCTCTAATATTTCTGTCTCTTTGTTGACACGCCGAAGTATCACTGTATTTGTAATTCCTTCTGTCCAGCTTATTTTCAGCATGAGTCGATAGCACCACATTTCAAGAGCCTCAAGTTTACTCGAGTTTAATTGTTTATAAGTACCCCGTTAACCATAATTCCATCTATCGTATCAAGTAGTGCTTCTTTAAAAATAGTCTCCTAGAATATATTGAACAGTAATGGTGACAGAATGCACCCTTGGCGAACTCCGCGCTTTTTTTCTATTTTTTGCGTTTATTCGGATAGTATTATTAGTAAATAATATATTTATTAGTTTTACAATTCCTTTTTAAGTCTGAACATATTCTCCAACCATGATAAAAGCATTTCTTTTAATAAAGGACCATGGATACGTTACGACTTCTTATTAAAACTAACTGTTATAAGGGTATCTGTTTGGAAGATATAAGATGCAATATTTTTTCTTACTGGCTGATTTACTTTTCGATACAGTTTTCAACACTTTTTGTAGCTTTTGGGAAGCAGAATTCTTTAAAGTTATTCTTTAGTTGTAGAGTTGCTATCCGAACACGATATCAATTTTTCCTCACCAATTTGGGGAACTCTCCTCAATTTGGGGAAAAAAAAATTAGATGGAACTAAATTTAATCGTATATGTGGAAGTACCTTATAATTTATAATTTGATTAAATTCTTCATTGGAAATGTTAATGAAAGAGCTGGTGCATTGTTGGGGTCAAACAAACAAATAACAAATAATAATAACAATATCTATTTGCCAATCAATTACTTAAATGATTTCTAAGGTTCGCATAATATTATTTTTCTGTTATTTTATCTATTTTAATGTAACTGATTTAATGTCATGTGTATATCCACAATAAAAGAAACTATAACCTCTTCCGCAGTCACAAATGTTTATATATTCTTGAGTACTTGATCAGACGAAGTTCACTCTTCCGATTGGAGGTTTTTTATCGGAGTATTACGAAATGTCCATCTCCCATATAGGACTATAACTCAATGCATAAACTTTTCAGGAAAATTCTCAAATAATAGATTTTGGGTCAAGGTCTCTGTAGCTATCAGCCGAACTTATCAATTCACTTATGTGTTACCGTCTGTTTCCATAAAGTTTTAATATTTGTAAATACAGTTTAGTAGTGATTACGTAGGTTTACATCCATTTTGCTGAAAACTGTTCCATATGTAATTCGTTTGCTAAATATTATAAATATGATCACATGAGAGTTGTACTTTATCAACAATCTTGCTCACTTCTGTTCAAAGATCTTCAATCATTAGAAAGTGGATTTTGTTCACCATATTTCTTGGTCCTTTGCATCTTTGGGTCTACAGCCATACACCCACAAATTAACTTCGTAAAACTGTTTCAAAATAATTAATATATTGTTGTAGAGTGTAGGCATTGCTGGTCAAAATTTCTTTTAATTTCAGAAATGATTCATTTCTTCAGAAAATTGTGTCGAATCCATATCTGGAATTCATTTTAGTCAATTTTTGCCAATTCACCAACACTTTTGTGTGTTCAGTAATCGTCAAAATAAAAAAAGCTTTCATATCAGAGAAATAATCTGGACTGAAGCTACTAAAAATTGAGAGAATTAGGCAAATAAAATACATTAATAATTATTACCGACTGGTTACACACCCATCGTATATGTACAAGTATTCAAATATTTTTCAGAGAAACTTAGTAACTGAAGTAAATTTTTTTAAATTTCAATTTATATTTCATAAAATATCAAATTTTCAAAAAAAATAATTCATAAATTTCCACAAAACATATTAAAATTTCTGTATTTCAAGATGGACACACCTAAAGTGGGGTGCAGACTATCATACTGGTGTGTCATACGAGTTGCGCTCTCTCTTGCTCAAATTTCTTCTAGCGACCGAATTTGAACAGGTATGACACACAAGAGTAGGCAAAATTTTTGAAGAGTGCTTTTGCGGGTAATGTTGTGAAAATTTGTGTGTTTAAAATAAAATTTTAAAATTGAAAAAATTGATAGTTAACGTATAGGTTGTGCTTTGCTTATAATTGATTATAATTTTGTATATTTTATATATGCCGCGTTTTTTTTTGCGATCTTTATATTCACAGCTTTGGACATCCCACAAACAGCGATTACTTTTATTAACATTCGATGAAAGCATCTAAAAATGCTTTATCTGCATCCATATTCATATTTTTTTTAGGTTTATTGGTTATTAAGCACAGTAGTTAAAATGAAAAGATCAGTAAAGGACCGTAGTTAATTTCATTCACTACCTGTACAGTTTCTTAAGAAATTTTTCATAAATAGATCATACAAATAATGTATATATATATATACATAAGAATGTATATATCTTCATTTTTTGAAGAAATTTGATCATTTCCATATATTTGTTAGTTAAAGGTTATTAACTTTTAAAATTCTTTTATTTTAATAACAAGTTTTAACAAAGAAAAGCATATTTAGAATACAAAGTATTATATCTTAAATTTGGGTTATTAATTAATTGTTATTACGACCAATTTTCAATATGTTTTTTTATTACTGGGCTTAGATCATAAATTTAACGATGATAATATTTAAATGTTTTTTTAAAAAAAATTTTACTTAAAATCATCGTTTATAAATTGAAATAAAAGAAAATAAAATATTTAATAACTTAAATAAAATATTTAATACATTACATAAAATATTTAATTGTATTTTAATTTTTTATAAGAATTTTATGTAAAAATTTATATTTTTTTAACTAA